>NW_027254201.1:5505950-5858450 GCF_044704955.1 Pristiophorus japonicus | reverse complement strand
GCTCTCTGTGTGCCTGTCTCTCTCCGTCCCTTTCTCTGTCTCATCCTCTCTGTCTCTCAATTTCTATCAGTCTCTCGCTATCTCTCTCTCTGTCTCTCTCTCTCTCTTTATCTCTCTCACTCTGATTCTCTCGCTCTGTCTGTCTCTCTCTCTCTCTCTGTATCTCTCGCTCTGTATCTCACTCTTTCTCTGTCTCTCTATCTGCCTATCTCTGAAATACTCCATCTCTGTCTTTGTCGCTCTGTCTCTGTCTCTCTCTCTCTCTCTCTCTCTCTCTCTCTCTCTCTCTCTCCTCTCTCTCTTTCAGTTCTCTGACTCTCTATATATCTCTGTCTCTGAATTTCTCTCGATCTGTGTATATTTCTATCTCTCTCTCTCTCACTGTCTCTCTCACTCTCTCTCTCTGTCTCTCTCTGTCTCTATATCTTTCCCTATCTATATATCTTTATCTCTTTATCTGTTTATAGCCCTCTCTCTCTCTCCCTCTCTCTCCATCTCTCTCTCTCTCTCTCTCTCTCTCTCTCTCTCTCTCTCTCTCTCTCTCTCTCTCTCTCTCTCTCTCTCTCTATCTCTCTCTCTACCTTTATCTATATCTCTCTCTCTCTTTTTCACCCTGTCTCGCACTTTGGTTTTTCTTTATTTCTCACTCTATCTCTATCACTCTCTCTCTTTCACCCTGTCTCTCACTTTGTTTTTCGTTATTTCTCTCTCTCTCTATCTCATTCACTCTACCTCACTCTGTCTCTCTCACCATTTATCTCTCTGCTTGCCTGTCTCCACCTCACTTTCTCGCTCTCTTGCTCTCTGCCTCTCTCTCTCTATCTGCCTCTATCACTCTCTCTCTCGCTCTGTCTATCTCTAATGCTGTCTTTCTCTCTCTCTCTTTCTCTCTCACTCTATCTCTCTCTCTCTCTCTTTCTCTCTCTCTCTCTATCTCACTCTATCTGTTTCTTTCTCTTTCTCCCTCTCTCCCTGCCTCTCTGTCTCTGTCTCTCTCTCAATCTCTGTCTCTCCCTCTCTATATATCTCCATCTCTCGCTATTTTCTCCATCTCTCTCTCTCTCTCTCCCTCTGTCTGTTTCTCTCCCCCAATCTCTGTCTCTCTCTCTTTCTTTCTGTATTTCTGTGTCTTCCCCTCTGTCGAGCTCTCTCTCTCGGTATCTCTCTCTTTGTGCTTTTCTCTCTCTGTCTGTCTGTCTCGCTCTGCATCTTTCTTTCTCTCACTCTGCCTCTGTCTATTTCACCCGCTCTCTCTGAGTCTCGCTCTAACTCTCTCTGTCTCTCCCACTATCTCTGTCTCTCTCTGTCTCTCTCTCTCTCTCTATCTGTGTCTATCACTCTCTCTATCTATCTGTGTCTATCCCTCTCTCTCTCTATCTCTCTGTCTCACACTCTCGCTGTCTCTCTCTGTCTCTCTCTCTGACTTTCTGTGTAGTTCCGCCTCTCCCTCTCTCTCTCTCTCTCTCCCTCTCTCTCTCGCTCTCTCATCCCTGTCTCTGTTTCTCTCTCTCCCTAGCTTCCCACGCTAGCTGTCCCTCTGTCTCTCTCTCTCTCTCTCTTGCTCTGTCTCTCTCTCTCTATATCTCTCTCTGTCTTTCTCTGTCTTCCCCACTGACACGCGCTCTCTCTGTTTTTCTCTATCCCTCCACTGGGATCAAGGCATGGTGTGGGACCGGGTTCGGTTTGGTTGGGGCCGGGTTTGTTTCGGTTGGGGCCAGGTTTGTTTCGGTTGAGTTCAGAGAGGTTACATGCAGGAAGAATGTTCCCAATGTTGGGGAAGTCTAGAACCAGTGGTCAGAGTCTAATGATAAGGGGTAAGCCATTTAGGACCGAGATGAGTTGAAACGTCTTCATCCAGAGAGTGGTGAATCTGTGGAATTCTCGTCAACAGAAGGTTGTTGAGGCCAATTCACTAAATATATTCAAAAAGGAGTTAGATAAAGTCATTACTACGAGGAGAATCAAGGGGTATGGCGAGGAAGCAGCAATGGGGTACGGAAGTTGCATGTTCAGCCATGAACTCACGGAATGGCGGTGCCGGATGGAAGGGCCGAATGGCCTACTCCTGCACCTATTTTCTATGTTCCTATGTTTCTATGTTTCAAGCGAATGGTTTGGATTTGGATGCAAACACCATCCTGGAAGTGTAGGATCAGGTCAGCGACTTCTCTGTCGTTCTCAGTCTCTCCAGCATGAATATATTTGCTGGGGATTTCAGACCTGTGTTCGGCTCCATTTATATGTTATTCGATTAATGCAAAATATATCACAGTTCATAGAGTGAGGCGATAAATTGAAAAGCAGCAATGTGAATCAGTTGTATAGTGTTAATTAATTGTTCGTTTTACTGATGATCTTCTTAAACTTTCTCATGTTCACCAGTCAGTCTATTACCTTCTGCAGTATCTCCCTATTGTGCTCATTGTCTACTGCACTTCTTCATGTTGTATCATCGATGAATTATAAAATGATGCAGTATATATGCAAATGTAGCTGATGAATAAATATATAAAAAGTAGTCCTGCTGTCATCGACCCCTGAGGTGGACAGCAGTATAGCACCCTTCAGTCTGAACAACAACCAGTCACCAATACTCTCTGTTATTGTCTCTCAGCCATGGTCATGCCCATGCTGCACTGGCTCTTTAATCCTAAGTTGTAGAAATTTATGAACTAGTCTGTTGAGCGATAGTTTGTCAAACGCCTTTTCAAAATCTGTATCATCATCATCTACTGTGAATCTCCTTTAGAGAAAAGCCTCTTCAATATAGGATGAAAAGCATCTGTTTATTGAGTAAAAAGCAATAATGATCAGTAAAGGCAGCCATCTATAGCTATGTGAGGTTTGGGAATTTGATCAGTAATTCGGAAGTTTCAATAGCGGAGCAGGCTCGAGGAGCCAATTGGGCTACTTCTGCTCCTATTTCTTCTGTTGTGTCACTTTGTACCGCTGCTTTTCAGGAACGTTGGTGAAGATATTATTTATATCAACTACAAGAACCGTCGCCCTGTTAACATCAGCCTCTCTTTGTGTCACTCTATATCCAACAATGCACCAAATATCTTCAGCTCCTCGCCATCACCGCAATTTCCTCCAACTCTACTCACCGCACCCAAAATCCTCAGATCCATCCCATAGAAAATCCTCAGACGCTATCCATCCCGCACAATATCCTCAGCTCCTCTCCCCTCCATCCAATAGCCTCAGACCCTCCGCACCTCCCAATATCCTCAGACCTTCCGCATCCCACCCAATATCCTCAGTCCCTCCCCACCCGACGTAATATCCTCAGCTCCTTCCCACCACTCCCAATATCCTCAGCTCCTACCCACCCCAACAAATATTCTCAGCTGCTCCTTACCGCACATATTACTCTCAGCTTCTTCCCTCCCAGTCTATTATGCTCAGCTCCTCCCCTCCAAATCTAATATCTTCAGCTTCTTCCCACCAATGCTCACTCTATTTTGTTGTACTGAGCGGGTCAGAAACTTATTTTCGTGTGAGCTTTTCACCAGAAGACATATTTTACAACAACAATATTTACAACAGCTTTTACAACAATGACAGCACCAGCAACCACTTGAAATCCTGTATAGCGTTATGACATATCAGCATACCACAATATCACCTCATTAGGCAATCACACAAGGTTCGATACAGGTTTTGGATAACTTCTCCCCTTTGAATTCGAATCCTCTCCAAAGGTACTACAGCGCTACATTTGCATGTGTCTGGCTTTGTTATCCTCCATTTCTGCAAAGTGACTTTTGTATATGTACCCCTAAAATCCCTTTGCACTTCTTACATATCTGTGCTCTTATTTTCTAAGTGTTATGTGGGGTTTTTAGCCCTCCTTCCAAAAGTTACCAACGAACTCTTATCTATTTAGAAAATCGTTTCTGATTTACAAGCCCATTCTGCATGTTTGTTTGCTGTAGAATTAATTAATAGCTTTTAATTCGTCATGTAGATAAATCTGTTTAAAAATGTAACAAATCAGAAATGTGTGCGATTTATAGCAACTACAAAATATGCGGCAACAATTCAGAAACATCAGTCAGTTACATGGTTATGCATCCGCAAAAAAGCCAAAAGTCCAAGGAGAGCTGAAAGGGGCATATGTATTCTTGCAAATTGTATTAATTTTAAAGTTGTGAATGTATTAACCCCATCCCTCATTTACCATAGCAATATCTGCACAAGCAGCAGGAACATTGCCATTCGTATTGTGCTGAAATCCTGAACATCCACTTCAGTAAGTAAAATATTATTCATAATGCAAACAACCAACTAGCAAATAAAAATGGCGTGGCTCTTTAGTTAAGGCTATTACAGAGAATTGAACATAACCGACCCGAATTTCCCACTGCAATCACCTCCATTAATAAATGTGTTCTTCTTGTACCAATACCACCACATCTACCATGTCAGAAATGAAGCATTTATTCACAAGTGCAGATAAAAACATACACAATGTGCTTCACCAAATTAGAAACACAATTCAGGGAACGCGTTGAGTGAACGAAAATAACGATTCATCTGTCTTCCTGTACAGGGGAACCAATCAGAATAACATCGAAATTGTTTTAACATGGTGTCATAAAGATATTAATTTATGAATTTCTCTTCTCATGTTTTTCGCTGAATGAATGAGGTACTCCCGATTAATTAGTGGGAAATAAACCTCATTATATTCTCAGTTTTTAATCTTCTGTTTCAAAAATATATACCTAATCGAAATTATTATGTTATCAGTTTAATCAATGTAATGTTGCTCTATAAACAGTTGTGGAATCTTCAAACGTAGCCGCCTGCCATGTATATACATATTTACATGATTCTTATTTCTATTAACATTCCACTGGACGTTTAAGAGGAAATCTAATTTCCATTTTTACTCGGACTTGGTTGGATGATGGAAAGACAGCCCAAATAAAATAGTACACAATTGCAAAATAGAGAGTAATAGAGAGAATGCTGTAATCGTAAACAAAAACAGAAAATGCGAGAACTACTCAGCAGATAAGGCAGCATCTGTGGAGAGAGAAACAGAGTTAACGTTTTAGATCTGTGACCTTTCGTCCGAACTGGAAGACTTTAGAGATGTTACAGATTTTAACCAGGTGTCGATTTAAACACTCCTGCCTTCCACCATAACACAGACCTTCCCTTTTGATCATTCCTCCCCTCCCAACTATCTCTGCCTCTGCACCTGATTGAAATCTGTTCTATCGTTAACATTTTCCAGTTTTGATGAAAGGTGACAAACCTGAAACAATAACTCTCTTTTTTTCTCCACAGTCACTGCCTGTAATGCTGAGTATTTACAGCATTTTCTGTTATTATTTTGGAAAAGAGATGGCTGAGTGGAGATCTGATTGGGGTGTACAAAATTATGACGATCCTGGATAGATTGGATTGGAAGGACCAGTTTCCATTTGCCACGTGACCAACAACCAGGGACATAGATTTAAATTAATTGGGCGCTGTTTAGTTGAGATATGAAGTTGAATATCATCACCTTGTGGGTGGCGCATATCTAGAGCTCACTATATGTAAGGGTGGTGCAGGCAGAAAGCCTCACCACATTTAAAAATACTTGGATGTGCAAGTAAAATGAAAGGAATTACAAGGCTACGGACCAAGAGCTGGAAAGTGGGATTCGGCTGAATAGCTCGTGGTTGGCTGGTGCGGACACGATGGGACAATACGGCCTCCAACTGTGCTGCACATTTCTATGACTCGATGACCACACCTGGAATGCTGCTTACAGTTTTGGTCTCCTTATGAAGGAGGAATATACTTGCATTGGAGGCATGTCAGATAAGCTACATGAGGTTATCTTATGAAGAAAGGTTGAGCATATTGGGTCTAAATTTATTGGCGATTAGATGAATGAGAGGTGTACTTTTGGAATCTCCTAATTCTCTGAGGGGGCTTGACAGGGTAGATGCAAACAGGAAGTTTCCTATCGCGGGGGGGTCTAGAACTATGGGGCATAGTTTCAGAATAAGCGGTCGCCCATTCAAAACGGAAATGAGCAGGAATTTGTGATCTCAGAGGGTAGTGAACTTTAGGAATTCTGCACCCCAGAGAGCTGTGGAAGCTGGGTCATTGTTTCTATTTAAGATGGGAATAATCAGATGTTTCAAAGATAAGGATTATGGGGAGCCGCCAGGAAAGTGGAGCTGAGGCCAATATCTAATCAATCATGATCTTATTGCATGGCGGAGCAGGCTTGACGGGCAAAATGGCCGGCTGCTGCTCTGAAATCCAATGTTCTTATGTTATATTGACTGTCAAATCATTTCAATGTCATTTCAAAATCATTTCACTTTACTTGAGGCGTCTGATTCAGAATGTTCATTTTAACGTATACTTGCCATTTTGGAAACAGTAAGACGGACGTTAGAGTAAATGTTAGGTTAATGTGAAACAGCAAAGAAAATATAAATTCTGGAAGCACAATATCGAAACGAAACGTGAACCCGACGTGATTTAAACCTGCAGCCTTCTGATTGGAGTCAGACACACTACCGTTGTATCACGAGGTCTGCAATGCTGGCAGCGGATGTTTGTACACATGAAGGATACTGAAACACAGATTTATTTATGCTGCATCGGTGGAATAAAAAGACGTTACAATCTCCGCCCAATCCCACCGGGAATCACACAGCATCAGAAGCAGCGCTCACCTATCAGTCTCCCTCACACGCCCGCTTTCATCACCTGCTTCCAGCGGACTGCAGCAAATCAAGAAAGTTAGAGATGCGAAGAGGTTTAGGGAGATAATTCCAGATCTTCTGGCCCAGGCAGCTGAAGGCACGTCCATTAATTCTTGAGAAGTTACATTCAGGGAAGCTCAAGAGCGCAGAATTTGTGGAGCGCAGATATCTCGGGTGCTTGTGAGGATGAAGTAGTCGACGAGTATATTCAAATGAAAGAATGACTATCACATTGAAGTCAGTGGGAATCAGGGGCAGAATTTTCACTGGCTGGAGTGATACCTAGCACAGAAAAAGATCGTTGTGGTTGTTGGAAGTCAATCATTCCAGCCCCAATGCATCGGAGAAAGATTTACTTCGGCCAGTGTCCTAGGTGGAACCCTCTTCACTCCCTTCATCAATGATCTTGCCTGCCACAAGAATTCAGAAGTGGCGATGTTCACTGAAGATTGCATAGAGCTCAGTACTATTCATAGCTCCGCTGATAATGAAGCAGCCCATTCCTACATGCAACAAAACCTGACCGACATTTCGGCTTCAGCTGATAAGTGGCATGTAACATTCGCACCATACAGTTGCCAGTCAATGCCTATCTACTAGAAGCAAGGGTTTGACGACCGCTCCTTGGCATTCAACTGCATTACCATCACCGAATCCCCCACTATCAACATCCGATGTCTCACCATTGAACAGAAACATGACTGGACCAGCCACATAAATAGTGTGGTAGCAAGAGCAGGTCAGAGGCTGGGTATTCTGCGGCGAGTGTCTCACCTCCTGACTCTCCAAAGTCTTCCCACCAGCTACAAGGCACAAGACAGCATCTTGGCGGAACACTCTCCACTTGCCTGTATGACTGCAGCTTCAATTCCACTCCAGAAGCTCGACAACACTTTGGGCAAAGCAGCAGCGTGATGGGTACACCACCCACCACCTGAACCTTTCATTCCCACTATCACCGACATAACGTGGCTGCAGTGTTTGCCATCGACAACATGCACTGTTGCAGCTCATGGATGTTTGTTCTGATGCAACTCCCAATCCCACGGCCTCTACCCCTTAGAAGGACAAGAGCAGTAGCCTCCTGTTAACTCCATGATGTGGAAGGTCCCCCGCCCCCTCCCGCAAGTAACACGCGATCCAGACTTGGAAGTATATCACCATTCCTTCATCATGAACGCCTCATAAATCCTGCAAATCCCTCCCTAACAGCACTGCAGGAGCACATTCACCACACAAACTTCAGTGGTTCAAGCAGGCGGCCAACCACCACCTCCTCAAGGGCAATACGGGATGGGCAATAAATGTTGGATTTGCCAGCGATACCCATATCCCATGAACTAATATTTAAAAAACACTGTATTTTATGAGTATGGCTCAAAATGTTTCATTTCAAGTGACACAAAAATCTAGGCAATTTTTACAAATTTATCAGGACAAGTTACTGCTGCCATGCACAGAAATTAGAATCAGTAATGAAGACAAAATCCCATCGTCCCCATTTTCAGATTCAACGCAGTAAGATTTAAAATAACGTTGAAAAATGTTACAGTGAAACGATTTCGAAATTAAGTGTGACTTGCATTTGTGCCTTAAATTAAACTTTGTGGTGTCTGACTCCCGTTCATGTCTCTTCTTAGTCTGTTGAATGAAAAAGGAGGGTTTTGATATTGACTGGACTACAATGCTCCTGATATTTCTGAGCTCATTGCTTATGTTGAGTAGTTTCTCGCTTTGTGATCGGCGTCAGCTTTAGCTCAGCGGTTACTTCGCAGCACCAACTTTTTCAAAAGTTCGAATCGGTCTCACTGCTGGCGCTGCCTGGCGTTTTTGTTGTCATTTCAAATCCCCTTCTTTGACACCGAAACAAATTGTCCTTAACATTTTTAAAGCACACCCATATTGAGTCACACAACCATTCATATCACAACAGCTACCAGATTTTCATTCACGGTTTGGGAAGTAACTTTGCGTCGGCGGCAGTCGGGAGCAGCGTCGAGGAGGTGCGTGGAGAGGCCTATAAAAGGCAAAGCATGGAGTCCGGGGCCCAGCGTCGGCGGCAGTCGGGAGCAGCGTCGAGGAGGTGCGTGGAGAGGCCTATTAAAAGGCACAGCAGGGAGTCCGGTGCCCAGCGTCGGCGGCAGTCGGGAGCAGCGTCGAGGAGGTGCGTGGAGAGGCCTATAAAAGGCACAGCAGGGCGTCAGGGGCCCAGCGTCGGCGGCAGTCGGGAGCAGCGTCGAGGAGGTGCGTGGAGAGGCCTATAAAAGGCACAGCAGGGAGTCAGGGGCCCAGCGTCGGCGGCAGTCGGGAGCAGCGTCGAGGTGGTGCGTGGAGAGGCCTATAAAAGGCACAGCAGGGAGTCCGGGGCCCAGCGTCGGCGGCAGTCGGGAGCAGCGTCGAGGAGGTGCGTGGAGAGGCCTCTAAAAGGCACAGCAGGGAGTCCGGGGCCCAGCGTCGGCGGCAGTCGGGTGCAGCGTCGAGGAGGTCCGTTGGTGAGGCCTATAAAAGGCACAGCAGGGAGTCCGGGGCCCAGCGTCGGCGGCAGTCGGAAGCAGCGTCGAGGAGGTCCGTTGGTGAGGCCTATAAAAGGCACAGCAGGGAGTCCGGGGCCCGGCGTCGGCGGCCGTCGGGAGCAGCGTCGAGTAGGTCCGTTGGTGAGGCCTTTAAAAGGCACAGCAGGGAGTCCGGGGCCCAGCGTCGGCGGCAGTCGGGAGCAGTGTCGAGGAGGTCCGTTGGTGAGGCCTATAAAAGGAACAGCAGGGAGTCCGGGGCCCAGCGTCGGCGGCAGTCGGGAGCGGCGTCGAGGAGGTCCGTTGGTGAGGCCTATAAATGGCACAGCATGGAGTCCGGGGCCCAGCGTCGGCGGTAGTCGGGAGCAGCGTCGAGGAGGTGCGTGGAGAGGCCTATAAAAGGCACAGCAGGGAGTCCGGGGCCCAGCGTCGGCAGCAGTCGGCAGCAGCGTCGAGGAGGTCCGTTGGTGAGGCCTATAAAAGGCACAGCAGGGAGTCCGGGGCCCAGCGTCGGCGGCAGTCGGGAGCAGCATCGAGAAGGTGTGTGGAGAAGCCTATAAAAGGCGTGCTTGTGCAGCTACAGGGAGAAGGCAAAAAAGAAGTAGAAAGAAATCAAAAGGTGACGTCACAGCCAAGAGGGTAAGTGATTGGCTGGTGATTGGTGAGCAGTTTTTCTTTTTTCTCTTCAATATCAGTGAGTAACTTTCAACATTGTTGTTGCCAATTTAAGTGTATATAAGGGTTCAGTCATGGCAGGAGAGCTCGGTCGTGTGTTATGCTCCTCCTGTACCATGTGGGAACTCAGGGACACTTCCGGTGTCCCTGACGATTACGTGTGCGGGAAGTGTATCCGCCTCCAGCTCCTGACAGACCGCGTTGCGGAGTTGGAGCTGAGGGTGGATTCACTCTGGAGCATCCACGATGCTGAGAATGACGTGAGTATCACGTGTAGCGAGTTGGTCGTACCGCAGGGAAAGGATCCACAGCCAGTTAGGGAATGGAAGACCAACAGGAAGAGCAGTGCTAGGAAGGGAGTGTAGGAGTCCCCTGTGGTCATCCCCCTGCAAAACAGATACACAGCTTTGGGTACGGTTGAGGGGGATGACTCTTTAGGGGAGGGCAGCAGCAGCCAAGTTCATGGCACCATGGCTGGCTCTGCTGCACAGGAGGGCAGGAAAAAGAGTGGGAGAGCAATAGTGATTGGGGATTCAATGGTGAGGGAAACAGATAGTCGTTTCTGCGGCCGCAACCGAGACTCCAGGATGGTATTTTGCCTCTCTGGTGCAAGGGTCAAGGATGTCTCGGAGCGGGTGCAGGACATTCTAAAAAGGGAGGGAGAACAGCCAGTTGTCATGGTGCACATTGGTACCAACGACATAGGTAAAAAAAAAGGGATGAGGTCCTACGAAACGAATTTAAGGAGCTAGGAGCTAAATTAAAAAGTAGGACCTCAAAAGTAGTAATCTCGGGATTGCTACCAGTGCCACGTGATAGTCAGAGTAGGAATCGCAGGATAGTGCAGATGAATACGTGGCTTGAGCAGTGGTGCAACAGGGAGGGATTCAAATTCCTGGGCATTGGAACCGGTTCTGGGGGAGGTGGGACCAGTACAAACCGGACGGTCTGCACCTGGGCAGGACCAGAACCAATGTCCTAGGAGGAGTGTTTGCTAGTGCTGTTGGGGAGGATTTAAACTGATATGGCAGGGGGATGGGAACCAATGCAGGGAGACAGAGTGAAACAAAAAGGAGGCAAAAGCAAAAGACAGAAAGGAGATGAGGAAAAGTGGAGGGCAGAGAAACCCAAGGCAAAGAACAAAAAGGGCCACTGTACAGCAAAATTCTAAAAGGACAAAGGGTGTTTAAAGAACAAGCCTGAAGGCTTTGTGTCTTAATGCAAGGAGTATCCGCAATAAAGTGGATGAATTAACTGTGCAAATAGATGTTAACAAATATGATGTGATTGGGATTACGGAGACGTGGCTCCAGGATGATCAGGGCTCGGAACTCAACATCCAGGGGTATTCAGCATTCAGGAAAGATTGAATAAAAGTAAAAGGAGGTGGGGTAGCATTGCTGGTTAAAGAGCAAATTAAGGCAATAGTTCGGAAACACATTAGCTTGGATGATGTGGAATCTATATGGGTAGAGCTGCAGAATACCGAAGGACAAAAACCGTTAGTGGGAGTTGTGTACAGACCTCCAAACAGTAGTAGTGATGTTGGGGAGGGCATCAAACGTGAAATTAGGGGTGCGTGCAATAAAGGTGCAGCAGTTATAATGGGTGACTTTAATATGCACACAGATTGGGTTAACCAAACTAGAAGCAATACGGTAGAGGAGGATTTCCTGGAGTGCATAAGGGATGTTTTTTTAGACCAATATGTCGAGGAACCAACTAGGGGGGAGGCCATCTTAGACTGGGTGTTGTGTAATGAGAGAGGATTAATTAGCAATCTCGTTGTGCGAGGCCCCTTGGGGAAGAGTGACCATAATATGGTGGAAATCTGCATTAGGATGGAGAATGAAACAGTTAATTCAGAGACCATGGTCTAGAACTTAAAGAAGGGTAACTTTGAAGGTATGAGGCGTGAATTGGGTCGGATAGATTGGCGAATGATACTGAAGGGGTTGACTGTGGATGGGAAATGGCAGACATTTCGAGACCGCATGGATGAACTACAACAATTGTACATTCCTGTCTGTCGTAAAAATAAAAAAGGGAAGGTGGCTCAACCGTGGCTATCAAGGGAAATCAGGGATAGCATTAAAGCCAAGGAAGTGGCATACAAATTGGCCAGAAATAGCAGAGAACCCGGGGACTGGGAGAAATTTAGAACTCAGCAGAGAAGGACAAAGGGTTTGATTAGGGCAGGGAAAATGGAGTACGAGAAGAAGCTTGCAGGGAACATAAAGCCGGATTGCAAAAGTTTCTATCGATATGTAAATAGTAAAAATGTTAGTAAAGACAAACGTCGGTCCCCTGCAGTCAGAATCAGGGGAAGTCATAACGGGGAACAAAGAAATGGCGGACCAATTGAACAAGTACTTTGGTTCGGTATTCACTGAGGAGGACACAAACAACCTTCCGGATATAAAAGGGGTCGGAGTGTCTAGTAAGGAGGAGGAACTGAGGGAAATCCTTATTAGTCGGGAAATTGTGTTGGGGAAATTGATGGGATTGAAGGCCGATAAATCCCCAGGGCATGATGGACTGCATCCCAGAGTACTTAAGGAGGTGGCCTTGGAAATAGTGGATGCATTGACAGTCATTTTCCAACATTCCATCGATTCTGGATCAGTTCCTATGGAGTGGTGGGTAGCCAATGTAACCCCACTTTTTAAAAAAGGAGGGAGAGAGAAAACAGGGAATTTTTGACCGGTCAACCTGACCTCGGTAGTGGGTAAAATGATAGAATCAATTATTAAGGATGTCATAGCAGTGCATTTGGAAAGAGGTAATATGATAGGTCCAAGTCAGCATGGATTTGTGAAAGGAAAATCATGCTTGACAAATCTTCTGGAATTTTTTGCGGATGTTTCCAGCAGAGTGGACAAGGGAGAACCAGTTGATGTGGTATATTTGGACTTTCAGAAGGCTTTCGACAAGGTCCCACACAAGAGATTAATGTGCAAAGTTAAAGCACATGTGATTGGGGGTAGTGTGCTGACATGGATTGAGAACTGGTTGTCAGACAGGAAGCAAAGAGTAGGAGTAAATGGGGACTTTTCAGAATGGCAGGCAGTAACTAGTGGGGTACCGCAAGGTTCTGTGCTGGGGCCCCAGCTGTTTACACTGTACATTAATGATTTAGACGAGGGGATTAAATGTAGTATCTCCAAATTTGCGGATGACACTAAGTTGGGTGGCATTGTGAGCTGCAAGGAGGATTCTATGAGGCTGCAGAGCGACTTGGATAGGTTAGGTGAGTGGGCAAATGCATGGCAGATGAAGTACAATGTGGATAAATGTGAGGTTATCCACTTTGGTGGTAAAAACAGAGAGACAGACTATTATCTAAATGGTGACAGATTAGGAAAAGGGCAGGTGCAAAGCGACCTGGGTGTCATGGTACATCTGTCATTGAAGGTTGGCATGCAGGTACAGCAGGCGGTTAATAAAGCAAATGGCATGTTGGCCTTCATAGCAAGGGGATTTGAGTACAAGGGCAGGGAGGTGTTGCTACAATTGTACAGGGCCTTGGTGAGGCCACACCTGGAATATTGTGTACAGTTTTGGTCTCCTAACCTGAGGAAGGACATTCTTGCTATTGGGGGAGTGCAGCGAAGGTTCACCAGACTGATTCACGGGATGGCGGGACTGACCTATCAAGAAAGACTGGATCAACTGGGCTTGTATTCACTGGAATTCAGAAGAATGAGAGGGGACCTCATAGAAACGTTGACAATTCTGACGGGGTTAGACAGGTTAGATGCAGGAAGAATGTTCCCAATGTTGGAGAAGTCCAGAACCAGGGGACTCAGTCTAAGGATAAGGGGGAAGCCATTTAGGACCGAGATGAGGAGGAATTTCTTCACCCAGAGAGTGGTGAACCTGTGGAATTCTCTACCACAGAATGTTGTTGAGGCCAATTCACTAAATATATTCAAAAAGGAATTAGATGAAGTCCTTAGTACTAGGGGAATCAAGGAGTATGGTGAGAAAGCAGGAATGGGGTACTGAAGTTGCATGTTCAGCCATGAACTCATTGAATGGCGGTGCAGGCTAGAAGGGCCGAATGGCCTACTGCTGCACCTATTTTCTATGTTTCTATGTTTCTATCACCTTTTTTAATTAGAGTCAATTAATTTTATTAAATTACATGGGAATAAACGTTGCATTTCACAATGGTGTCAAATGATTTTTTTGCAGCACGTGGCAAGCAGCATTTCAGCTGCTCGCTGAACATTTCTCTCTGTTGTTGAGCTCTGTTGCATTAGCAATGAACAATTAAATCCGTCCACTGAAAGACAGACAGTGCAAGGTCAGACAGAAGATACAATTTCCTCCATGAGTGAAGTTTCACAAATGATTATGGTTCAGTTGTTGAAGTTTTCACCGTCCTCAGTGAGCATTGTAGCATTTCTTTCATTCTGCTAAGCAACGCTTATGACAGTAGAATTAAGCCACATTTCAAAACCGGAAACAACTCATTCATTATTTGCTGTTTTCCAGTTCCAGAGCTCAGAGGGTTATTCTCCATCCCTGGGATGCAAGATACGATGTTTCATGGAAACCTTGCATACACCAAACACAGGCTCAGGAAAACCCCGGGGGAGAAGTTGTACGGGTCACTAAGCCTTCCAGCACCATTGAAAACTTTTAAACTAAACCGTTCTGAAATAATAAGTTTAAACAGGGGCATTCAATAGTCAAGATGGCCAAGCGATGGCATTTGTAGGTTTGGATTCAAATCCCGCTTCTGACATCCGTTTTTTCTAACTACAAAATCATTTCTTTTCACACCACTCTGAAGTGCTTTAGATCATCTATGTCATTTAATTAAAATTACGCCATTTTAATTAAAAATTGTGCTATCACTGAGTGACATTCAATACTTCCCTCTCCCGTAATCGCTGATGGTGGCAGGAGCATGATAAAGTGTTTTATGAATTATTTAAAGGAGCTGACGAAAAGTCTCACACTGCTAATATATATGCACGGGTATAAAAAGAAGAATGAAAATAACAATAAAATCACTGCGCCACATACGAAGTGAGAGAGAGCCGAACATTCTGATGAATTTGAAGCTGTGAAGTAACGACTGAGCTACACCTGACGGCCAGAAACGAAGTAGAAACAACTCAATGTAATGGATGATCTCACAAATATCAAGAGCAGTGCAGTCTGGTCTACGTCCAATCCCGCCCTTGTTATTGAACAGAGGAAGAAGAGACATGAATGGGATTTGACGCCAAAAGTTAATTAGAACGAAATACAAATTACACGTAATTTCCAATACATTTCAATAAATATTGTTTCAAATCGTAATGCGTTGAATATGCAAATGAGCATCACGAGATAGTATCGTCAATAATCATTATATTACCCCGTGCACGGTAGGAATTACCTGTCCAGTTAAATTTGATAAAAGTTGTCCCAGTTTCCTGGTGTTTTCAGCAATGAACATTATCAATCAGACTTCTAAAATCCAGTGTATTTCATAAAGTGTTTTAAAAATACAAGCCTGAAGGCTCCGTGCCTCAATGCGAGGAGTATTCGTAAAAAGTTGGATGCATTAACTTCACAAGCAGCAATTAATGAATATGATATGAATGGCATCACGGAGACATGGCTCCAGGGTGACCAAGGTTTGGAACTCAACATTGAGGCGTATTCCATATTCAGGAAGGATGGACAGAAAGGAAAAGGAGGTGGGGTAGCGTTGCTGGTTAAAGAGGAAACTAACGCAATAGTAAGGAAGGACATTAGCTTGGATGATGTGGAATCTATGTGGGTGGAGCTGCGGAATACCAAAGGGCAGAAAACACTCGTGGGAGTTGTGTTTAGACCACCAATCCATATTAGTGCGGTTGGGGACAGCATCAAAAATGAAATTAGGGATGCGTGCAATAAAGATACATCAGTTATCATGGGCGAACTTAATCTACATATAGATTGGGCTAACCACACTGGTAGCAATACGATGGAGGAAGATTTCCTGGAGTGTTCTAGGGAAGGTTTTCTGGACCAATATGTCGTGGAAACAATTAGAGGACAGGCCATCCTCGATTGGAGGATGTAATGAGAAAGGACTAATTGGCAGTCATGCTCTGGGAGGCCCCTTGGTGAAGAGTGATAATAATATGATAGAATTTCTTTTTAAGGTGGAGAGATAAACAGTTCATTCAGAGATTAAGATCCTGAACTTAAGGAAAAGTAACTTCGATGGTATGAGACGTGAATTGGCTAGAGTAGACTGGGAAATGATACGTAGAGCGTTGACGGTGCATAGAGAATGGCAAACATTTAAAGAAATCATGGATGAACTTCAACAATCTTACATCCCTGTCTGAAGTAAAAAATTAAACAGGGAATGTGGTTGCAACATGGCTATCTAGGGAAATTAGGATAGTGTTATATCCAAGGATGAGCCATATTAATTGGCCCGAAAAAGCAGCAAACCTGAGGACTGGGAGCAATTTAGAATTCATCAGAGGACGACACATTGTTCAATTAGCTGGGGGAAAATAGAGTATGAGAGGAAGCTTTCCGTGAACATAAAAACTGACTGCAAAAGCTTCTATAGATATGTGAGAAGAAAAAGATTAATGAAGACAAACGCAGGTCCCTTGCAGTCAGATTCAGGAGAATTTATAATGGGGCACAAAGAAATGGCAGACCAGTTGACCAAATATTTTCGTATTGTCTTCACGAAGGAAGACGCAAATAATCTTTCGGAAGTACTAGGGGACCGAGGGTCTAGTGAATGATATCCTTATGGGCGGCAAATTGTTTGAGGGAAATTGAAGGCTTGAAGGCGAATAAATCCCCGGGGCGTGATAGTCTGCATCACAGAGAACATAAGGACGTGGCCATAGAAATAGTGGATGTATTGGTGATCATTTTCCTATGGGCTATCGAGTCTGGGTCAATTACTCTGGACTGGATGGAAGCTAATGTAAAACCACTTTTGAAAAAAGGAGAGAGAGAGAAAACGAATAAATATAGACTGGTTAGATTGACATCTGTTGTGGGGAAAATGTTGGAATCAATTATTGACGATGAAATACAGCGTATTTGGAAAGCAGTGACAGGATCGGTCCAAGTCAACGAGATTTATGAAAGGGAAATCATGCAAGACAAATCTTCACGCATTTTTTGAGGATGTAACTTGTAGAATGGGCAAGGGAACACCAGTGGATGTGGTGCATTTGGACTTTCAAAAGGTTTTTGACAAGGCTCCACACGAGAAATTGGTGTGCAAAATTAATGGACATTGTATTGGGGGTAATGTACTAACGTGGATAGGGAACTGGTTGGCAGACAGGAAGAAGAGAGTCGGGTTAAACGGGCCCTTTTCAGAATTGCAGGCGGTGATTCATGGGGTGCCGCAATGCAAAGTGTTGGGACCCCAGCTTTTACAATATATATTAATGATTTAGATGAAGGAATTGAGTGTAATATCTCAAAGTTTGCAGATGACACGAAACTGGGTGGCGGTGTGAGCTGCGAGGAGGAAGCTAAGAGGCTTCAGATTGACTTGGACAGGTTTGCTGAGTAGGCAAATGCATGGCAGATGCAGTGTAATATGCCTAAATGTGAGGCTATCCACTTTGAGGGAAAAAACACGAAGGAAAAATATTATCTGAATGGCAGCAGATTAGGAAAAGGGGTGGTGCAACGAGAACTGGGTGTTATAGTACATCAGTCATTGAAAGCTGGCATGCAGGTTCAGCAGGCGGTGAAGAAGGCAACTGGTAACTTGACCTTCATAGCTAGGGATTGGAGTATAGGAGTAGGGAGGTATTTCTGCAGATGTACATGGGCTTGCTGAGGCCTCACCTGGAATATTGTATTGAGTTTTGGTTTCCCAATATGAGTAAAGACATGCTTGCTCTTGTGCGAGTGCAGCGAAGGTTCAAAAGAATGATCACGGGATGGCTGGACTTACATATGAGGAGAGAGTAGATCGACTTGGCCTATATTCACTGGAGTTTAGAAGGATGAGACGGCAGCTCATAAAAACATATACAATTCTGACGGGACAGGTCAGGTTAAATACAGAAAGAATGTTCCCGATGTTGGAGAAGTCCATAACCATGGGACACAATCTAAGGCAAAGGGGTAAGCCATTTAGGAGTGAGAGGAGGAGAAATTGCTTCACTCAGAGAGTTGTTTACCATGGAATTCTCTAACGCAGGGATTTTTTTAGCCAGTTCGTTGGATATATTCAAGAGGGAGTTAGATATCGCCATTGTGGCGAAAGTGATCAAGGCGTATTGAAAGAAAGCAGGAAAGGGGTACTGAATTGAATGAGCTGTCATGTCCTTATTGAATGGTGGGCAGGCTCGAAGGCTCGAATGGACTACTCTTGCACCTATTTTCTATGTTTCTATGTTTCTATGTGCATGGAATCTGGGTACTTGTTGTCCATACCTAATTGCCCATGAGAATATGGCGCTGTGCCGTTTCTCGCTGAAGACTTCACATCACTCCATGCTTATTCAACAATTAGAACGTGGTTGTTGGTGGAGGGGGGTAGAGCGAGAGAGAGACTGGTTGTTTAGAGTGAGGGGTGTGAAGCGAGAACCTTAAAGTTGGGCAGGGTGGAAAGAGAGCCAGGTTGTTGGGGGTTGGGGTGAGAGAGCCTGGTTGTTGGAAGGCGGGCAGAGAGAGCCTTGTTGTTGGGGGAGGGCGGGTAGAGAGATCAAGCTTCTGTCGGGGGTGAGGGAAATGGAAGCATGGTTCTTGCGGGGGGAAGGTGTCTGCAAGATGGGGATGGGGGCAGAGAGCGAGCCTCATTGTCGAAACATAGAAACATAGAAATTTAAAGCGCAGAAGTAGGCAATTTTGGCCAGCCCTAAAAGTTCTGCAGAGACCTATGAACAATGGCGGAAATGTACAGAGCACCAGGCCAACCAGTCCACCCCACACAACTGCAATACCCCTGACACTTCATTCTACACTTCACCCCAAATGGAGCAATGGGATCCCCAGAAGATGCAAAAGTCAGTTCGAAACCTGGCCAATTCCGGGAAAATTACTCTCCGACACATCTAGGTGATCTGAACAATCCAGGAGATCACCCTGGTCGTATTCGGTTCCTTGCAGTATTTACCATTATAGCTGCCGGGTTACAAGAGATTATCCAGGCCGCGAGTTCAGGAGTTCGGGCAGTGTTGAGGAGGAGGCAACAGTCTGGGGTCGGAGGCCTTTCAAATGGCCGCGAGTTCAGCAGTTCACGCAGCGTCGAGGAGGAGGCGTGATTGTGCAGCTACAGGGAGAAGGCAAAAAAGTAGAAATAAATAGAAAGGTGACGTCACAGCTAAGGGGGTAAGTGATTGGCTGGTGATTGGTGAGCTGTTTCTTTTTTCAATTCTATAACAGTGAGTAAACTTTAGCATTGTTGTTGCCAATTTAAGTGTATCTAAGTGTTAATTCATGGCAGCAGAGCTCGGTGACGTGATATGCTCCTCCTGTAGCATGTGGGAACTCAGGGACACTTCCGGTGTACCGAACGACTACGTGTGCGGAAAGTGTATCCGCCTCCAGCTCCTGACGGTCCTTGCTGCGGAATTGGAGCTGAGGGTGGATTTGCTCTGGAGCAACCACGATGCTGAGAAAGACGTGAGTAGCACGTGTAGCGAGTTGGTCTTACCGCAGGGTAATGGTCCACAGCCAGATAGGAAATGGAAGACCAGCAGGAAGAGCAGTGCAAGAAAGGTAATGCAGGGGTCCACTGCGGTCATCCCCCTGCAAAACGGATACACCATTTTGAATACTTTTGAGGGGGATGCCTCATCAGGGGAGGGCAGCAGCAGTCAAGTTCTTGGCACCGTGGCTGCCTCTGCTGCACAGGAGGGCAGGAAAAAGAGTGTGAGAGCAACAGTGATAGGGGAATCAATTGTGAGGGGAATAGACAGGAATTTCTGCGGCTGCAACCGAGACTCCAGGATGATATATTGCCTCCATGGTGCAATGGTCAAGGATGTCTCGGAACGGGTGCAGGGCATTCTGAAAAGGGAGGGTGAACAGCCAGTTGTCGTGGTGCACATTGGTCCCAACGATATCGGTAAAAAAAGGGATGAGGTCCTACAAGACGAAATTAAGGAGCTAGGAGCTGAATTAAAATGTAGGACCTCAAAATTTGTAATCTCGGGATTGCTACCAGTGCCACGTGCTAGTCAGAGCAGGAATCGCAGGATAGCTCAGATGAATACGTGGCATTAGCAGTGGTGCAGAAGGGAGGGATTCAAATTCCTGCGGCTTTGGAACCGGTTCTGGATGAGGTGGGACCAGTAAAAACCGGACGGTGTGCACCTGGGCAGGAACGGAACCAATGTCCTCTGGGGGAGTGTTTGCTCGTGCTGTTGGGGAGGAGTTAAACTAGAATGGCAGGGAGATGGGAACCAATATAGGGAGACAGAGGGAAACAAAATGGAAACAGAAGCAAAAGACAGAAAGGATATGAGTAAAAGTGGGGGGCAGAGAAACCCAAGGCAAAAAACAAAAAGGGTCACTGTACAGCAAAAGTCTAAAGGGTCAATGTGTAATAAAAAGATAAGCATGAATGCTCGGTGCCTCAATACAAGGACTATTCGGAACCCAGGAAAGGGCACTGAGCCAGTTAGATTGGGGGAGAGCTCAGATGAACAGGTCCCCAATAAAGAATGCAAAAGACAGGAGGCAACAGAGCAGAGCATCACTGGGGTAAGTGTAAACCATAAGGTGATAGGAATGGACAATATGTATGAATATAAAGGGGCTGCAGGAGGGGTCAAATCTAAAAATCATGGTTTCAAAACTAGTATTAAAGCATTCTACCTAAACGCACACAGCATTGGAAATAAAATAAATGAGTTGACGGCACAAATCATTACAAATGGGTATGATTTGGTGGCCATTACAGAAATGTGGTTGCAGGTTGGCCACAACTGAGAATTAAACATACAGGGGTATATGACAATTCGGAAGATAGACAAGAAGGGAAAGGATGTTGGGTAGCTCTGTTAATAAAGGATTGAGCAGACTGGGACTTTACTCGTAAAAGTTCAGAAGGATGAAGGGTGATCTTATAGAAACATTTAAAATAATGAAAGGGATGACAAGATCGAAGCAGAGAGGTTGTTTCCACTGGTCGGGAATACTAGAACTAGGGGGCACAGCCTCAAAATACGGGGGAGCTAATTTACAACCGAGTTGAGAAGGAATTTCTTCTCCCAGAGAATTGTGAATCTGTGGAATTCTCTGCCCAAGGAAGCAGTTGAGGCCAGTGCATTGAATGTATGCAAATCACAGATGGATAGATTTTTAACCAATAAGGTAAGTAAGGGTTATAGGTAGCGGGCGGGTAAGTGGAGCTGAGTCCACGGCCAGATCAGCCGATCAGCCATGAACTTGTTGAATGGCGGAGCAGGCTCTAAGGGCTAGACGGCCGACTCCTGTTCCTAATTCTTATGTTCTAATGTTCTGATGATATCAGGGCAATGTGAGAAACGATATTGGCTCTAATGAACAAATTGTTGAATTATTTTGGGTGGAGATTAGAGATAGTAACGGGAAAAAGTCACTGGTGGTCGTCGTTTATAGGCCTCCAAATAAGAACTTCACGGTGGGGTGGGCAATAATCACGGGTATAATGGAGGCATGTGGAAAACGAACGCCAGTAATCATGGGGCATTTTAAACTACATATCGATTGGTCATATCAAATCACACGGGGTAGCCTTGAGGAGAAATTAATTAAATGCATATGGGATTGTTACCCAGAACAGTATGCTGCAGAACCTACAGGGGAGCAAGCTATCTTCGATCTGGTCCTGTGTAATGAGACAGGAATAATAAACGATCTCCTCGTAAAAGGTCCTCTTGGAATCAGTGATCACAGCATGGTTGAAATTGTAAGACAGATTGAGGGTGAGGAAGTAGTGTCTCAAACCAGCGTACTTTGCTTAGGGGATTACAGTGGTCTGAGGGCAGAGTTGGCTAAAGTAGACTGGAAGCACAGACGAAACAGTGGCACAATTGAGGAACAGTGGAGGACTTTTAAGGAGCTCTTTCATAATGTTCAACAAAAATATATTCCAATTAAAAAGATGGGTGGTAAGAGAGGGGATAACCAGCCGTGGATAACAAAGGAAACAAAGGAGAGTATCAAAATAAAAACCAATGCGTATAAGGTGGCTAAGGTTAGTGGGAAACTAGAAGATTGGGACCATTTTAAACAACAGCAAAGAATGATTAAGAAAGCAATAAAGAAAGGAAAGATAGATTACGAAAGTAAACTTGCGCAAAACATAAAATCAGATAGCCCTTCTAACCTGCACCGCCATTCAAACAGTTCATGGATGAACATGCAAATTCAGTACGCACTTCCAGCTTTCTCGCCATACCCCTTGATCCCCCAAGTAGTAAAAGTTCGTCTAAATCCTTTTTGAATATATTTAGTGAATTGGCCTCAACTACTTTCTGTTGTAGAGAATTCCACAGGTTCACCACTCTCTGGGTGAAAAAGTTTCTCCTCATCTCGTCCTAAATGGCTTACCCCTTATCCTTCGTCTGTGATCCCTGGTTCTGGCCTTCCCCAACATTGGGAACATTCTTCCTGCATCCAATCTGTCCAAACCCATCAGAATTGTAAACGTTTCTATGAGGTCCCCTCTCATTCTTCTGAACTCCAGTGAATACAAGCCCAGTTAATCCAGTCTTTCTTGAAAGTAAAAGCTAGATAGTAAAAGCTTTTAGCGAAATATAAAACGTAAAAGATTGACTGAAGTAAATGTTGGTCCCTTAGAAGATGAGAAGGGGGATTTAATAATGGGAAATGTGGAAATGTCTGCGACTTTAAACAATTATTTTCCTTCCGTCTTCACAGTGGAAGACACAAAAATCATGCCAAAAATTGCTGGTCACGGGAATGTGGGAAGGGACGACCTGGAGACAATGACTGACACTCGGGAGTAGTGCTGGACAGGCTAATGAGACTCAAGGTAGACAAGTCCCCTGGTCCTGATGATGTGCATCCCAGGGTATTAAAAGAGATGGCGGAAGTTATAGCAGATGCATTCGTTATAATCTACCAAGATTCTCTGGACTCCGGGGAGATACCAGCGGATTGGAAAGCAGTTAATGTAACACCTCTGTTTAAAAAATGGGCAGAAAAAAGGCAGGTAACTATAGGCCCGTTAGTTTAACATCTGTGTGGGGAAAATGCTTGAAGCTATCATTCAGGAAGAAATAGAGGACATCTAGTGAGGAATAGTGCAACCAAGCAGACGCAACATGGATTCATGAAGGGGAAATCATGTTTAAATAATTTACTGGAATTCTTTGAGGACATAACGAGCATGGTGGATAGAGGCGTACCGATGGTTGTGGTGTATTTAGATTTCCAAAAGGCATTCGATAAGGTGCCACACAAAAGGTTACTGCAGAAGATAAATGTACGTGGAGTCAGAGGAAATGTATTATCATGGATAGAGAATTGGCTGGCGAACAGAAAGCAGAAAGTCGGGATAAATGGATCCTTTTCGGGTTGGACATCGGTGGTTAGTGGTGTGCCACAGGGATCGGTGCTGGGATCACAACTACTTACAATATAAATAGATATCCTGGAAGAGGGGACAGAGTGTAGTTTAACAGAATTTACAGATGACACAAAGATTAGCGGGAAGGCGAGTTGTGTAGATGACACAGAGAGGCTGCAAAGAGAATTAGATAGGTTAAGCAAATGGGCTAAGTTTTGTCAGATGGAATACAATGTCGGAAAACGTGAGGTCATCTAGCTTGGAAAAGAAAACAGAAAAAGGCAATATTATTTGAATGGGGAGAAATTACAACATGCTGCCGTGCAGGGGGACCTGGGGGTCCTTGTGCATGCATCCCAAAAAGTTAGTTTGTAAGTGCAGCAGGTAATCAGGAAGTCGAATGGAATGTTGGCATTCATTGCGCGAGGGAAGGAGTACAAAAGGAGGGAGGTCTTGCTGCAACTGTGCAAGGTATTGGCGACGCCGCACCTGGAGTACTGCATGCAGTTTGGGTCAACTTATTTAAGGAAGGATATACTAGCTTTGGAGGGGGTACTGAGACGATTCACTAGGCTGATTCCGCAGATGAGGTGATTACCTTACGATGATAGATTGAGTAGACTGTGTCTTTACTCGTTTGAGTTCAGAAGGATGAGGGGTGATCTTCTGGAAACATTTAAAATAATGAAAGGGATAGAAATGATAGAGGCAGAGAGGTTGTTTCCACTGGTCGGGGAGACTAGAACTAGGGGGCACAGCCTCAAAATACGGGGGAGCCAATTTAAAACAGAGTTGAGAAGGAATTTCTTCTCCCTAAGTTTGGTATGCTGGTTTGAGGTTGAACTGTCTCGCTCTCCATTTGAATTTGAAATTCAACCTTGGTCTGATCACTCATCCCAAGGAGATCCTTTACTATGAGATTCTTCATTAATCCTGTCTGATTTCACAGGACCTGATCGAAGATAGCATTGAGAGGCATCTCATTCAGAAGATTTCGAGCAGTCGCAGAAATTGGTGAGTTTAATCACATGTAAAATATCATTGTTGTTATGTATAGTCAGAGAAATGTTTGTCAAAGGAATTTTTTGCAGAAAATGGATTCAGCATTTGAGCTGCTCGCTGAACACTTTTGTCTGTGTGCTGATCAAATTTGCATGAGCAATGAACATTTGAAACCAGTCACCTGAAAACAGACTGTTTGTAAATCAAATCGCTGATAAAACGTTCTCAATTATTACATTTTCAATAGTAATTAAAGTTCAGTTTTTGAAGTTTTGTCTGTCTCTCAGTGACCATGTTAGGATGTCTTTCATTCTCCTAAACAAAGCTATCGGCTAATATCAGCAGATCAACGCCACGTTTCAAACCCCGAAGCAACTGATTAATAATTCACTCTTCCCGAGTTCCAGAGCTCAGAGGGTGCGTGTCCATTCCAAGGAGGCAAGATACCACGGACCCGGGTCAAAACTTCCCATACACCGAGCACAGGCTCAGGAGACACCAGGCGGAGATGATATACCGATCACTGGGCTTTCCAGCAGCATTGAACAGCGCTGGAGTGAACATTTCTGAAGTAATAACTTGCAAGTGCATATTCCACCGTCAGTGTTGCTGAACGTTCTAAAGTGCCGTAGTCAGGTCGCAGTCTCCTCCAGAGGCATTAGTTTGAATTTCACTTCCGAAATTTATTATTTTTAAATAAGAACTCATTTTTTTACACCATTGTGAAATGCTACCTTTCTTCCATGTAATTTAATAAAATCAATTGACTCCAATTAAAAAAGGTGATATCAAAGTTGCTTCCCAAACCCGGAATGGAACCCAGGTAGCTGTTGTGATATGAATGATTGTGTGACTCAATATAGGTGTGCTTTAAAACTCTCGCAATGCTATGTTGAGAACAATTGTTTCGGTGTCAAAGAAGGGGATTGGAAATGACAACAAAAACGCCAGGCAGCGGCCGCAGTGAGACAGATTCGAACTTCTGAGGAAGTTGGTGCTGCAAAGAAACCGCTGAGCTAAAGCTGGCACTGATCACAATGCGAGAAACAACTCAATATAAGCAATGAGCTCAGAATATCAGGAGCAGTGCAGTCCAGTCAATGTCAAAACCCTCCTTTTTTTCAATCAACAGAGGAAGAAGAGACATGAACAGCAGTCAGACACCAAAACGTTTATTTAAAGGCACAAATACAAGTCACACTTAATTTCGAAACTGTTTCACTGCAACATTTTTCCACGTTATTTAAAATCGTATTGCTTTGAATCCGAAAATGAGGACCATGGGATTTTGTCTTCATTACTGATTCTAATTTCTGTGCATGGCAGCAGTAACTTGGCCAGTTAAATTTCAAAAAATTGCCCAGATTTTTGTGTCACCATAAATGAACATTTTGAGCCATTCTCCGAAAATGCAGTGTTTTTTAAATATTAGTTCATGGGATGTGGGCGTCGCTGACAGAGCCAGCACTTCTTGCACATCCCTTATTGCCATTGAGAAGGTGCTGGTGGGCCGCCTGCTTGAACCGCTGAAGTTTGTGTGGTGAATGTGCTCCTGCAGTGCTGTTAGGGAAGGATTTCCAGGATTTATAACCCATGCAGGATGAAAGAATGGTGATATACTTCCAAGATAGGATCGCATTTTACTTGCGGGAGGGGGCGGGGGGCCTTCTACATCATGGTGTTAACTTGAACCTGCTGCCCTTGTCCTTCTAAGGCGTAGAGCTCGCGGGTTTGGGAGGTGCATCCGAACAAACCTTCGTGAGTTGCCGCAGTGCATCTTGTAGAATGCAAACATTGCAGCCACGTTACGTCGGTGATAGAGTGAGCGAAAGATTAAGGTGGTGGGCGGTGCACCAATCACGCTGCTGCTTTGCCTTAAATGCCCTAAATGTTGTCGAGCTTCTGGAGTTGAATTGAAGCTGCACTCATCCAGGCAAGTGGAGAGTATCCCGCCAAGATGCTGTCTTGTGCATTGTCGCTGGTGGGAAGACTTTGGAGAGTCACTAGATGCGACACGCGCCGCAGATTACCCAGCCCCCGACCTGCTCTTGCTGCCACACTATATTTGTGACTGGTCCAGTCACGTTTCTGATCAATGATGACCCACAGGATGTTTATAGTGGGGGATTCTTTTATGGTAATGCAGTTGAATGCAAAGGAGCGGTCGTCAAACCTTTGCTTCTTGTAGATAGGCATTGCCTGCCAACTGCATGGCGCGAATGTTACATGCCACTTATCAGCTGAAGCCGAAATGTCGTTCAGGTTTTGTTGCATGTGGGAATGGGCTGCTTCATTATCAGCGGATCTATGAGTGGTAATGAGCTCTGTGCAATCTTCAGTGAACATAGCCACTTCTGACTTCATGTGGCAGAGACGATCATTGATGAAGGAGATGAAGAGGGTTCCGCCTCGGACACTGCCCTAAACAACTCTTTCACCGATGTATTGGGGTTAGGATGATTGACTTCCGACAACCACAACCATCTTCTTCTCTGCTTGGTATCACTCCAGCCAGTGGAAAGTCCCCCACTGATACCCATTGACTTCAATGTGATAGTCATTCTTTCTTTTCAATATACTCATCGACTGCTTCAGCCTCACAAGCCCCCGAGATATCTGCGCTCCTCAAATTCTGCGCTCTTGAGCTTCCCTCAATATTACTTCTCAACAATGAATGGACATGCATTCAGCTGCCTGGAACAGAAGATCTGGAGTTACCTCCCTAAACCTCTCAGCCTCTCCAACTTTCTCGATCTGCTGCAGTCCGCTGGAAGCAGGTGATGAAAGCCGGCGTGAGAGGGAGACTGATAGTTGAGCGCAGCTTCTGATGCTGTGTGATTCCCAGTAGGAGTAGGCAGGGATTGTAACGTCTATTTATTCCACATATGCAGGATAAATAAATCTGTGTTTGAGGAACCTTCATGTTTCCAAATATCCGCTGCCGGCATTGTCGACCTCGTGATACAACGGTAACGTGTCTGACTCCAGATCAGAAGGCTGCAGGTTTAAATCACGTCGGGTTCACGTTTCGTTTCGATATTGTGCTTCCAGAATGGATATTCCCTTTGCTGTTTCACATTAACCTAACCCTTGCTCGAATGTCCGTGTTACTGTTTCCAAAATGGCTTGTACACGTTCAAATTAACATTCTGAATCAGACGCCTCAAGTAAAGTGAAATGATTTTGAAATGACTTTGAAATGAGGTGACAGTCAACATAACAAAAGAACGTAGGATTTAAGAGCAGGAGTCAGCCATTTTGCCCCACGAGCCTGCACCACCATGCAATAAGATCATGATTTATAAGATAATGGCCTCAGCTCCACTTTCCTGCCGGCTCCCCATAATCCTTATCTTTGCAAAATCTGATTATCTCCACCTTAAATATATACAATGACCCAATCTCCACAGCTCTCTGCGGTGGAGAATTCCAAAAGTTCACGATCCTCTGAGATCAGAAATTCCTACTCATTTCCATTTTGAATGGGCGACCCCTTATTCTGAAACTATGCCCACTAGTTCTAGAACCCCCCACGAGAGGAAACTTCCTATTTGCATCTACTCTGTCATGCCTCCTCATAGACTTAGGGGATTTTAACTGTACACTTCCCATTCTTCGAATCTCCAATAAATGTAGGCCCAATCTGCTCAAACTTTCTTCATAGATAACCTCATGAATCTTATCTGACCTGCCTCCAATGCAAGTAGATCCCTCCTTGCAAAAGGAGACCAAAACTGTACGCACTATTCCAGGTGTGGTCATTGAATCATAGAAATTTGCAGCACAGATGTGGGCCGTTTTGTCCATCGTGTCCGCACCAGCCAACCAAGAGCTATTCAGCCTAATGCCACTTTGCAGCACTTGGTCCGTAACCTTGCAGGTTGCCCCTAGTTGTTGGTTCCGTGGCAAATAGAAACTAGTCCTTCCAATCCAATCTATCCAGGATCGCCATAATTTCATACACATCAATCAGATCACCACTCAGCCATCTCTTTTCCAAAATAGTAAAAGAAAATACTGTAAATACTTAAATACTCAACATTCCAGGCAGTGACTATGGAGAAGAAAAGAGATTTATTGTTTCAGGTCTGTCACATTTAATCAAAACTGGAAAATGTTAACGATAGAACAGATTTCAATCGGGTGCAGAGGCAGAGAAAGTTGGGAGGGGAGGAAAGGTCAAAAGGTAAGGTCTGTGTTATGGTGGATCGCAGAGCAGTTAAATCCTGCCTCGACACCTGGTTAAAATCTGTTACATCTCTAACGTCTTCGTTCGGACGAACGGTCACAGATCTAAAACGTTAACTCTGTTTCTCTTTCCAAAGAAGCTGCCTTATCTGCTGAGTAGTTCTCGCATGTTCTGTTTTTACTTAGGATTACAGCATTAAGCCATTGCGGACATAGAAACATAGAATCATAGAAAATAGGTGCAGGAGTAGGCCATTCGGATCTTCTAACCTGCACCGCCATTCAATGAATTCATGGCTGAACATGCAGCTTCAGTACCCCATTCCTGCTTTCTCGCCGTACCCCTTGATCCCCCTACTAGTAAGGACTTCATCCAACCCTTTTTGAATATATTTAATAAATTAGCCTCAACAACTTTCTGTGGTAGAGAATTCACAGGTTCCCCACTCTCTGGGTCAAGAAGTTTCTCCTCACCTCGGTCCTAAATGGCTTACCCCTTATCCTTTGACTGTGACACCTGGTTCTGGACTTCCCCAACATTGGGAACATTCTTCCTGCATCTAACCTGTCTGAACCCATCAAAATGTTGAACGTTTCTATGAGGTCCCCTCTGATTCTTCTGAACTCCAATGAATACAAGCCCAGTTGATCCAGTCTTTCTTGATAGGTCAGTCCCGCCATACATGTAATCAGTCTAGTGAACCTTCGCTGAACTCCCTCAATAGCAGGAATGTCCTTCCTTAAGTTTGGAGACCAAAACTGTACACTATACTCTAGGTGTGGCCTCAGCAAGGCCCTGTACAAATGTAGCAACACCTCCCTGCCCCTTTACTCAAATCCCCTCGCTATAAAGGCCAACATGCCATTTGCTTTCTTAACCGCCTGCTGTACCTGCATGCCAACCTTCAATGACTGATGTACCATGACACACAGGTCTCGTTGCAGATGACCTTTTCCGAATCTGTCATCATTCAGATAATAGTCGACCTCTCTGTTATTACCACCAAAGTGGATAACCTCACATTTATCCACATTATAATTCATCTGCCATGAATTTGCCCACTCATCTGACCTCTCCAAGTCACTCTGCAGCCTGATAGCATCCTCGTCGCAGCTCACACTGTAACCCAACTTCGTGTCATCCGCAAATCTGGAGACACTACATCTAATCCGCTCATCTAAATCATTAATGTACAGTCTAAACATTTGGGGCCCTAGCGCAGAACCTTGCAGTACCCCACTAGTCACTGCCTGCCATAATGAAAAGTACCCATTTACTCCTACTTTTGCTTCCTGTCTGACAACCAGTTCTCAAGCCTTGTCAGCAGACTACCACCAATCACTTGTGCTTTAAGTTTGCACATTAATCTCTTGTGTGGGATCTGGTCGAAAGCCTTCTGCAATTCCAAATAAACCACATCAACTGGTTGTCCCTTGTCCACTCTACTGGAAACATCCTTATAAAATTCCAGAAGATTTGTCAAGCATGATTTCCCTTTCACAAATCCATGCTGACTTGGACCTATCATGTCACTCTTTCCAAATGCACTGTTATGACATCCTTAATAATTGATTCCATCATTTTACCCACTACTGAGGTCAGGCTGACCGGTCTTTAATTCCCTGTTTTCTCTCTCCCTCCTTTTTTAAAAAGTGGGGTTACATTGGCTACCATCCACTCGATAGGAACTGATCCACATTCAATGGAATGTTGGAAAATAATTGGCAATGCATCCGTTATTTCCAAGGCCACCTCCTTATTTGCTCTTGGATGTAGTACATCAGGTCCTGTGGATTTATCGGCCTTCAATCCCATCAATTTGCCCAACACAATTTCCCGACGAATAAGGATTTCCCTCAGTTCCTCCTCCTTATTGGACCATCTAACCCCTTTTATATCCGGAAGGTTGTTTGAGTCCTCCTTCGTGAATGCAGAACAAAAGTACTTGTTCAATTTGTCTGCCATTTCTTTCTTCCCCGTTATGTCTTCCTCTGATTCTGACTGCCGGGCTCCGACGTTTGTCTTTACTAACCTTTTTCACTTTACATATCTATAGAAACATTTGTAATCCGTCTTAATGTTCCCTTCAAGCTTCTTCTCGTACTCCATTTTCCCTGCCCTAATCAAACCCTTTGTCCTCCTCTGCTGAGTTCTAAATTTGTCCCAGTCCCCGGCTTCGCTACTATGTATGGCCAATTTGTGTGCAACTTCCTTGTCTTTAATACTATCCCTGAATTCCCTTCATAGCCACGGTTGAGCCACCTTCCCTTTTTTATTTTTACGCAAGACAGGAATGTACAATTGTTGTAGTTCATTCATGCGGTCTCTTAATGTCTACCATTGCCCATCCACAGTCAACCCTTTAAGTAGCATTCGCCAATCTATCCTAGCTAATTCGCGCCTCATACCTTCAAAGTTACTCTTCTTTAAGTTCTGGACCATAGTCTCTGAATTAACTATTTCATTCTCCATCCTAATGAAGAATTCCGTCATATTATGGTCACTCTTCCCCAGGGGGCCTCGCACAACCAGATTGCTAATTAATCCACTCTCATTACACAACACCCAGTTTAAGATAGCCTCCCCGCTAGTTGGTTCCTCGACATGTTGGTCTAGAAAACCATTCCTTATGCACTCCAGGAAATCCTCCTCCACCGTATTGCTTCCAGTTTGGTTAGCCCTATATATGTGCATATCAAAGTCACCCATTATAACTGCTGCACCTTTATTGCATGCACCCCTAATTTCCTGTTTGATGTCCTCGCCAACATCACTACTACTGTTTGGAGGTCTGTACACAACTCCCACAAACGTTTTTTGCCCTTAGGTGTTCTGCAGCTCTACCCATATAGATTCCACATCATCCAAGCTAATGTCCTTCCTAACTATTGCTTTAATCACCTCTTTAACCAGCAATGCTACCCCACCTCCTTTTCCTTTTGTTCTATCGTTCCTGAACGTTGAATACCCCTGGATGTTGAGTTCCCAGCCCAGATCATCCTGGAGCCACGTCTCTGTAATCCACATCAAATCATATTTGTTAACATCTATTTGCACAGTTAATTCATACACCTTATTACGGATACTACTTGCATTAACCGAGATGAGAGAAACTTAGTCACCCAGAGAGTGGTGAACCTGTGAAATTCTCACCACAGAAGGTTGTTGAGGCCAATTCACTAAATATAGTTAAAGGTGTGAGATGTAGTCCTTATTACTCGGCGGATCAATGGGTATGGCGAGAAAGCAGGAATGGGGTACTGAAGTTACATTTTCAGCCATGAACTCATTAAATGGTGGTGCAGGCTTGAAGGGCCGAATAGCCTCCTCCTGCACATATTTTCTACGTTTCTATGTTTCTAAATGTTTGCGGCAGATCTGCGAGAGAGTGCAGCATGACAAATGATAAAGAGATATGTGGGTAGACCACAGTGTGTGGCCCAGACCTCCCTTCATCAGGGATCCCACCAGCTCCAGTCCCAGCCCACAGATTCTCCACGCCCAGTTGTGTAGACAAGCCCGGGGGGCGAATGCCAGGAATCCACTGATGCAGCCCAAACTGCTCCATCCCCAGAGGTTAGAGTGCAGCAATACTCCATTACCAGCACATGTCCTTCGAGAAAGCAGAAGCGGAGGTTATGAACTGCAGTTTTGAAACTCAGTGTTGATTCCGACAGGCAACAGAATGCCCAATCAAAAACATTGGTGCTCTTCCTCATTGAGTTTTATGAAGAAACAAGTTAGGAGACTGAGAATAGAATAGGAGCTGGAGCATATTGTAGGCAGTTGCGAAAATTGTAGGAGGGTGAGAAGAGTGAAGAATTCCGAGAACTGAGTAAGAGCATAGGGGGCCAGGAACACTGAAGATGGCCGAGAAATGACGAGAAGTGGAAGAGGCCAAGATCAGATGAACAATGTTGGAAGCAGAGAACAGAGGAAAAATGTAGGAGGCCGAGAACAGAGGAACAGTTTAGGAGGCGAATAACAGTGAAGGAGGCCGAGAACAGATGGACTGTGTAGGAGGCCAATTACTGAGAAGGAGGCCGATAACAGAGGAACAGAGTCGGAGGCCAATTACAGTGAAGAAGGCCGAGAACAGAGGAACAGAGTAGGAGGCCAATTACCGTGAAGGATGCCGAGAACAGCGGAACAGAGTAGGAGGCCAATAACAGTGAATGATGACAGAACAATGGAACAGTGTGGGAGATCAATCACAGTGATTTAGACTGAGAACAGAGAAACAGTGCAGCAGGCCAATAACAGTGAAGGAGGATGAGAACAGAGCTGCAGTGTAGGGGGGCAACAACAGTGAAGGAGGCCGAGAACAGAGGAACGGAGTAGGAGGCCAATAACAGTGAAGTAGGCCGAGAACAGAGGGACAGTGTAGGAGGCCAAGTACGGTGAAGAAGGCCGATAACATAGGAACAGTGCCGGAAGCCAATTGGGTGAATGGCGCCGAGAAATGATGAACAGTGCATGAGGACAGAATGGTGCATGAGGCTGAGAAATGAAGAACAGTGTTTGAGGCAGAGAACCGTGTCGAAGTCTCGGAACAGAGTAAAAGCGTAGGACAACCCTAACAGAGGAACAGCGTCGGAAATAGAGAACAGATAAACAGTGCAGCGGACGGTGAGCAACCACACAGTGAAGGAGGCCGAGAACAGAGACACAAACCTGGGAGCGGGATGTAAAATTAAATTGGCAAGTGACCTGAAGCTCAATGTTACGCTGGTGGATTGAACAGAGATGTTCAGCAAAGCAATCCCCAAACTGCGTTTAGTCCTCCCCAATGTACAGGAGACTGCATCCTGATCAGCCAATACAGGACATCAAATTGCAAGAAGTAAAATTCTATCACTGATTCATGTGCAAGAAAAGTTTGGGGCCATGGCTTTTGAGATGGAAAGGGGGGAAAGGCACGTATTGCATCTCCTGTGCTTGTAAAGCGAGTTGCTGTGGAAGGGGCGGATGTGTTGTGAGTGATGGAATAGTGGACAATTTGTCGCGGGGGCAAGGGAGCGCAGGGGAAGATAGGTTTGGTACTGGACTTAGCTGGATGTGGCGAAAATGTGAGAGGACAATTGGCTGAATGTGTAGGCGGGCGGGGTGGAAGGTGAGGTCAAGTGGAAAGCCTATACCGTTCTTGCTGCGAAGGTGATGGCAGCAATGCAGGATTGACAGAGTCGCGGGCACTGTCCACCACAGAGGAGTTGAATCCTTGGATGAGAAGAAATAAGTCTTTTCAGATGCAAAGAAACATAGAAACATAGAAAATAGGTGCAGGAGTAGGCCATTCGGCCCTTCGAGCTTGCACCGCCATTCAATGAGTTCATGGCTGGACATGTAACTTCAGCACCCCATTACTGCTTTCTCGCCAGACCCCTTGATCCCCCTAGTCGGAGTTCTGCCTTTAGCATCCTTTCAGCCAGTGTGCTGCAGACATCTACAACCGTCTGCCTAAAAAGAGTTTCCCCTCAAATTCCCTCTGAACCTTCTACCAGTTATATTACATTTATCCCTTGGTAGTTGACGCCTTTTCGGTGGGAAATATGACATTTCTTTCCATTATATCGATGCCCATCATAATTTTATACACCTCAATGATGTCTCCCCTGATCTCGTCTGTTCCAATGAACATAAATCCAGCCTATCCAAACTGTCCTCGTTGCTTAAATTCTCCAATTCCGCCAATATCATCGTAAAGCTCCGCTGTGCCCGCTCAGGGCACTTATGTATTTCTTGTATTATAGTTAACTCAATTGCACACAGTAATCCAGCTGTTGCCAAACAAGTGTTTTATACCACTGCATAATCCCCCTGCTCTTGAATTCTGTGCTTCAGCCAACATCAGCAAGCATTCCGGATGCCTTCTTAACTACTGTACTACTTTCAGGTATCTGTGGACAATGCCTCCAGCTCCATTTCCTCCTCAGCACTTACCAGTATCCCACCATTTCATGTGTATTCCATTTCCTTATTATTCCTCGCGAAATGCAATGCCTCACACATCTCAGGAAAAATTCCATTTGTCACTCTCCTGCTACAAATGCTCTCAACTGAATATTGTACTTCGAGAGGCACCGCTAAGCTTGTGGTCGTGGCCCTCGAAATCGTGGTCGAGGATCCACGTTGCCAATGCGGGCCCATTTTTCTGCAAAATGTCTTGGTTGTCATGTATGTTTATTCAAAATGGATTGAATGTGTCACATTTTCCGCAAGCATGTCCATCACCACCATCGAAAGCAGATGAGCCATGTTTGCAACACACAGCCTAACTGATGTATTAGTCAATGACGATGGGCCATGTATCACCAGTGCTGAATTCAACGAATTCATAAGGTGCAATGGGATCAAGCACGTTTGATCTGCCTCATTCAATCCCGCATCCAAAGGCCAGAGAGAATAGGAACTTCACACCATCAACAAGGCTTGAAATGCGTGTCGCAAGGCTCCCTGAAGACTGGACCATCCCGAGTCCTGCTCAACGAACGCACCAGAACCCTGTTGCTCACCTGGGTTCCCCCAGCAGAGCTGCTCCCGAAAAGGGCGCACAAAACTAGGCCCTCCCTTGTGCACCCTGATGCCTGATCTCCATGATCAAGTCGAGGCCCAGTGGTACCAAAAAAAAGTATGTATCATGATCGCGCAAATTTGTCACGCGATATTGGAGTCAATGATCCTGTGCTTGTAGTCAATTATGGACATGGTCCCAAACGGCTCGCTGTCACGGTCATTGCCAAACAAGGGAGGAGGTTATTTCAGATCAAATTGGCCATTGGACTAACGTGCAGAAAACATATGGACCAAATCGAATTTGGGTTCGCTCACAGCTACGAACAACCCGAAGTGGACACCACATATTTTGACACGCCAAACTAAATGCAAAAGCTTCCATAGATATGTGAAGAGAAAAAGATTAGTGAAGCCAACCGTAGGTCCCTTGTCGTTAGAATCAGATGAATTTAAAATGGGGAACAAAGAAATGGCAGACCCATTGAACAAATACTTTGGTTCTGTTTTCAGGAAGGAAGACACAAATAACCTTCCGGAAATATTGGGGACAGAGAGTCTAGTGAGAAGGAGGAACTGAATGAAATCCATATTAGTCAGGACATTGTATTGGGGAAATTGACGGGACTGAAGGCCAATAATGCCCTGGTGTCTGATAGTTTGTGTCCCAGAGTATGTAAGGAAGTGGCCCGAGAAATAGAGGATGCATTGTTGATCATTTTCCAAAAATCTATCGACTCTGGATCACATCGTATGGACTGGAGGTTAACTAATGTAACACCATTTTTTTTTTAAAGTGGACAGAGAGAAAACGGGGAATTGCAGACCCGTTAGCCTGACATCAAAGTTGGGAAAATGTTGCCATCAGTTACTAAAGTTGAAATAGCAGCGTTTTTGGACAGCAGTGACAGTATCAGTCCAAGTCAGCATGGATTTATGAAAGGGAAATCATGCATGATAAATCTTCTTGAATTTTTTGAGGATGTACCTATTTGAGCGGACAAGGGAGAACCAGTGAATGTGCTTTATTTGGAATTTCTAAAGACTTTTGACAAGGTATCACACAAGAGATTTGTGTGCAAAATTCAAGTACATTATATTGGGAGTAAGCTGTGGATAGATAATTGGTTAGTAGACAGGAAGCAAAGATTTAGGATAAACGGATCCTTTTTAGAATGGCAGGCAGTGACGAGTGGGGTGCAGCAGGGCTCAGTGCTGGGACTCGAGCAATTGCAATAAACATCAATGATGTAGATGAAGGAATTGAGAGTAATATCTCCAAATTTGCAGATGACACGAAGCTGAGTGGCGGTGTGAGCTGCAAGGAGGATGCAAAGAGGCTGCTTGGTGATTTGGACAGGTAAGGTGAGTGGGCAAATGCAAAGCAGATGAAGAGTAATGTGGAAAAATATGAGGTTATCCCCTTTGGTGGCAAAAACATGAAGGCAGAATATTAGCTGAATGGCGGCTGATTAGGCAAATAGAAGGTGCACCGATACCAAGTTACCATGCTGCATCAGTCATTGAAGGATGGCATGCAAGTGCAGCAGGCGGTGAAGTAGGCAAATGGCATGTTGGCCATTCATAGCCAGGGGATTTGAGTAAAGGAGCAGGGACGTCTTACTCCAGTTACACAGTGCCTCGGTAAGGCCTCACTTGGAATATTGTGTTCAGTTTTGGTGGCCTAATCTGAGGAAGGAAGTAATTGGTATTTAGAGAGTGCAGCGACGGTTCACCAGACTGATTCCCGAGATGGCAGGTCTCACATATTAGGAGGGACTGGATCGACTGTTCCTATATTTACTTTAGTTTAGTAGAGTGAGAGAGGATCTCATAGAAACATAGAAAATTCTTACGGGATTGGACTGATTAGATGCAGGAAGAATGAACCCGATGTTGGGGGAGTCCAGAACCAGAGGTCTCAGTCTGAGCATAATTTGTAAGCCAGATCGGATCGAGATGAGGAGAAACTTCTTCATTCAGAGTGTTGTTAACCTGTGGACTTCACCACCGCAGAGATTTATTGAGGGCAGTCCGTTAGATATATTCAAGAAGGAATTAGATGTGGCCCGTATGGGAAAAGGGATCAAGGGATATGGAGGGAAAGCAGGAACGGGGTACTAGAGTGAACATTTAGCCATGATCTTATTGAATGGTGGTGCAGGCACGAAGGGCCGATTAGCCCTCTCCTGCACTGATTTTCTATGTTTGTATCCATTTATAATTCCACGTCTTTCTTTTATAAAATCTATGCAGCACTAGCTCCAAGGCAAATATATCCTTCTAAAGATAAGGAAAGGCGAAATGTGATTCAAGGGATGGTTCTTACTATTTAAGATGATGATTTCCAGCATGCGTTTGATAAGGTTCCGCACAAGGGAATGTTGGAAAAAAAACAACTCTGAGGCAATGTGTGAACATAGACAGTGAATTGAGACGAGGGATACTGGTGGTGTTCCCCAATTGGCAGATGTGAATAGTCGTGTCCAGCAGTGATCTATATGAGTGCCTCAGAATTTCATTGTAAATAAAATTATTTAGAAGAAGGAATAGTGAATCATATTACCATGGTTACACTAAGCTGGTGGCAAACAAAGTAATGAGAAAGGAAGCAGATTATTTCAAAAGGACAATGATTTAGTGGGCAAAACTAAAGGCATCTGATTCACAAGATTGGGAGTGGATGTGGAAAATCGGGAGTTTAATGACACTTTGAAAAATTGTTCAATTAAATTTATGTTCTGAGCATTTTCGGTCAGAGAAATGTATGTGAAAGAAATGTTTTACAGCAAGTGGGATGGAGCATTTCAGCTTGTCGCTGAACACTTCTCTGTGGGCGCTGACGTAAGCAAAGGTGTCTGAGGTTTAACGGTTATCACTTTAGCATCAACACCAAAAGATGCCCGGTTCATGCAAAGGCAGTAATATTAATTTAAAGAATACTTTTGCTGTGAATTAAAGTTTAACATAAGTGACCCCTGGTTCCTTGTCGAATGAGCAATGACCATTAATAACAGTCTCCTCAAATACAGAGTGTGTATCAGATGGGGGATAAAAATTAATCAATAATTTAATTTTCCCAAGTTATTAAAGTCGAGTTATTGAAGTATCCACTGTCACTAAGTAACGATTTTAGAATCTATTGCATTCTGCTTAACAAAGCTATTGGCAAATCAATAGTGATTAATCTCACCCCCCCCCCCCATCCCGCCCACACCCCACACACTCACAGTTAAATTTATTGCATGTTATTATTTAAAAGATTGTGAATTTAGTGTGTTGCTTTCCGAAAATTGGCTCCCACTGTGAACGCCGAACAACCAAATGACCAGGAAACACATTAAATAGTTTATCACAATTGATTACATGTCTTATGTTTTTTCTTGTAGTTTGTGAGCTGTTTGTTCTTTTTAGCTCATAATTCCGCATATTACCGTGATGAAATATCAACAAAATACAATGTCTCGCAGCCCCGCCTCGGCGAATACCGGCAGAAGTAAGCATCTCTTCCCCAGTTCCAGAGCTCAGAGGCTTAAATTCCATCCCTGGGATGCACGTTACCGAATCCGGGAACTAATTACCCAAACACCGTGCTCAGGCTCCGGAAAATCCTGGGTGGAGAAAATCCCGCTCACGGGGCCGTCCAGCAGCACGGAATAACTGTCCATTTTGAAAGGTTCTACATGTGCAAGTGATAAGTTGCAATTATCGCCCTTTTCAGTCAGGATAGCCTAGATCTCTGAGGCGCTGCGTTTCATTCACAGTCTTCTCTGCAGGCGTGTGGACAAATCCCACTTTTGGCATTCATTAGATTTAATTGGATGCAGCCGTTTCTCTGATTGGCTCTCCATTGTGAGATCCCCACTTGCTGATTGATTCCCTTGGAGGAAATACCACACCTTGAAATTTCTCTTGAATTTTAAAATGCCAATGCTCTGCTGAACTTTGTACATTTTGAGATGATCCATTGGTCTTCTGAAGTCAGAATGAACACATAGCTCAGACAGCCGAAGTCGCTCCTTACCCAGCGCAAGTGCATCCCTCCCGCATGCAAATTCATCCTTTCCCAGCCTAAGTCTATGAGCCAAGCGGAAGTGCAATGTCTGAACCACTCCAACACCACCACAATCCCCCGCCCAACCCGCCCCAAACTCCCGCACGCCGAAAGATATTGCAGTTTGTTAACGGTTCTTTTGGTATCAATTGTTGTGAACTCGAGATTTCTTCCATTCCAACTATGTTGGGTTGGGTATCAAGGGGGTTGGAAGAACATGATTTGTTTTCCCCAAGTTGCCAGTCTCCCAACCCCAAACCACGCTCTCTGGCCAAAAATAATCTCGCTCTCACTTCCCGCAAAATCTCTCTCAATCTCTCTCCCCCCGTTCCGCCAACAAGCAGGCTCTGTCGATCCCCCATACGCGAAGCTCACTCATCAACCGACCACCAACAACCAGGCTCTCTCTCCAACCCCCGACTCCCCAACAACCATCATAGGCAGTCTCTCTAAATTGAGCAAGACATGCTTGCACTCAAAAGTGAGTTCTGAGGAGACTGGACAGTTTAATATGAGAATAACAGTCTCCGTCTCAGGTGCGACAGGATGGGTTTGAAATCTGGTTTGCAAAGCGTTCGTTCCACTGCTTGAGTTTGTTTACTGCATGCTCTCTATGACGTGACTCGATATACACAGCGCCGTCCGAATTTTCTTCATTCACTTCGGGGAGTCTTTTGCCAGGGATTCGCATATGCCTGTGGCGATGTTGCATTTTATCAAGGAGGCTTTGAGGGTGTCTTTGTACGTATCCTCTGCCCACCAGGGGTTCCATTGCCTTGTAGGAGATCAGAGTAGATTGCATGCTTTGGGAGTCTTGTGTCAGACATGCGACCAACGTTGCCCACCCAATTGAGCTGGTCAAGAGTGGTCAGTGCGTCGATGCTGGTGATGTTGGCCTTAACGAGAACACTAATGTTGTTACGTCTGTCCTTCCAGGTGATTTGCCCAATCTTGCGGAGGCAACGCTGACCTTATTTCTGCAGCGATTTGAGGTGTCTACGATATATGGTCCACGTCGCTGAGCCATACAGGAGGGCGGGTAACACTAAAGACCTGTAGACCATATGCTTATTGCCAGAGTTGAGCACCTGATCTTCGAACACTGTGTTGATGCACTGGAGTTGGTGTTGACCCTCATCGTCGAGGTCTTCCCTTGATGATAATAGCCTCCCGAGGTATGGAAAGTGGTCCACTTTGTCCAAGGCCATGCCATGAATTTTGATGACTGTGCGGCAGCGCTGTGTGGCGGGTTGATTTTGGTGGAGGACATTTGTCTTACGTTTGTTTAGTTTAAGGCCCAAGCTTTTATATGCCTCGTTGAAGATGTTCACTATGACATGGAGTCAGACTCTTAATGTGTGAAGACACAAGCTTGGTGCACTGACTGTAACTCGCCAACAGTGAATGGGACAGTCTTGAATCTGGCCTGCAAGCGACGAATGTTGAACAGGTTCCCACTGGTGATATAGGTTACTTCAACTCCAGAAGCGAGCTTGTTGAGTGTGAGGTGGAGCACTGCAGCGATTAAGATCAAGGAGAGGGTTGGCGCGATGACGCAGCCCTGCTTGACCCCGTTCCGGATATGGATTGTGGCTGTGTTAGATCCCTTGGTCAGAATCACGGCAAGCATGTCGTCGTGGATCCCGCAGAGGATGGTGAGATACTTTTGGGGGCAGATGAAACGGAAGAGGACGATCCATAGTCCATTGTGGTTAAGAGTGTCAAATGCCTTTGTAAAATCAAAAAAAGCCATGTACAAGGGTTGGTGCTGATCACTGAATTTCTCTTGCAGCTGTCATGCGTAAAGATCATGTATGTTTTACCCAGCAGTGGACGGGATCCGCACTGTTACTCTGGGAGGAGCTCCACAGACAGAGGGAGAAGGCGGTTGAGTAGGATTTTAGCGAAGATCTTGCCAGTGGCTGATAACAGGGAGATTCCTCTGTATTTGCCGCTGCCCACTTGTCACCCTTTTTCTCTGCCCGCCCCACAACCAGGATCTCTCTCTCCCCCACTATCCCCAACAACCAGGCTCGTTCTCCCTCTCCCTCCCAACAAAGAGGCTCACCCCATCAACAACCAGTCTCTCACCACATGTTCAACAACGATGCTCTCTCTCTCATCCACCAGAAAATCGTTTCAGTCTCTCATCCCACAAACAGGGCTCCATCTACTCCAACTGTCCCACCACCCCGACAACAAGGCCCTGTCACACGAGAACATCAAGGCTCAATCTGCTCGGCCTCCCCCCCAAATAGAGGCTCTCTCTCAAACCCCACCAACAAGGCCCTCTCTCCATCCTGCTCAAGAACCAGGCTCTCTCTCCACATTCGCTCCCCCGCAATAATCAGGCTCTCTCCTCCTCCTGTCACAACAACCAGGCCCTTCCCTCGCAACATCCAGGTTCTCACTAATTTCCGCCCGCCACTTTCATCCAGGCTCTCTTGCAGGTACCCAACAACGAGGCTTTCTCTCCAACCATCCCCACAAGAAACTAGCGTCGATATCCGCCCACCGCCCCCGCAACAACAACCAGGCTCCCACCCACAATTAGGGTTCCACCCTTAAACACCAACCAGGCTCTCTACCACGCCCCTGCTGCAACCAAGCTATGTATCACCCGGACTCCAACAACCAGGCGCTATCTTCCCACCCCGCCTCCAAGAACCAGGCTCGCTGCATACACGCACCCACAAAAACCAGAGTCTGACCGCGATGCCCCAAAAACCAGACTTCTCAATCTCCATTCTCCAACCAACGCTGCAGTTCTGTTCGCCTCATCGCATGAAGGATGTGAATGCACTCGTGAGCGTGCAGAGGTAGATTTACGAGGATGCTGCCTGGAATGGACAAATTTGTTTATGAGCACAGATTGGATCGGCTCGCTTTGTTCTCATTGGAACAGAGAAGTTTGACGGGATACCTCATTGATGTTTACACAATATAGAGGGACGTGGACATAGTGAGTAATAACGCCTATTTCCATTGGTGGAGAGGTCTATTAAGAAGGGGCATAGATTTAATGTGGTGATGGAAGGTTTAGAGGGGATTTTAGTGGAGCTTCTTTACGCAGAGGCTTGAACATATTTGGAACTCACTGCCTCGAAGAGTGGTGGTGCAGAATGCCTCACTACTTTTAAGAGATGCTTCGATACGCAATGAACGTGCCGTAACTTGCAGGGTTAAGGACCGAGAGTTGGTAATTGGGATAAGAACATAAGAACATAATAATTAGGAACAGAGGTAGGCCATCTAGCCCCTCGAGCTTGCTCTGCCATTCAACAAGATCTTGGCAGATCTGGCCTTGGACTCAGTTGCACTTCCCCGCCTGCTTATAGTAACCCTTAATTCCCTTATTGGTTATAAATCTATCTATCAGTGATTTGAATATATTCAATCAGCTAGCCTCAACTGCTTTCTTGGGCAGAGAATTCTACAGATTCACAGCCCTCTGGGAGAAGGAATTCCTTCTCAACTCGGTTTTAAATTGTCTCCCCCGTATTTTGAGGCTGTGGTCCCTAGTTCTCGTCTCCCCGACCAGTGGAAACAACCTCTCTGCCTCTATCTTGTCTAACTGTTTCATTATTTTAAATGTTTATGTAAGATCACCCCTCATCCTTCTGAACTCCAACGAGTAAAGACCCCGTCTACTCAATCTATCATCATAAGATAACCCCCTCATCTCCGCAATCATCCGAGTGTTTCGGCTCTGTGCCCCCTCCAAAGCTAGTATATCCTTCCTTCAGTAAGGTAACCAAAACTGTACGCAGTACGCCCGGTGCGGCCTCACCAGTACCCTGTACAGTTGCAGCAGCACCTCCCTTCTTTTGTACTCCATCTCTCTCGCAATGAAGGTCGACATTCCATTCGCCTTCCTGATTACCTGCTGCACCTGCAAACTAGCTTTTTGGGATTCATGCACAAGGACCCCCAGGTCCCTCGACGAGGCAGCATGTTGTAATTACTCCCCAGTTAAAAAATATTACATTTTACTGTTTTTTTTTCAAATGGATGACCTCACTTTTTCTGACATTGTATTCCATCTGCCAAACATCAGCCCATTGGCTTAACCTATCTAAATCTCTTTGCAGCCTCTCTGTGTCCCCTACACAACACGCTTTCCCACTAATCTTTGTGTCATCTGCAAATCTTGTTACACAACACTATTCGATCTTCCATTCATCTATGTATATTGTAAACCATTGTGGTCGCGCTACCGTTCCCTGTGGCATTACACTAACCACCGATTTCCAACCCGAAATGGACCCATTTATCCCGACTCTCTGCTTTCTGTCAGCCAGCCAATTCTTAATCCATGCTAATACATTTCCTCTGACTGAGCATAACTTTATCTTCTGCAATAACCTTTTTTGTGGCACCTTATCGAATGCCTTTTGGACATCTAAATAAACCACATCCATTGTTTACGGCTCTATCCACCATGCTCGTTATATCCTCAAAGAATTCCAGTAAATTAGTTAAACATGATTTTCCCTTCATGAATCCATGTTGCGTCTGCTTGATTGCACTATTCCTATCGAGATGTCCCGCTATTTCTTCCTTAATGATAACTTCAAGCATTTTCCCCACTACAGTTGTTGAACTAACTGGCCTATAGTTATCTCCCTTTTGTCTGCCCCCCTTTTTCAACAGAGGCGTTACATTTGCTGCTTTCCAATCCGCTGGTACATCTTCAGAGTCCAGAGAATTTTGGTAGATTATAACGAATGCATCTGCTATAACTTCCACCATCTCTTTTATTTCCCTGAGTTGCATTTCATCAGGACCAGGGGACTTGTCTACCTTGAGTCCCATTAGCCTCTCCAGCACTACCTCCCGAGTGACAGTGATTATCTCAAGGTCCTCCCTAACCACATTCCCGTGACCAGCAATTTTTGGCATGGTTTTGTGTCTTCCACTGTGCAAACCGAAGCAGAATAAGTGTTTAAGGTCTCAGCCATTTTGACATTTCCCATTATTAAATCCCCCCTCTCATCTTCGAAGGGACCAACATTTACTTTAGTCACTCTTTTCTGTTTTATATATCGGTAAAAGCTTCTACTATCTGTTTTATGTTTTGCGCAAGTTACTTTCGTAATCTATCTTTCCTTTCATTATTGCTTTCTTAGTCATTCTTTGCTGTTGTTTAAAATTTTCCCAAACTTCTAGTTTCCCACGAACCTTGGCCACCTTATCGATTTGAAATGTGATACTCTCCTTTAATCCTTGGTTATCCACGGCTGGTTATCCCTTCTCTTACCACTCTTCTTTTGCACTGGAATATTTTTTTTGTTGAACACTATGAAAGATCTCCTTAAAAGTCCTCCAGAGTTCCTCAGTTGTGCCACCGTTTAGTCTGTGTTCCCAGTCTACTTTAGCCAACTCTGCCCTCATCCCACTGTAATCCCTCTTTGTTAAGCATAGTACGCTCGTTTGAGACACTACTTCCTCACCCTCAATCTGTATTACAAATTCAACCATACGGTGATCACTTATTCCGAGGGGATCATTTTCTCGGAGATCGTTTATTATTCCTGTCTCATTTCACAGGACAAGATATAAGATAGCTTGCTACCATGGAGGTTCTGTAACATACTGTTCTAAGAAACAATCCCGCATGCATTCTATGAATTCCTCCTCAAGGCTACGCCATGCGATATGATTCGACCAATCGGTATGTAAGTGAAAATCCCCCATGATTACTGCCGTTCCTTTATCACATGCCTCCATTATTCCCTTGATTATCGCCCTTCCCACCGTGAAGTTATTATTTGGGGGCCTATAAACTATACCCACCAGTGACTTTTTCCCCTCACTATCTCTATTCTCCACCCACAATGATTTAACATTTTGTTCATTAGAGCCAATATCATCTCTCACGACGGCTCTGATATCATCCTTTATTAAAAGATATACCCTCCTCCTTTCGCTTCTTGTCTATCTTTCCGAGTTGTCAGATACCCCTCGATGTTTAATTCCCAGTCTTGGCCACCCTGCAACCACGTTTCTGTAATGGCCACCAAATCATACCCATTTGGAATGATTTGTGCCGTCAACTCATTTACTTTATTTCGAATGCTGCATGCGTTTCGTTAGAGTGTTTTAATACTAGTTTTTAAGACATGATTTTTAGTTTTGACCCCTCTTGCAGCCCCTTTCTATTCACACATATTGTCCATTCCTATCACCTTGTAGTTACAATTACCGCAGTGCTACTCTGCTCTGTTGCCTCCTACCTTTTGCATTCTTTCTTGGGCTCCTGTTCATCGAAGATCTCAACCACTCTAACTAGCTCAGAGCCCTCTCCTGTGTTCCGAATACTCCTTGTATTGAGGCACCGAGTTTTAATGCTTGCCTTTTTATTGCACTTTGATCCTTTAGAATGATGCTGTACAGTGGCCCTTTTTTTTTGCCTTGGGTTTCTCCGCGCACCACTTTTACTCATCATCTTTCTGTCTTTAGCTTCTGTTTCCATTTTGTTTCCCTCTGTCTCCCTGCATTGGTTACCATCCCCCTGCCTTATTAGTTTAACTCCTCCCCAACAGCACGAGCAGACATTCCCTCTAGGACATTGCTTCCGGTCCTGCCCAGGTGCAGACCGTCCGGTTTGTACAGGCCTCACCTCTCCCAGAACCGGTTCCAATGCCCCAGGAATTTGAATCCCTCACTGCTGCACCACTGCTCAAGACACGTATTCATCAGAGCCATCCTGCGAATCCTACTCTGACTAGCACGTGGCACTGGTAGGAATCTCGAGATTCCTACTTTTGAATACGTTTTAATTCAGATCCTAGCTCCTTAAATTAATCTTGCATGACCTCATCCCTTTTTTTTACCTATATCGTTGGGACAAATGTGCACCACGATAACTGGCTGTTCACCCTCCCTTTTCAGAAATCCCTGCACCCACTCCGGGTCATCCTTGACCCTTGCACCAGGGAGGCAACCTATCAACCTGGAGTCTCGGTTGCGGCCGCAGAAATGCCTGTCTATTTCCCTTACAATTGAATCCCCTATCACTATCGCTCTCCCACTCTTTTTCCAGTCCTCCTGTGCAGCAGAGCCAGCCACGGTGTGATGAACTTGACTGCTGCTGCCCTCCTCTGACGAGGCATCCCCCTCAACAATAGTCAGAGAGGTGTACCTGTTTTGCAGGGGGATGACCGCAGGGGACCCATGCACTTCCTTCGTTGCACTGCTCTTCCTGCTGGTCTTCCATTCCCTATTTGGTTGTGGACCCTTCACCTGCGGTAAGTACAACTCGCTACACGTACTGCTCGCGTCATTCTCAGCATTGTGAATGCTCCATATAAAATCCACCCGAAGCTGCAATTCCCCAACGCGGACCGTCAGGAGCTGGAGGCGGGTACAATTTCCGCACAAGTAGTCGTCAGGGACACCGGAAGTGTCCCTGAGTTTCCACATGGTACAGGAGGAGCATATCACGTGACCGAGCTCTCCTTCCATGAATTAACACTTAGATACACTTAAATTGGCGACATCAATGCTAAAGTTTACTCACTGTTAAAGAACTGAAAAAAGAAAAGCTACTCAACAATCACCAGCCAATCACTTACCCACCTGGCTGTGACGTCACCTTTCTATTTCTTTCTACTTCTTTTTTGCCTTCTCCCTGTAACTGCACAAGCACGCCTCCTCCTCGACGCTGCCCGAACTGCTGAACTCGTGGCCTTTTTATAGGCCTCCGACCCCGGACTGGCGCCTCCTCCTCGACGCTGCATTTACTGCTGAACTCGTGGCCTTTTTATAGGCCTCCGATCCTGGACTGTCGCCTCCTCCTCGACGCTGCCCGAACTGCTGAACTCGTGGCCTTTTTATAGGCCGCCGACCCCGGACTGTCGCCTCCTCCTCGACGCTGCCCGAACTCCTGAACTCGCGGCCTGGACACCCTCTTGTAACCCGGCAGCTATAATGGTAAGTACTGCAGGGAAGCGAATACGTCCAGGTTCATCTCCTGGATTGTTTAGATCACCTGGAGGTGTCGGAGAGTAATTTTCCCGGAATTGGCCTGGTTTTTAACTTGTTTTTGCATCTTCCGGGGATTCCATTTCTTCGGTTGTGGTGGAGTGTAGAATGTTTCAGTATAAGGGGTTTTGCAATTGTGTGGGGTGGACTGGTTGGACTGGTGCTCTTTGCATTTCCGCCATTGCTCATACGTTTATAGAGAACTTTGAGGGCTGCTGACTGAGGGCCGCGTGGCTTTTATTTGGCCAGCATTGAGACGCTGGGCCAAAACGACGTCCTTCTGCGCTTTAAATGTCTAAGTTTATATGTTTCTACAACCAGGCTCGCTCTCTGCCCCCATCCACAAATACCAGGCACTCACGCCCCGCAAGAACCATGCTCCCATTTCCTGCACCACCGAGAGAAGCAGGATCTCTCTACCCGCCCTCCCCCAACAACTAGGCTCTCTCTCCCAGCCTCCCAACAACCACGCTCTCTCTCCCCAACCCACAACAACGTGGCTCTCTTTCCCCCCTGCCCAACTTTAAGGCTATCGCTCCACGCCCTCCCTCTAAACAACCAGTCTATCTCTCGGTCCTCCCTCCCTTCAACAACAAACGCGTTCTAGCTGTTGAATAAGTACGGAGGGGTCTGAAGTCTTCAGCGAGAAACGGCACAGCGCCATATTCTCAAGGGCAATTAAGATGGATAACAAGTGCCCAGATTCCATGCACAAAGAAACATAGAAATTAGATGCAGGAGTAGTCCATTCGAACCTTCGAGCCTGCCCACCATTCAATAAGGACATGACGGATCATTCACCCTAGTACCACTTTCCTGCTTTCTCTTCATATACCTTGATCCCTTTCGCCGCAAGGGTCATATCAAACTCCCTTTGGAATATATCCAACTGACTGGCATCAACAACTCTCTGTGTTAGGGAATTCCACAGGTAAACAACTCGCTTAGTGAAGCAGTTTCTCCTCCTCTCAGTCCTAAATGGCTTTACGCTTATCCTTAGATTGTGTCCAATGGTTCTGGACTTCACATACATCAGGGACATTCTTCATGTATCTAACCTGTCCTGTCCCGTCAGAATTGTATTTGTTTTTTATGAGATGCCGTCTCATCCTTCAAAACTCCAGTGAATAAAGGCCAAGCCGATCCACTCTCTCCTCATATGTCAGTCCAGCCATGCCGGCAATCAGTCTGGTGAACCTTCGCTGCAATCGAACAATAGCAAGCATGTCTTTCCTCATATTAGGAAAGCAAAACTGAACACAGTATTCCAGGTGAGGCCTCACCAATGCCCTGTACAACTGCAGAAAGACCTACATGCTCCTTTACTCAAATCCCCAGCTATGAAGCCCTACCTACCATTTGCCTTCTTCAACACCAGCTGTACCTGCATGCCAGCTTTCAATGAGTGATGTACAAAGACACCCAGTTCTCGTTGCACTACCCCTTTTCCTAATCTGCCGCTAATACGATAATATTTTGCCGTCGTTCTTTTGCCCCTAAATTGGATAGCCTCACATTTATGCTCATTATACTGCATCTGCCATGCATTTGCCCACTCAGCTAACCTGTCCAAGTTACTCTGCAGCCGCTTAGCTTCTTCCTTGCAGCTCACACCGCGACCCAGTTTAGTGTAATCTGCAAACTTTGCGATATTACATTCAACTCCAACATCTAAATCATTAATATATATTGTAAAATCTGCGGTTCCAGCACTTTGCCTTGCGACACCCCACGAATCACCGCCTGCCATTCTAAAATGGATCCGTTTAACCCGACTCTCTGCTTCCTGTCTGCCAACCAGTTCTCTATCCACGTCAGTAAATAACCCCCAATAAAATGTGCTTTAATATTGCACAACAATTTCTCGTGTGGGACCTATCAAAAACCTTTTGAAAGTCCAAATGCACCACATGCACTGGTTTTCCCTTGCCCATTCTACAAGTTACATCCTCATAAAATGCGTGAAGATTTGTCTAGCATGATTTCTCTTTCGTAAATCTGTGTTGACTTGGACCTATTCTGTCACTGCTTTCCAAATACGCTGTATTTCATCGTAAATAATTGTTTCCAACATTTTCCCCACAACTGATGTCAGTCTTACCAGTCATTACTTATTCGTTTTCTCTCTCTCTCTCTCCTTTTTTAAAAAGTGGTTTTACATTAGCTACCATCCAGTCCATAGGAATTGATCCAGAATCGATAGATCGTTGGAAAATGCTCAGCAATGCAGCCACTATTTCTATGGCCACGACCTTATGTTCTCTGCGATGCAGACTATCCGGCCCCGGGGATTTATCGGCCTTCAATCCTTCGATTTCCCTCAAACAATTTGCCGCCAATAAAGATATCATTCAGTTCCTTCTTCTCACTAGACCCTCGGTCCCCTAGTACTTCCGAAAGATTATTTGTGTCTTCCTTCGTGAAGTCAATACGAAAATATTTGGTCAACTGGTCTGCCATTTCTTTGTGCCCCATTATAAATCAGAGTAATGTGAAAAGAAATGAGTTCGCAGTTGGAAAACATGGATGTCAGAAGTGGAATTTGAATCCTCACCTACAAAGGAGATCGCTTGGCCATCCTGACTATTGAATGCCCCTGTTTAAACTTATTATTTCAAAACGGTTTAGTCCAGACGCTTTTCAATGCTGCTGGAAGGCTCAGTGACCAACATAACATCTCCCGCGGGGTTTTCCTGAGCCTGTGTTTAGTGTATGGGGAGATGTCCATGAAACATGGTATCTTGCATCCCAGGGATGGAGAATAACCCTCTGAACTCTGGAACTGGTAAAGAGGAAAAAATGAATGAATTTTTTCCGGTTTTGAAATGTGGCATAATTCTACTGTTATATGCGTTACTTAGCTGATTGAAAGAAATGCTAAAATGCTCAATGAGTACGGTCAAAAGTACAACAACTGAACTGTAATAATTTGTGAAACTGCACTCATGGAGGAAGATTTATCGTCTATCTGATTTTACACCGTCTGTATTTCAGGAGACGGATTTAACATGTTCATTGCTAATGCAACCATAGATCAACAGCAAAGAAACATTTTCAGCGAGCAGCTGAAATGCTGCTTCCCACTTTCTGCAAAAAATTCCTTTGACAAACATTTCTCTGACTGGAGCTGTATGAAACAAAAATGTTCCTTTCCAAATCATTAAACTCACAATTTCCGCGACCATTCCCAATCATCTGAATCGGAGGCCTCAGAAAGTTCAACAACAATTAATCGCACAATGGAAACTCCGAATCCACGACCTTACAATTAAGAATCGCATGTTCTCCCGACTGAGCAAGTCCCAGTTTCAACTGAATTTCAAGGTGTGCAAGGAAATCAACCATTAAAAGCCCTTTCACTAACGATAAGGAATCAGGCAATTACCTTATCGCAGAGTGCTTTTATTCGTTGTCAGTATCTCTTGTTTATATCCAGCTCTTTCCACATTCAGCCTGTCGATCTGGCTCTGTTCAATCTGACCATGGAGAAAAAATGAGCCAGACTTTCGAGCCAGCCTGTGGTTATTGTCAAGCAGCAAAGAAAATATCAATTCTGGAAGAATACTAATTTACCCCGATGCAATTTGAAGACGCAGCCTTGTGATTCGGAGTGAGATGCGCTACCGATGCGCCCAGAGGTCGCGTATATTCGCATGCAAGGTGGTTTCTCAAACACGTTTAATTTTTCCTGCATTGGTGCAATAAAAGGGCTTTAAAATCCCCGCCCACTCCCACCGGGTTTCAGAAAGCATCAGAAGCTGCATTCACCTGTCAGTCACCGTCTGACGGCCACTTTCATCAGACGTTTCCAGCGGACTGCAGCAAGTCCAGTTAATTGCTGGGAAGGGCGAATAATTAATACATTGTTTCCGTCTTTGAAATGTGGCTTAGATCTTTTGGGATTAGCCGATCGCGTTGTTTTCCAGAATAAAATAAATTATCTCATTGTCTCTAGCAGAAGGTCGAAACTTCGATAACTTAATTTAATAACTTGAGATACTTTAATCATAGATTAAGTTTTATCCCCGAACTGAGTGTATACACTCTGTATTTTAGGAGACTGGTATTAATGTTTATTCCTCATGCGACACTCCAGCCTGGATTGCTTTAGTTTAGTTACATTGCACAAACGATTTTTTTTTTAAATAATGTCTCCGTCCGGGAGACTTTTCACATGCGCAGCGACTGTGATAACTGGTACACTAAGTAGACTCCTGCTTAACTCAGCACCCAGTGAGAAGTGTTGCACGAAAACCTGAAATGCTGAAACCCTATTTCTGGAAAAAAATTCCTGTCACAAAGATTTCTCTCATCGAAACTGCACAAAGCAAAAATGTTTCATTAAAAGTCATTAAACTCCCAAATTTCTGCGTCTGCTATTTTCTGGACATGGCCAACAACTGATAGCGATTTACGATCAGAAATTTGCCAGAATCCCTGTGTTTAATGAAATTGCTTTTGACGGTTGATTTCCTTATAACCCATGGAATTCACGAGAACCTCGTTCAAAGTTTGAAGTTCAAGGTTGATGCAGCCAACATGCACCTGGCTGAAATCAACGACAAAGACCAACACCTTAAACAAGCCCAGATACCTCAGTTAGAATGAGACATTTAATTTCAAGATCGTGGTTTCGAAACTCTCGTTAACGAATTATTTTATTTAATCTTCTTAATATATTTGTGGAGGCAGAAGACGTGGGTATGATTCTTAATGGATACTTGGACTGTTTTTGCAAAAAATAGAGAGAAAATGCAGACTTTGCAATGAGGGAGAAGAATTTTTAAATATTAGACGCGATATACATAGTGATAGAGCAACTGTTAAGGTGTTGAGCAGTTTTGAAAGTGGATACATCTTCAGGCCCGGATGAAGTGCATACCAGGCAGTTAAGAGAAACTTAAGACAAAAAGCTGTGGCTCTTTACTTCTTTAGTTCACCACGGAAGGCTATGTTTGCTTTTGCAGCCTTTCCTCCTCACTGGAATATATTTTTCTTGAGAGTTATGAAATATATCCTCAAACGTGTACCACTGTTCATCAACCGTCCTACAATGTAATCTATTTTAAGAATCCACATTAGCAACCTCTGAAGTACCTTTGTAATCTCTTTTATGTAAGTTTGGTGTGCTGGTTTGAGAACGAACTTTATCACTCTCCATCTGAATTTGAAATTCAAACCTGCTATGATCACTCATCCCAAGGGGATCCTTTCCTATGAGATTCTTCATTAATCCTGTCGGATTTAACAGGACCTGATCAAAGATAGCATTTAGAGGCATCTCATTCAGAAGATTTTGTGCAGTCGCAGAAATTGGTTAGCTTATTGACATGGAAACTATCATTGTTGTTATGTACAATCAGAGAAAAGTTTGTCAAAGGAATTTTTTGCAGAAAATGGATTCAGCATTTGAGCTGCTCGCGGAACACTTCTCTAAGGGTGCTGATCAAATTTGCATGAGCAATGAAGATTTTAAACCAGTCTCCTGAAAACAGACTGTTTCTAAAATCAAATAGGGGCTAAAACGTTCTCAATGATTACCTTTCCAGAATTATTAAAGTTCAGTTGTTGAAGTTTTGACTGTCTCTCAGTAACCATGTTAGCATGTCTTTCATTCTGCTCAACAAAGCAATCGGCTAATATCAGCAGATCAACGCCACATTTCAAACTCTGATGCAACTGCTTAATAAATCACTCTTCCCGAGTTCCAGAGCTCAGAGGGTGAGTGTACATCCCAAGATGGCAAGATAGCACGGACCCGGGTCAAACCTCCCCATACACCGAGCACAGACTCAGGAGTATCCGGGCGGAGATGATATATCGGTCACTGGGCCTTCCAGCCACATTGAACAAGCGCTTGGAGTGAACATTTCTGAAGTAATAACTTGCAACTGCATATTCCACTGTCAGTGTTGCTGAGCATTCTAAAGTGCGGAATTCAGGTCGCTGTCTCCTCCAGAGGCTTTGGTTCGACTCACACTTATGAAATATATTATTTTTAATTAATGACTCATTTTTTTGACAACATTGTGAAATGCTACGTTTCTTTCATGTAACTTAAGAAAATCAATTGACTCTAATTAAAAAAGGTGATATCAAAATTACTTCCCAAAGCGGGAATGCAACTCTGGTAGGTGTTGTGATATGAATGGTTGTTTGACTCAATATAGGTGCGATTTAAAAATCTCGCACTGCGATGTTAACAACAATGTGTTTTGGTGTCAAAGAACGGGATTGGAAATTACAACAAAAACGCCAGGCAGCGCCCGCAGTGAGACAGATTCGAACTTCTGAATAAGTTGGTGCTGCGAAGTAACCGCTGAGCTAAAGCTGGCGCTGATCACAGGGTGAGAAACAACTCAATATAAGCAATGAGCTCAGAAATATCAGGAGCAGTGCATTCCAGTCAATGTCAAAACCCTCCTTTCTCATTCAACAGAGGAAGAAGAGATATGAACGGGCGTCAGACCCCACAAAGTTAATTAAAGGCACAAATACAAGTCACACTTAATTTCGAAACCGTTTCACTGTCACATTTTTCCACGTTATTTAAAATCTAAATGTTTAAATCTGAAAATGAGGACCATGGGATTTTGTCATTTTTCTGATTCTAATTTCTGTGCATGGCAGCTGTAACTTTTCCTGTTAAATTTGAAAAAATTGCCCAGATTTTTCTGTCACCAGAAATGAACATTTTTAACAATACTCATAAAATGCAGTGTTTTTTAAATATTAGTTCATGGGATGTGGGCGTCGCTGGCAGATCCAGCATTTATTGCCCATCCCTTATTGCGCTTGAGAAGGTGGTGGTGGGCCGCCTGTTTGAACCGCTGAAGTTTGTGTGGTGAATGTGATCCTGCAGTGCAGCTAAGGAGAGATTTCCAGGATTTATGAGTCATTCGCGATGAAGGAATGGTGATATTCTTCCAAGTCAGGATCGCATGTTATTTGCGGGAGGGGCGGGAGGCCTTCTACATCATGGTGTTCCCATGAACCTGCTGTCCTTGTCCTTCTAAGCTGTAGAGGTAGCGAGTTTGGGAGGTGCTTCCGAACAACCTTCGTGAGTTGCCGCAGTGCATCTTGTAGATGGCAAACACTGCAGCGGCGTTACCTCGGTGATAGAGGGAGTGAAAGTTGAAAGTGATTGGTGGTGCAGCAATCACGCTGCTGCGTTGCACTAAATGTTGTCGAGCTTCTGGATTGGAATTGAAGCTGCACTCATCCAGGCAAGTGGAGAGTGCTCCTCCAAGATGCTGACTTGTAGTTGGTGGGAAGACTTTGGAGAGTCAGGAGGTGAGACACTCGCCGCAGAATTCCCAGCCTCTGACCTGCTCTTGCTGCCACACTGTTTATGTGGCTGGTCCAGTGACGTTTCTGATCAATGATAAACCATAGGATGTTGATAGTGGGAGATTTGGGGATGGTAATAGAGTTGAATGCCAAGGAGCGGTCGTCAAACCCGTGTTTCTTGTAGATAGTCATTGCCTGGCAACTGTATTGCGCGAATGTTACATGCCAATTATCAGCTGAAGCTGAAATGTCGTTCAGGTTTTCCTGCATGTGGGAATGGGCTGCTTCATTATCAGCGGAGCTATGAGAGGTACTGAACTCTGTGCAATTTTTCGTGAACATAGCCACTTCTGACTTCATGTGGCAGAGAAGATCATTGATGAAGGGGCTGAAGATGGTTTCGCATCGGACACTGACATTAGGAACTCTCTCAGCGATGTATTGGGGCTGGGAGGATTGACTTCCAACAACCATAACCATCTTCTTCTGTGCTCGGTTTCACTCCAGCCAGTGGAATATCTCCCCCCTGATTTCCCATTGACTTCAATGTGACCGTCATTCTTTCTTTTGAATATACTCGTCGACTGCTTCAACCTCACAAGCCCCCTCGATGTTTGCGCTTCTCAAATTCTGCGCTCTTGAGCTCCCCTGATTATAACTTCTCAAAGATTAATGGACGTGCCTTCAGCTGCCTGGGCCAGAAGATCTGGAATTACCTCCCTAAACCTCTCCGCCTCTCTAACATTCTCGATTTGCTGCTGTCCGCTGGGAGCAGGTGATGAAAGCGGGCGTGAGACGGAAAATAATGGTGAGCGCTGCTTTTGATGCTGTGTGATTCCCGGTGGGAGTGGGCGGGGATTGTAACGTCTTTTTATTACACCAATGCAGGATGAACAAATCTGTGTTTGAATAACCTTCATGTTTACAAACATCCGCTGCCGGCATTGTAGACCTCGGGATACAACGGTACCGTGTCTGACTCCAGATCAGAAGGCTGCACGTTTAAATCACGTCGGTTTCACGTTTCGTTTCGATATTGTGCTTCCAGAATTTATATTTTCTTTGCTGTTTCACATTAACCTAACCCTTGCTCTAATGTCCGTCTTACTGTTTCCTAAATGGCATGTACACGTTAAAATGAACATTCTGATTCAGACGCCTCAAGAAAGTGAAATGATTTTGAAATGACTTTGAAATAATGTGACAGTCAACATAACATATGAACGTAGGATTTAAGAGCAGGAGTCGGCCATTTTGCCCCACGAGCCTGCACCGTCATTCAATAAGATCACGATTGATCTGATATTGGCCTCAGCTCCACTTTCCTGCCGGCTCCCCATAATCCTTATCGTTGCAAAATCTGATTATCACCACCTTAAATATCTTCAATGACCCACCCTCCACAGCTCTCTGGGGTGGAGAATTCCAAAAGTTCACGACTCTCTAAGATCAGAAATTCCTACTCATTTCCATTTTGAATGGGCGACGCCTTATTCTGAAACTATGCCGACTAGTTCTAGACCCCCCACCCCACGAGAGGAAACTTCCTGTTTGCATCTATTCTTTCAAGCCCCCTCATAGACTTAGGAGATTCCAAAGGTACACCTTTCATTCTTCTAATCTCCAATAAATGTAGGCCCAATCTGCTCAACCTTTCTTCATAGATAACCTCATGTATCTTATCTGACCTGCCTCCAATGCAAGTAGATCCCTCCTTACATAAGGAGACCAAAACTTTACGCATTATTCCAGGTGTGGTCATAGAATCATAGAAATTTGCAGCACAGATGGAGACCGTTTTGTCCATCGTGTTCGCACCAGCCAACCAAGAGCTATTCAGCCTAATCCCAATTTGCAGCTCTTGGCCCGTAGCCTTGCAGGTTGCCCCTGGTTGCTGGTCCCGTGGCAAATAGAAACTAGTCCTTCCAATCCAATCTATCCAGGATCGTCATAATTTTATACACCTCAATCAGATCTCCACTCAGCCCTCTCTTTTCCAAAATAATAAAAGAAAATGCTGTAAATACTTAAATACTAAACATTCCAGGCAGTGACTATGGAGAAAAAAAGAGATTTATTGTTTCAGGTCTGTCACATTTAATCAAAACTGGAAAATGCTAACGATAGAACAGATTTCAATCGGGTGCAGAGGCAGAGAACGTTGGGAGGGGAGGAAAGGTCAAAAGGTAAGGTCTGTGTTATGGTGGATCGCAGAGCAGTTAAATCCTGCCTCGACACCTGGTTAAAATCTGTTACATCTCTAACGTCTTCCAGTTCGGACGAACAGTCACAGATCTAAAATCTTAACTCGGTTTCTCTCTCCACAGAAGCTGCCTTATCTGCTGAGTAGTTCTCGCATTTTCTGTTTTTATTTAGGATTACAGCATTCTCTCTATTTCTCTTTATTTTGCAATTGTGAACTATTTTATTTGGTCTGTCTTTCCATTGTCCAAACATGTCCGAGTAAAAATGTAAATTAGATTTCCTCTGAAACGTCCAGTGGAATGTTAATAGAAATAAGAATTATGTAAATATTTATAAACATGGCAGGCGGCTACGTTAGAAGATTCCACAATTGTTTGTAGAGAAACACACAAATTACTTGATTAAACTCATAACATAACAATTTCGATTTGGTATATATTTTTGAAACAGAAGATTAAAAAGTGAGAGTAAAATGAGGTTTATTTCCCATTAATTAATCGGGAGTACCTCATTCATTCACCGAAAAACATGAGAAGAGAAATTCGTAAATTAATATATTTACGACATCATGTTAAAACAATTTCGATGTTATTCTGATTGGGTCCCTTGTACAGGAAGAAAGATGTCTCGTTATTTTCGTTAACTAATAGCATGCATTGCATTTTGTTTCTAATTTGGTGAAGCACAATGTGTATGTTTTTATCTGCACTTGTGTATAAGTACTTCATTTCTGACATGTTACATGGTGTGGTATTGGTACAAGAAGAACACGTTTATTAATGGAGGTGATTGCAGTTGGAAATGCGGGTTGGTTTTGTTCAATTCTATGTATTAGCCTGAATTAAAGTGCCACGGCATTTTTATTTGCGAGTTGGTCGTTTGCATTATGAATTATATTCAACTTACTTACGTAGACGTTCAGGATTTCAGCAACATACGAATGGCAATGTTCCTGCTGTTTGTGCAGATATTGATGTGGTGAATGAGGGTTAGGGTTAATACATTGACAACTTTAAAATTAATACAATTTGCAAGAACTCAAATGCCCCTTGCAGCTCTCCTTCGGCTTTTGGCGTGTTTGTCGATGCATAACCATGTAACTGAGTGACGTTTCTAAAGTGTTACCGCATATTTTGCAGTTCCGAGAAATCACACACATTTCTGATTATTTATATTTTTAAACAGATTTATTTACATGACTAACTAAAAGCTATTAATTAATTCTACTGCAACCAAAAATGCATAATGGGCTTGTTAAATAAGAAGCGATTTTCTTAATAGATAAGATTGCGTTGGTACCTTTTGGAAGGAGGGCTAAAGATCCTAACTAACCCTTGGAAAATAAGAGCATAGATACGTTAGAATTGCAAAGGGATCTTAGTGGTTCAGATACAAAAGTCACTTTGCAGCAATGGAGGATAGCAAAGCCATGCAAATGCAAATGTAGCACTGTAGTTCATTTGGAAAGGATTAGAAGTCAAAGGGGAGAAGTTATCTAAAACCTGTATCGAACCTTATGTGATTGCCTAATGAGGTGATATTGTGGTGTGCCCATATGTCATAACGCGAAATATGATTTCAAGTGGTTGCTAGTGCTGTCGTTGTTGTAAAAGCTGTTTTAAATATTGTTGTTGTAAAATATGCCTTCGGATGAAAAGCTCACACGAAAATAAGTTTCTGACCCGCTCTGTACAACAAAATAGAGAGAACATTGGTGGGAAGTAGCTGAGGATTTTAGATTTGGAGGGGAGGAGCTGCGTATAATAAATTGGGATGGAAGAAGCTGAGGGTAATATGGGCGGTGAGGAACAGCTGAGAATATTTGGTGGGGTGGGGAGCAGCTGAGGATATTGGGAGTGGTGGGAAGGAGCTGAGGATAATAGGAAGGGTGGGGAGGGTCTAAGGATATTGGGTGGGCCGCGGAGGTTCTGAGGATATTGGGTGAGGTGGGAGGGTCTGAGGAAATTGCGTGGAGTGGGGAGGAGCTGAGGATATTGGGTGGGGTGGGGAGGAGCTGAAGATATTGTGCGGGATGGATAGCGTCTGAGGATTTTCTGTGGCATCGATCTCAGGATATTGGGTGCGGTGAGTAGGGTCGGAGGAAATTGGGGTGATGGAGAGGAGCTAAGGATATTTGGTGCATTGTTAGATATGGAGTGACAGAAAGTGAGGCTGATGTAAACAGGGCGACGGTTATTGTAGTTGTTATAAATAATATCTTCACCAACGTTCCTGAAAAGCAGCGGTAATAAGTGACATAACGTAAGAAATAGGAGCAGGAGTAGGCCAATTAAATCCTCGAGCCTGCTCCGCGATTTACCCCTCCGAATTTCTGATCAAGGTCCCAAACCTCACAAGGCTATAGATGGCTGCCTTTACTGATTATTATTGCTGTTTAATCAATAAACAGATGCTTTTCATCCTATATTGAAGAGGCGTTTCTCTAAAGGAGATTCACAATAGACAACTGGAGACATGCAGCCTGTGCAGTTGTTGCAAGTGATCTTTAATGTCGATGAATTCCAAAAGATACACTTTCTTGGGAATCTAGATATATAAATGTAGAAATATCCAGCTATTTTTGATGACGATACAGATTTCGAAAAGGCGTTTGACAAATTATCACTTTACAGTTTCGTTCTTAAATTTCTACCCCATATGATTCAAGGGCCAGGACAGCATGGACATGCCAATGGCTGAGAGACAGATAACAGAGAGTATTGGTGACTGGTTGTTGTTCAGACTGAAGGGTGCTATACTTCTGTCCACCTCAGGGGTCGGTGACAGCAGGACTACTTTTTATATATTTATTCATCAACTACATTTGCGTATATCCTGTATCATTCTATAGTTCATAGATTATACAACATGAAGAAGTGCATTACACAATGAGGACAATAGTGATATACTGCACGAGGTAATAGACTGACTGGTGAACATGAAAAAGTTTAAGAAGATCATCGGTTAAAGGAACAATGAATTAGCACTATACAACTGATTCTAATTCCTACCTTTTAATTTATCGCCTCACATTATTAACTGCTATATATTTACCTTTGGTGGAGCAGCTAAAAACAAAGGACGCGCTTGTGTTCATGTCTCGAGGGATAGAATTATAAAAGATTGAGGATGTACAGAGAATATCCACCAGTCTGATTCCGGAGATGAGCGGGTTACATTATGATGATAGATTGAGTAGACTGTGTTTTTACTCGTTGAAGTTTTGAATGATGAGGGGTGATCTTATAGAAACATTTAAAATAATGAAATTAATAGATAAGTTAGAGGCAGAGTGGTTGTTTACAGTTGTCAAGCAGCTAGAACTAGGGGGCACAGCACCAAAATACGGGGGAGCTACATTAAAATCGAGTTGAAAAGGAAATTCTTATCTCAGACGGTTGTGAATCTGTGGAATTCGCTGCCCAAGGAAGCAGTTGAGGCAAGTTCATTGTATGTACTCAAATCACAGATCGATAGACTTTTAATCAATAAGGGAATTAAGGGTTGTGGGGAGTGGGCGGGTAAGTGGAGCCGAGTCCACGGCCAGATCAACCATGATCTTTTTGAATGGCGGAGCAGGCTCGACGGGCTAGATGGCCTACTCATCTTCCTAATTCTTATGTCCTTATGTTCTTATGGATCTCTGTTATAACTCTTTGAAAAAGTACACCGAGGTACTCGAGAAGATGCAAAGTGATTACCTGATATGTTACCAGAACTGAGGGGGTTTATCGATCAGGAAATTTCCAAAAGGCCTGGATCTTTTCTTTACCAAAGGGAAGACGGAGGGAAGATCAGATTTTGTTCTTTCTGAATATGAAAGGCTTGGATAGAGTAGAGGGAGACAAGCTGTTTCCACTTGCGGAAGAGACCAATTCTCAGCGTCATAGATTTACGACAGCTAGGTCGAAGTCAGCACGGGTTTGTGAAAGGGAAATCATGCTTGACAAATCTTCTGGCATCTTTTGAGGATGTTTCCAGTTGAGAGGACAAGGGAGAAACAGTTGATGTGTTGTATTTGGACTTTCCGAAGGCTTTCGACCAGGTCCCACACAAGAGATTACTGTGCAAAGTTAAAGCACATGGGATTTGGAGTAGTGTGAAGACTGGATTGAGAATTGCTTGGTAAACAGGAAGCAAAATGTCGGAGTAAATTGTTACTTTTCATAATGGCAGGCAGTGATTAGTGGTGTACCGCAAGGTTCTGTGTTGGGGCCCCAGCTGTTTACATTGTACATTAATGATTTAGACGAGGGGATTAAATGTCGCATCTCCAAGTATGCAGATGGCGCTACGTTGGCTGGCAGTGTGAGCTGTGAGGAGGAAGCTATGAGGCTGCAGAGTGACTTGGATAGGTTTGGTGTGTGAGCAAATGCATGGCAGATGAAGTATTATGTGGATAAATGTGAGGTTATCCACTTTGGTGGAAAAAATAGAGAGACAGACTATTATCTGTATGGTGACAGATTAGGAAAAGGGGAAGTGCAACGAGACCTGGGTGTCATGGTACATCAGTCATTGAAGGTTGGCATGCAGGTACAGCAGGAGGCTAAGACAGCAAATGGCATGTTGGCCTTCATAGCGAGGGAATTTGGCTGAGACCCCTTCGCCAGGCGACATACTAATTCACACTGCCCAGGGGACTGACTGGTACCCTATGCACAAGAGACTGACATAAATCCCTCCCCAGGGGACTGAACGAGAACTCGTCGAGAGAGGACTGACCGGGACCCTCTCCACAGAGGACTGACGGAGACCCTAACAAGAGTTTGGAGGCAAGGGGGCCCACTTGAATTTTCTCTGTTTATTACCTGTCGTTTAATTCCGTCTCTGTGTCCTAGTTTTGTTATCTAGGGTGAACAAGTTGCAGATTGGAAAGTCTGGATTTTGTTCAGATTGGAATAGTGGAGTTTGAGATGAGACCTCATTGAAAGATATAAACATAGAAATTAGGTGCAGGAGCAGGCCATTCGGACCTTCGAGCCTGCACCGCCATTCAATAAGATCATAGCTGATCATTCAACTTCAGAACCCCTGTCCAGCTTCTCTCCATACCCCTTAATGCCTTTGACTGTAAGGGCCATATTCAACTCCCTTTTTAATATACCTAACGAACTGGTCTCAGCAACATTCTGCGGGAGAGAATTGCACACGTTAGACACTCTCTGGGTGAAGAAGTTTCTCCTCATCTCGGTCCTAAATTGCTTACCCCTTATTCTTCAACTCTGACCCCTGGTTCGAGAACTTCCCAGCATCGGCAACATTCTTCCTGCCTCTAACCTGTCCAATCCCGTCAGAATTGTACATGTGTCTTTGAGACCCCCTCTCATTCTTCTGAACTCCAGTGGATACAAGCCCAGTTGATCCAGTTGCTGCTCACATATCAGTCCAGCAATCCCAGGAACAACCTTTTGAAGCTTCTCTGTACTACCTTAATAGCAAGAACGTCCTTCCTCAGATTAGCAGACCAAAGCTGAACACAATATTCAAGCCCAGACCTCACCAACGCTCTGTACAACTGCAATAATATCTCCCAGCTTTATGCTGAAATCCTCTAGCAATGAATGCCAACAAGCTTCTTCACTGCCTGCTGTATCTGCATGCAAAACTATGAGTACAGGTGTACAAAATATTGAGCGGCCTGTACATAGTGGAGAGTAAGGACCAATTTCCATTGGTGGAGTGACTAGTAAAATGGGGCATAGTTTTAACGTAGTTATTGGAAAGTTTAGAGGGGTTTTGCGAGTTGTTTCTTTATGATCAGTGTTGCGCGTATCTGGAACTCAAGGTCTGAAAGAGCGGTGGATGCAGAAATCTTCACCGTATTTAAGACATGGTTGGATGGGAACTTAAAGTGACGTAACCTGCAGGTTTCCCGACGTGGAGATCGTTTGTGCGATTCGACTGGATATCCTCTTGTTGGCCAGCGAAGTTACGATGGCAAGTACTGCAGGCAATGGAATACGGCCACGGTGATCTCCTGGACTAGTTTCGATCGCCTGGATTGGTTCGAGAAGAATTTTCCCAGACTTCTTTCCACTAAATTGTCCTGGAGGTTTAAATCTGATTATTCCTCTTGCAGTCGATCACATGGCTCTAGTTGGGGTGGATTGCAGAATGTTTCAGTGTCAGGGCTGTCGCAGTTGTCTGAGGTGCTCTTTGCCTTTCCGCCATTGTTCATTTTTCACAGGTTTATATGTAACATTGAGGGCCACTTACCGAGGCCCGTGTGGATGTTTGATGGGCAGCGCGGATACGATGGGCCGAACTATCCTATTTTTGTACTGTAAATTTCTAGCTATCCATGTTTCTATCCGATTGCGGCCCTTGTGTTTTAAAGAGGTAAACGCCGGGGGTTAAATTGCTCGGCACGCAATACGACAAACACATGTTAACTCGCTGTCTGTTGAACAGGACCTGAGAGAAGAGTACGGTTGGAAAGGTGAACGTGTGGATGGAGAGTACAATGTAATGCACCTGTTTGGGAGTGAGGCGACAATGTGGAGGGGACGTGGAGGCCAATTGAGGAGGTTTGATGGATTAATTCGCGAGATAATATATCGAGTGGTATGAGGGTGGGGAACCAAAGGAAACAGTTTTGCAATAATTTACAAAGCAACCAGAGCAGAGATGAGGAGGATTTGTTTTATGCATTGTGTTGTTATGCTCTGTACACTTGTTAAGAAACAGTTTGCAGGGCTATGGGGAGAGCGAGGCACTGATTCTATCCCTATACCAAGCAGAGAGAGGATGGGCCGAATGGTCTCTATGATTCTCTGATTTGTTGCAGGTTTATGGGGCCATTTCCCGGTAATCTGTGGGATGGTATGTTCAGAGTCCCAGCTCTGCTCTTCTGTTCCCACTCAGTCTCACCATCGTGTGAAAATTGCTTATCCATCCCGCGAGTCGGACCAACAGGCGGACAGTTCGTGTCGATAGGTCATTTGGAGACGGAACCTGCATTTAATACATTCAAACAATTAAGTCAGTTGTGATGATAATAACAAGGAGTTCAGCCTCGAGTTGCAGTAAGCGGTAGAGTTTTATTAACACAACACCGGGACAACACCAACATGCATTTTTTAGCGGCTTTAATGTATTGAAACGGCACAAGGCCAAATATGACACTGATCCACGTAAAAAGATGTTAGGACAGATTATCATATGATCAGTGAAAGCGGGAGGTTTAAGTCGCGTTTGAACGAACAGGAGAGAGTTGGAGCTACGAAGAGGTTTCAGGAGGGTAGTCAGAGTTGAAGACCTTGGCAGCTGAAGTCATGGGCGCCAATGTGATGAACATCGAGAACGCCCAACAGCTTATAGCAGTGGAGAGATCGTGGACGGTTGCAGGGACACTTCTTATAGAGTCTGACTCCTCACTGGGAGAGACACACACTGGACACATGGACACTTGTTACAAAGTCTGAGTCCTCACTGGGAGAGACACACACTGTACACAGGGAGACTTGTTACACAGTCTGAACTAGATGTTGCATTATTTTGGCATGCATAACGCCCACTTATCGTCAATTCGTTATGCTGAAAGGACGTGTAATGCCCATATGTCGCCCATTTTGCGCCAAATATAAAGTGATGACCATTTTTGGAAATATACGGCCGAGCATTAATATCCACATGTGTGTCTTCCTTCGTGAAGACAGAACCAAAGTATTAGTTCAATTGGGCTGCCATTTCCCTGTTCCCAATAATAAATTCACCCGATTCTGACTGCAAGGGACCTGGGTTTGTCTTCACTATTCTTTTTGTCTTCACATATCTTTCGAAGATTTTGCAGTCAGTTTTTATGTTCCCAGCAAGCTTCCTCTCATACTCTATTTCCCCCCGACTAATTAAACCCTTTGTCCTCCTCTGCTGAATTCTAAACTTCTCCGAGTCCTGAGGTTTGCTGCGTTTTCTGGCCAATTTATATGCCTTGTCCATGCATTTAACACGATCTCTAATTTCCCTTGTTAGCCACTGTTGAGATACCTTCCCTGAGGCGAGGGGACGATTCCCACTTCTGATATTCATTCGTTTTAATTGGATGCAGCCGTTTCTCTGATTGGCTCTGCATTATGAGGTCAACGCTTGCTGATTGGTCCCCTTGGAGGAAATAATACACCTTGAAGTTTCTCTTGAATTCGATAATGCCAATGCTCAGCTGAACTTTGTACATTGTGAGATGATCCATTGGCCTTCTGAAGTCAGAATGAACGCATAGCTCAGACAGCCGAATGTCCCTCCTTACCCAGCGCAAGTGCATCCCTCCCGCAGTCGTCGAAGTCCCTTACCCCAGTGCAAATTCATCCGTCCCCAGCCTAAGTCTTCTAGCCAAGCGCAAGTACATGATCTTAACCACCCCGTCCCACGGCTCCGAAATCCTCACACGCCGATTGTTGATGGTTTCATTGGTATCAAGTGTTGTGACCTCAGGATTTCATCCACTCCAACTATGCTGGCTTGGGTGTAAAGGGGTTTCGAAGAACATGTTCGTCTTCCCCGAGTTCCCAGTCTCCCCACTCCGAAACAATGTTCTCTTGTCACAAAATAATCTTGCTCTCTCTCTCCCCCACAAAATATTTCTTATTCTCTCTCTCCCCATCCGCCAACAACCAGGCTCTATCGATTCCCCTACACGAAGCTCGGTCTTCAACCAACCCCAAACAACTAGGCTCTCTCGCCACCCTTCGACCCCCCAAAAACCATCATCATCATCGTAGGCAGTCTCTCTAAATTGAGCAAGACTTGCTTGCACTCCAAAGTGAGTTCTCAGGTGACTGGACAGTCTAATACGAGAATAACAGTCTCTGTCTCAGGTGTAACAGAATCGGTGAGGATTCTGGTTTGCACAGCGTTCCTTCCACTGCATATGTTTGTTTACTGCATGCTCTCGATGACGTGACTCGATGTACACAGCGCCCTCCCGAATGCTCTTTCTCTATTTCGGGGGGAGGCCAGGGATTCACATGTGGCTGTGGCGATGTTGAATTTTATAAAGGAGGTTTTGAGCGTGTCTTTGAACGTTTCCTCTGACAACAGGGGCTCCATTGCCTTATAGAAGATCCGAGATGAGCGCATGCTTTGGGAGTCTTGTAACAGACATGCCAAAAAAGTTGCCCACCCAATTGAGCTGGTCGAGAGTGGTCAGTTCGTCGATGCTGGTGATGTTGGCCTGAACGAGGACACTGATGTTGTTACGGCTGTCCTTCCAGGTGATTTGCACAATCTTGCGGAGATAACGCTGGCCTTATTTCTGCAGCGATTTGTGGTGTCGACGGTATATGTTCCACGTCGCTGAGCCATACAGGAGGGCGAGTAAAACTAAAGACCGAAAGACCATATGCTTATTGCCAGAGTTGAGGACATGATCTTCGAACACTCTTTTACTCAGGCGGCCGAAGTCTGCGTTGTCGCACTGGAGTCGGTGTTGAACCTCATTGTCGATGTCTGCCCTTGATGATAATAGGCTCCCGAGATATGGAAAGTGGTCCACTTTGTCCAGGGCCCTGCTGTGAATTTTGATGATTGTGCGCCAGTTGAGTGTGGCGGGAGGATTTTGGTGGAAGACATTTTTCTTACAGTTGTGTAGTGTAAGGCCCAAGCTTTCATATGCCTCGTTGAAAATGTTGAGTATGACATGGTGTTCAGGCTCTTAATGTGCGAAGACACAAGCTTGGTGCACTTACTGTAACTCGCCAACAGAGAATGGGACAGTCTTGAATCTGGTCTAAAAGCGACGAATGTTGAACAGGTTCCCATTGGTGCTATAGGTTACTTCTACTCCAGAAGGGAGCTTGTTGAGTGTGAGGTGGAGCACTGCAGCGAGTAAGATCAAGAAGAGGGTTGGCGCGATGACGTAGCCCTGCTTGACGCCGGTCCGGATATGGATTGTGGCTGTGGTGGATCCGTTGGTCAGAATCACGGCAAGCATGTCGTCGTTGATCACGTAGAGGATGGTGAGAAACTTTTGGGGGCAGCCGAAACGGAAGAGGACGATCCATAATCTCTTGTGGTTAAGTGTAAAATGCCTTTTTAAAGCCAAAAAAAGCCATGTACAAGCGTTGGTGCTGATCAGTGCATTTATCTTGCAGTTGTCATACCGTAACGATCATGCGTGCTTTACTCAGCAGTGGACGGAAACCGCACTGTGACTCCGGTAGGAGCTCCACAGCCAGAGGGAGAAGGCGGTTGAGGAGGACTTTAACGAAGATCTTGCCAGTGGCTGATAACAAGGAGATTCCTCTGTATTTGCAGCTGCCCACTTGTCTCCCTTTTTCTCTCCCTACCCCAAAACCAAGCTCTCTCTCTCCCCCACTACGCTGCAACCACCAGGCTCGTTCTCCCTCTCCCTCCCAACAAACAGGCTCTTCCCCATCAACAACGAGTCATTCACCATACATTCATCAACTATGCTCTCTCTCTCATCCACCAGAAAACATTCCACTCTCTCTTTCCCCCAACAGGGCTCCATCTCCTTCAACTGCCCCACCCGCCCCCCAACAACAAGGCCCTGTCATACCAGAACATTAAAGCTTTTTCTGCTCCGCCCCACCCAACATACAAGCTCTCTCTCACACCCCCTACAACCAGGTCCTCTCTCCATCCCGCTCAACAACCAGGCTCTCTCTCCACACCCGCTCACTGACAAGAACCAGGCTCTCTCCTCCTCCTGTCCGAACTACCAGACTCTTCCCCCGCAACATCCAGTTTCTCACAAATTTCCTCCCCCGCACTTTCATCCAGGCACTCTCGCATGCACCCAACAACCAGGCTTTCTCTCTCACCTTCCCCCCCAAGCAACTAGGGTCTATCTCCGCCCCAGCCCCGCAACAACAACCAGGCTTCGATCCACGAACAAGATTCCACCCTTCAACAACAACCAGGCGCTCTACCACGCCCCTGCAACAACCAAGCTATGTCTCCCCCGGACTACAACAACCAGGCACTATCTTCCCACCCCGCCTCCATTAACCAGGCTCGCTCCACACACGCCCCCGCAAAAGCCAACCAGACTCTCCCCGCGATGCCCCAAAAACCAGAATTCTCGACTTCCATCCTCCAACCAACCCTGCAGTTCTGTTCGCCGTATCACAGGAAGGATATGGAATGTCCTTTCAAAAATAATGTTTCCGCCTGGGATTGTACTGGAGCATGGGCAGCGACTGTGATAACTGCTACACTAAATAAACTCCTGATTAAATCAGCACCGAGAGAGAAGTATGCCACGAAAACCTGAAATGCTCAAATCCTCTTTCAGTAAAAAAATTCCTGTCACAAAAATTTCTCTCATCGAAACTGCGCAAAACAAAAATGTTTCATTAAAAGTAATTAAACTCCAAAATTTCAGCGTTTGCAATTTCCTGGACAACGCCAAGATCTGATAGCGATTTACGATCAGAAATTTGCCAGAATCCCTTTGGTTAATGAAATTGCTTTTGACGGTTGATTTCCTTCCACCTCATGGAATTCAGGGGAACCTCGTTCAAGTTTTAAAGTTCAAGGTAACCCCATGTGGTGCAGCCGACATGCGTCTTGCTGAAATCAACGACAAAGTCATTCGCCTTAACAAGCCCAGATAGCTCTGGGAGAATTAGATATTTAATTTCAAGATCGTGGTTTCGAGCCTCACGTTAGCGAATTATTTTCTTTAATCTTCTAAATCTGTTTGTGGAGGCAGAAGACGTGGGTATGATTCTTAATGGATACTTGGACCCTTTTCGCAAAAGCAAGGGACAATGCAGACTTTGCAATGAGGGAGAAGAATCTTGAATTAGTCGACGAGATATACATAGTGATAGAGCAAATATTAAGGTGTTGAACAGCTTTCAAAGTGGATACATCTTCAGGCCCGGTTGAAGTGCATACCAGGCACTTAAGAGAAAAGAAAAACAAAAAGCAGTACCTCATTACTTCTTTAGTTAACTACGGAAGGCTATGCTTGCTTTTGCAGCCTTTCCTCCTCACTGGAATATATTTTTCTTCAGAGTTATGAAATATCTCCTTAAAAGTATACCACTGATCATCAATCGTCCAACAATGTAATCTACTTTAAAAATCCACTTTAGCAACCTCTGAAGTACCTTTGCAATCTCTTTTATGTAAGGTTGGTATGCTGGTTTGAGTTAAGAACTTCCTTGCTCTCCATGTAATTTTGAAATTCAACCCTGCCAAGATCACTCATCCCAAGGTGATCATTTACTGTGAGATTCTTCATTAATCCTGTCTCATTACAATGGACCTGATCTGAGATAGCATTTAGAGGCACTCATTCAGCAGATTTTGAGCAGTCGCAGAAATTGGTGAGTTTATTGACATGGAAAGGATCATTGTTGTTATGTACAGTCAGAGAAATGGTTGCCAAAGGAATTTTTTGCAGAAAATTGATTCAGCTTTTGAGCTGCTCGCTGAACATTTCTCTCTGGGTACTGATGAAATTTGCATGAGCAATGAACATTTTAAACCTGTTTCCTGAAAACAGAATGTTTATAAAATCAAATCGGGGATAAAAAGTCCTCAATTATTAGATTTTCATGAATTATTAAAGTTCAGTTGTTGATGTTGTGTCTGTCTGTCAGTGACCATGTTAGCATGTCTTTCGTTCTTCTAAACAAAGCTATCAGCTAATATCAGCAGATCAACGCCACATTTCAAACCGTGAACAAGTCATTAGTAATTCACTCTTCCAGAGTTCCAGAGCTCAGAGGGTGAGTGTCCATCCCAAAGAGGCAAGATACCACGGACCCGGGTCAAACCTCCCCATACATCGAGCACAGGCTCAGGAGACACCGGGCGGAGATGATATACCGGTCACTGGGCCATCCAGCAGCATTGAACAAGCGCCTGGAGTGAACATTTCTGAATAATAACTTGCAACTGTATATTCAAACGTCAGTATTTTTGAGCGTTCTAAAGTGCCGTATTCAGGTCGCTGTCTCCATCAGAGGCTTAGGTTCGAATCGCACTTATGAAAAGTATCATTTTTAATTAAGAAACCATTTGTTTTGACACCATTGTGAATTCCTACGTTTCTTCCATGTAATTTAATGAAATCAATTGACTCTAATTAAAAAAGGTGATATCAAAGTTACTTCCCAAACCAGGAATTGAACCCGGGTAGCTGTTGTGATATGAATGGTTGTGTGATTTAATATATGTATGCTTTAAAAATGTCGCACTGCTATGTTAAGAACAATTTGTTTTGCTGTCAAAGAAGGGGATTTGAAATGACAACATAATAGATTGGGAGGGAAGAAGCTGAGGGCAATATATGCGGTGAGGAGCAGCTGAGATTATTTGTTGGGGTGGGGAGGAGCTGAGGATATTGGGAGTGGTGGGGAGCAGCTGAGGATATTAGGTCGGGTGAGGAAGGTCTGAGGATATTGGGTGGTGTGGAGGGTCTGAGGATATTGCGTGTTGTAGGGAGGAGCTGAGGATATTGCTTGGGGTGGGGAGGAGCTGAAGATATTGCACATATTTTCTGTGGGATGGATCTGAGGATATTGGGTGCGGTGAGAAGGGGCGGAGCAAATTGGAGTGATGGAGAGGAGATAAGGATAATTGATGCATTGTTAGATATGGAGTGACACAAAGTGAGGCTGATGTAATAGGGCGACGGTTCTTGTAGTTGATATAAATAATATCTTCACCAACGTTCCTGAAAAGCAGCGGTACAAAGTGACATAACGTAAGAAATAGGAGCAGGAGTAGCCCAATTGGCTCCTCGAGCCTGCTCCGCTATTTAACCTTCCGAATTACTGATCAAATTCCCAAACCTCGCACAGATATTGATGGCTGCCTTTACTGATCATTATTGCTTTTAATCAACAAACAGATGCTTTTCATCCGATTTTGAATAGGCTTTTCTCTAAAGGAGATTTAGAGTGGACAATAGGAGTCGTGCAGTTGTTGCAAGTGATCTTTAATGTAGATGAATGGCAGATGATACACATTCTTTGGAATCTAAGTATATAAATGTAGAAATATCCAGTTATTGTTGATGACGTTACAGATTTTGAAAAGGTGTTTGGCAAACTATCACTTAACAGCCTAGTTCATAAATTTGTATCTTATAGGATTAACGGGCCAGGGTAGCATGGGTATGACAATGGCTGAGAGACAGAGAACAGAGAGTATTGGTGAATGGTTGTTGTTCAGACTGAAGGGTGCTATACTGCTGTCCACCTCAGCGGTCGATGACAACAGGACTAATTTTTATATATTTATTCATCAAATACATTTGCATAAATACTGTATCATTTTATAGTTCATAGATGATACAACATGAAGAAGTGCAGTACACAATGAGTGCAATAGTGATATACTGCAGGAGGTAATAGGTTGACTGGTGAACATGAGAATGTTTAAGAAGATCATCGGTCAAATGAACAATGCATTAACACGATACAACTGATTCTAATTCCTGCCTTTCAATTTATCGCCTCACATTATTAACTGCAATATATTTTGCATTAATCGAATAACATATAAATGGAGCCTAAACAAATATATTCATGCTGGAGGGCCTGAGAACGACAGAGAAGTCCCTGACCTGATTCTCCACTTCCAGGATGGTGTTTGTATCCAAATCCAAACCCTTCGCTTAGAAGATAACGCTAACTCTGATTCAAAAGGGCAGTCACGTGGCAGTTTAAATGAGAATTGTGAAGTAAGGTATTGGGTAGCAAGATTGAGGAGAGGCATCATGAACTAAATTGTACAAATTTAAAGGGGGAGCTGGAACATGGAGAACAGTGGGTGAGTTTACAGAAATCTCTGAAGGCTGCCGGACAAATTGTCAAGGCTGTTCATGTCACTCTGTGCCATATGCTTCATTAATGGAGCAAAAGAGCACACTTACAAAGAAGTTGTGCTAAGATATTACAAAAAGCTTTTTAGGCTTCAGCTGGGGTTCAGTTCAGGGCACCACACGTTCGGAAAGATGTCAAGGTGTTGGCGCCTGTGCAGAAGAGATTTTCGAGAGTGGTTCTATGGATGAGGATTTTCAGTTGCGTGAAAAGACTGGAGATGCTGGGGTTCTTCTCGTTAGAACAGAGGGAAGAATGATTAGAATGTTACCATGAATGAGTTATATGGATTGACTGGAGAGCTGGTGTTGTTCTGATTAGAGCAAGGATGCTTAATGAACGATTGAGCAGAATGGTTCGCGGAATATGGTCCTTCAGTTACCTGGAGAGACAAGAGATGCTGGAGTTGTTCTCCTTCGAGCTGAGAAGGTTAAGGGAGATTGACCAGAACGGTTCCAGGAAATGAGGATTTCAGTTATTTGGAGAGACTGCAGCAGTTGGATGAGTTGTTCTTGGAGCAGAGAATATTAAGAAGAAATTCAACAGAAATATTCAAAGTACTAAATAGATTTAATAAAGTAATAAAGGAGCAACTGTTTCCAATGACAGGCGGGTCAGTAAGCAGAGGACACAGATTTAACGTGACTACCAAAAGAACCAGAAGTGACTTGAGCAAGATTTTGTCTATACAGCGAGATGTTGTGACCTGGAATGAACAGCCTGAATGTCGGTGGAAGCACATTCAACAGCAAATTTCCAAGAGAATTTGCCAAAAATATTGAGTACAAAAATACAGTGGAAAGAGCAGAGGAGTGGGATTAATTGGTTGGGTCCACCAAAGAGACAGGCAAGCCCGATGCGCGGGATGGACTCCCTCTGTGATGTACAATTCTATGATTCTACGATCCCCGACACTTAGAAAATAAGAAACTGAATGGACCAGAAGAGAAAAGTGAACTTGTGGTGCAGGTGAACAAATTATTAAAACTGTATCATATGTTAGGAAAGCGATGCAACTGAAACAGTGAGCTGGGTTTTATTTCTAAGCCAATATAATTAAAAGCAGCGAAACTGGCAAAGGTGAGAAGTGGCGTTACACAAGGATCGGTGCTGGCACCACTCCTGTTCACTATTACATAACCAATTCGGAGTCGGGGATCGGGAGTGACAGTTCAATCTTTGCAGATGCTGCCACAATAGGAGTTCATAGTTAGCACTGAGAATGTCTGCGATAAGAACATTGAATACAATAATATAATTTCAAAATGGCTGTGTAATTGGAAAATGAACATCAACACAGAGAAGTGTGAGGTCGTGTGTTTTAGTATGAAGGATATGGAGGCGACATTCTCCTTGGAAAATATGTATCTAAACTGGAATGAGGAAGTTAGGAATGTGACGGTAGAGTTACACAAATTACAGAATGTAGCCATGCACGTCCACCAGTCCATATAAAAATCAAGAACGCGCCTGTGTTCATTTCTAGAGGGATAGAATTATAAAAGATTGACGGGGTACAGAGACGATTCACTAGGCTGATTCTGGAGATGAGGGGGTTACCTTATGATGATAGATTGAGTAGCTTGGGTCTTTTCTCGATGGAGTTCAGAAGGATGAGGGGTGATCTTATCTCAACATTTAAAATAATGAAAGGGAAAGATAAGATAGAGGGAGAGAGGTTGTTTCCACTGGTCGGGGAGACGAGAACTCGGGGACACAGCCTCAAAATACGTAGGAGCCAATTCAGAACCGATCTGAGAAGGAATTTCTTCTCACAAAGGGTTGTGAATCTGTGGCATTTTCTGCCTAAGGAAGCAGTTGAGGCTAGCTCATTGAATGTATTTAAATCACAGACAGATAGATTTTTAACCAGAAGGGAATTAAGGGTTATGGGGAGTAGGCGGGTCAGTGGAGCTAAGTCCACGGCCAGATCAACCATGATCTTTCTGAATGATGGAGCAGGCTCGAGGGGCTCAATGGCCGACTTCTGTTCCAATTCTTATGTTCTTATGTTCTTATGGATCACTTTTATAAATCTCCAATAAATCAAAATGCTGGAGAAGGTGCAAAGTGATTACCTGATATGTAACCAGAATTGGGGGCGTAAACCGATCAGGAAATTTTTAAAAGGCCTGGAGCTTTTCTTCACCAAAGGGAAGAAGGAGGGAAGATCAGATTTTGCTCTTTGTGATTGTGAAAGACTTGGATAGGGTAGAGGGAGACAAGATGTTTCCATTGCGGGAGAGACCAAATCTCAGCGTCATTGATTTACACAGCCAAGGTCCAAGTCAGCATGGATTTGTGAAAGGGAACTCATGCTTGACCAATATTCTGGAATCATTTGAAGATGTTTCCAGTCGACTGGAAAAGGGAGAACCAGCTAATGTGGTGTATTTAGACTTTCAGAAGGCTTTCAACAAGGTCCCACACAAGAGATTAAAGTTTAAAGTTGAAGCACATGGGATTGGGGGTAGTGTGCTGACATGGATTGAGAACTGGTTAGTAGACAGGAAGAAAAGAGTAGGAGTAAATTTGTACTTTTCAGAATGGCACGAAATGACCAGTGGGGTACCGCAAAGTTCTGTGCTTGGCATGCAGTTACAGCAGGTGGTTCAGAAAGCAAATAGCGTGTTGGCCTTCATAGCGAGGAGATTTGAGTACAGGATTAGGGAGATGTTACTACAGTTGTACAGCTGAGGCCATACCTGAGTATTGTGTACAGTTTTGGTCTCCTAACATGAGGAAGGACATTCTTGCTATTGAGGGTATACTGCGAAGTTCCACCAGACTGATTCGCGGGATGGCCGGACTGACATATCAAAAAGACTGATCAACTGGGATTGTATTCACTGGAGTTCAGAAGAATGAGAGGGGATTTCATTGAAACGTTTGAGATTTTGACGGGTTTAGACAGGTTAGATGCAGGAAGAATGTTCCCAATGTTGGGGATTACGAACCATGTGTCACAGTTTAAGGATACGGCTTAAGCCATTTAGGACCGAGATGAGGAGAAACTTCTTCACCCAGAGAGTGGTGAACCTGTGAACTACCACAGAAGATTGTAGAGTCCAATTCACTTAATATATTTCAAAAGGTGTTCGCTGTAGTCCTTACTACGAGGGGGATCTAGGGGTATGGCGAGAAAGCAGGAATGGGGTACTGAAGTCACATGTTCAGCCATGAAGACATTGAAAGGCGGTGCAAGCTCGAATGGCCGAAAGGCCTACTCCTGCACCTATTTTATTTTTTCTATATATCTATCAATAAATCCAACAGGGAATACAGGACACCTTGACACAGATGCACAAAAGGAGATTTTAGGAAAGAATCTTGGTCAAATATTTAGTTTTAAGAAGCCTCTTAAAGGAGGAGGAGAGTTAGAAAGGAATAGATGTTTAGGGAGAGAATCGCAGAGCTTGGGGCCCAGACAGCTTTAGGGGAGGAGAGTTCGTGAGGTGGAGAGGTTTCGGGAGGGAAACCCAGAGCTTGGGGCCCATGCAGCTGAAGTAAGAGGACAGTTCGCGAGGTGGATAGGTTTCGGGAGGGAATCCCAGAGCTTGGGGCCCATGCAGTTGAAGGAAGAGGATAGTTCGAGAGGTGGATAGGTTTCGGGAGGGAATCCAAGAGCTTGGGGCCCAGGCGGCTGAAGGTGGAGGAGAGATCGCGAGGTGGAACGGTTTAGGGAGGGAATCCCAGAGCTTGGGGCCCATGCAGTTGAAAGAAGAGGACAGTTCGAGAGGTGGATAGGTTTCGGGAGGGAATCCCAGAGCTTGGGGCCCAGGCAGCTGAAGCTGGAGGAGAGATCGCGAGGTGGAAAGGTTTAGGGAGGGAATCCAAGAGCTTGGGACCCTGGGAGCAGAAAGCCCATCTGCCTTTGGTGGAGCAGCTATCATCGGGGGATGTTCAAACTGCCGGATATGTAGCAGCACAGAGATCTTAGGAGGTCTTCGAGCTGGTGCAGGTGTCACAGGCCGTGAAGAGATTTGAAACAATGATGATCATTTTAAAAGTGAGGCTTTGTCGGACAGGGAGCGAATGTAGGTCAGCGAGCAGAGGTGTGATGGGGTATTGCGATAAGCTGCAAGTTATGACATAGACAGCAGAGTTTTGGCTGAGCTCAAGTTTATGCAGAGTGGGAGATGGGTAGCCGCGTAGGAGAGCATTCGACGAGTCAGGTCTAGAGCTAGCAAAGGCACGAATTTGGATTTCTCTGCCACAGGAAGAGGCTGAGACAAAAAGCTCAGATGTTATCCAAGGGAAACGAGATGAATACATGTGCCAAATGGGAACAAGAAAAATATGCCGAGAGGCTGAAATGAAGCATTTGCAATGGGAGAAGTCTCGTGTGGATTATAAACGCCAGCACAGATTGTTGTACCGAAAGGTCTGTTTGTGTGCTGTATATTCCATGTAATACAATTTTCTGAACTACAGCCTATTGACAAGGCTCGCACTCTGGAAGATGGAACCTTTCCCTGCACTAAATAGCTGTCATGACGCTTTACAAAATACCTCTTACAGAATGCAATTGGTGCTGTTCCAAAAGACAACGTGGCAATTGACAATCAGAAATAGTGCCTTGTCCTATGCACAGTGCTTGCCCCGGCAGCTGGGTGTATTATCAGATCACCAGCCATTTCTGGTGTAATTCAGTGGATGGAAGTCTTCTGTAAATATTACATTCCTGGAATGGAAACACTGGAACCCGCCTCTGGGCTGCGCTCAGTTGTTCTGATTATTGAGTATTTGTATAATTGAGGTTGCCGGATATATCACCGCGCTCTTCAACTGCTCTCTGAACTTGGATTGGGTCACCCCTTAATAAATGTGTTTCTGCAGCAGCATAAATTCCGCAGCATAATTCCTGCTTGTGCAGAGATTTACAAAGAACCATTGGTATCATAGTCACCTTCCCCTGTAATAATATAATATAAGACATCTACAGCCTATATCAGCCACAGCAGTATGAAGCTGCCGGATATGGTCAAGAGTAAAATCATCGACTTCCTCCTGCACTCCATATCTGGGTCACTGCCATTCTCTTCCTTGCTTTCATCCCTCAGTCCATAACGGACTTGACTGACCACTAAAATGTGCCTGACTGTCAGAGCGTTGAGAAACATAATTAAACTGAATGGGAGCAGTGGGTTTAAAACTGTATCAAACCAAATAAATCCCCCCCATCCTGGCTCAATAGAATAGGCTGGGATTGTGATAAATAAAAACGGCACATTGTCGATTATCATCCCGGCTGCAAGTGTAAAGTAGTTGGGAACGTTTTTTAAACAGAGTAGAATGCCGGTTGTTGCCAGAACCACAGCCGCAGATTTCCCGGTGCAATATTTGGTTCTCAGCTTCGGGAGAGAAAATGCTACAAATCGATCAAAGTTGAAAGTGACGGTGAACCAGACAGAACAGTGTTTAGTCGCACTGGAGAGAACAGCGATCACGCTACACATGGGGGTAAAGTACAGAAAACAGGTTGGGAAATAATACCAATTGATCTGCCTCAGTCTGATCTCAAGTGATGACAACCAGTAGATCCGCCGCTGCCATGGCCACCAGGTAGCGAGTGGTACAGCTGGACAATCCACACTTTCCTCGTGACAGGATCACAATCGCCACTAAATTCACTGTAATAAAGAGAAGAGAAAATAGACGAAAATTTACTGAACAAACATACTCGGTGCCTGAGTGCAGGCGGTAAGGGCTGGATTGTAAAACAGAAAGCTTTGGGTTTGCGGTCGGTTCAGTCCTCCTGAGTCCTGTCTCCGTTTCCTGCATCGGAATTGAAGTCCGAAAGTCAATTTGGCTGAATTCAAATGTGTGCTACCCATCAGGGACAAAGTGCGTACACTGAGGATTTCAGTCTTCTCAACATCCAGACTTCCGTCTATCCTGTCTGAAATTCCACTCCCACTCTTCCTTACACACGCCGCCTATATAACCCACCCTGTAAATATCCAGACCCTTGTGAATCTTGTCTGAAACTATGTTCCGACCCCTTCCTCATGCCCAGCGCAAACATAAGCCACCCTTGTTAATATCCAGGCGACAATATTTGAGCAAATTCACAATACTGTAATAAATATGACTGAAAAGTAACAATGATGAAAATAGTCAACTGGTAGCGCAGCATCTATGGAGAGAAAAACAGAGTTAACTTTTGATGTCGATAAGATTTGGTCGGAAATGGAACATATCAAAGATGAACAGCATTAACGCGATGATGGAGACAGAGAACAGTCGGGTAGGATGACGAGAAGGAAACGGGGAAAGTCTGTGATTAGCTTTTGGGCAAGATTTATTCAATGACAAAAGTGATGAAGATGCAAAGCGAATGAGGCAAATAAGGAAATAGAAGTCGGCCCCAGAGTTGATGTCACAGTCTAAGGATAAGAGGTAAGCCATTTAGAACCGAGATGAGGAGAAACCTCTTCACCAAAGAGTGATGAACACTTGGAATTCTCTACCACTGAAACTTGTTGAGGCCAATTCACTAAATATATTCAAAAATGAGTTAGATATAGTCCTTACGACTAGGGGGATCAAGGGGTCTGGCGAGAAAGCAGGAATGGGATACTGAAGTTGCATGTTCAGCCATGAACTCATTGAATGGCGGTGCAGACTGGAAGGGCCAAATGGGCTACTCCTACATGTATTTTATTTGTTTCTATGTTTCTAAATGTTTGCAGCAGATCAGCGATAGAGTGCAGGATGACAAATGTGACAGAGACATGTGGGCAGACAACAGTGTCTGGCCCAGCCGTACCTGCATCAGGTATCCCACCAGCCCCAGTTCTAGCGCACATCTTCTCCACCACGAGTTGTGTAGACAAGCCCGCGGGGCAAATGCATGGAATCCAGAGACGCAGCCGTTAACTGCTCCACCCCAGTGGTTAGAGTGCAGCAATCCTCCACCACCAGCAAATGTCGTCCGAGAAAGCGGAAGCGGAGGTTATGAACTGCTGTTTTGAAACTCAGTGTTGACTCCGACAGGTAACAGAATGCTCAATCGAAACCATTGGTGCTGTTCCTCATTGAGTTTAATGGAGAAACAAGTTAGGAGTTTGAGAATAGAGTAGAAGCTACAGCATATTATACACAGTAGCGAAACGTGTAGGAAGCTAAGAACGGAGGAGGTGGGTGAGAAGAGTGAAGAATGCCGAGGACTGTGTAATAGCATAGGGGACCAGGAACACTGAAGATGGCCGATAACTGAGGGGAAGTGGAAGAGGCCAAGAGCAGATGAACAATGTTGGAAGCAGAGAACAGACGAAAAATGTAGGAGGCCGAGAACAGAGGAACAGTGTAGGAAGCCAATAATAGTGAAGGAGGCAGAGAACAGAGGAACAGTGTAGGAGGCCAATAACAGTGAAGGAGAACGAGAACAGAGGAACAGTGTAGGAGGTCAATAGCAGTGAAGGAGGCTGAGAACACAGGAACAGTGTAGGAGGCCAATAATAGTGAAGGGGGGAGAGAACAGGGGAACAGTGTAGGAGGCCAATAACCGTGAAGGAGGACGAGAACAGAGGAATAGTGTAGGAGGCCAATTACAGTGAACGTGGCCGAGAACAGAGACACAAACCTGCGAGCGGGATGTAAAATTAAATTGGCAAGTGAGCTGAAGCTCAGTGAGCCGCTGGTGGATTGAACAGAGGCGTTCAGCAAAGCAATCACCCAATCTGTGTTTCGTCCTACACAATGTACAGGAGACTGCATCCTGATCAGCCAATACAGAAACCAAATTGCAAGAAGTAAAAGCCTATCACAGATTCATGTGGATGCAATATTTCGGGCCATGGCTTTTGGGATGGAAAGAGGGGAAAGGCACGTATTGCATCTCCTGTGCTGGCAAAGCGAGTTGCTGGGGAATGGGCGGATGTGTTGGGAGTGATGGAATAGTGGACAAGTGTGTCGTGGGGGCAAGGGAGCGCAGGGGATGAAAGGTTTGGTACTGTCCTTAGCTGGATCTGGCGAGAAAGTTAGAGGACATTTGGTTGAATGTGCAGGCGGGTGGAGTGGAAGGTGAGGATAAGTGGAAAGCCTATAAGGTTCGTGCTGCGAAGGTGATGGTAGAAGTGCAGGATTGACAGGATCGCGGGCACTGTCCACCACAGATGAGGTGAGTCCTTGAATGAGAAAATGAAGTCTTTTCAGATTCATAGAAAAATAGAAACGTGGAAAAGAGGTGTCGCAGTAGGCTATTCGGTCCGTCGAGCCTGCACAGCCATTCAATGAGTTCATGGCTGAACATGCAACTTCAGTACTCCATTTCTGCATTCTCGCCATACCCCTTGATCCTCCGAGTCGAAAGGATTATATCTAACTACTTTTTTAATATATCAAGTGATTTGGCCTCAACAACTTCTTGTGGCAGAGAATTCCACAGGTTCACCACTCTCTGGGTGAACAAGTTTCTACTCGTCTGGGTCCGAAATGGTTTCCCCTTATCCGTAGACTGTGACGCCTGGTTCTGGAATTGTACCCAACATTGGGAACATTCTTCCTGCATCGAACCTGTCTAAACCAGTCAGAATTTTAAACGTTTCTATGAGATCCCCTCTCATTCTTCTGAACTCCAGTGAATACAAGCCCAGTTGATCCACTCTTTATTGATATGTCAGACCCGCCATCCCGGGAATCAGTCTTGTAAACGTTCGCTGCACTGCCTCAATAACAAAAATGCCCTTCCTCAAGTTAGGAGACAAAAACTGTACACAATTCTCCAGGTGTGGCCACACTAAGGCCCTGTACGACTGCAGGAATAGCTCCCTGCCCCTATATTCAAATCCTTTTGCTTTGAAGGCCAACATGCCATTTGGTTTCTTAACCGCCTGCTGTACCTGCATGCCAACCTTCAATGACTGATGTACCATGACACCCAGGTCTCGTTGCAACTCCACTTTTACTAATCTGTCACCAATCAGATAATAGGCTGTCTCTCTGTTTTTTCCAACAAAGTGGATAACCTCACATTTATCACATTATACTTCATCTTCCATGCATTTACCTACTCACCTAACCTATCCAAGTCACTCTGCAGCCCCATAGCATCCTCCTCGCAGCTCAAACTGCCACCCAACTTATTGTCATCCGCAAGTTTGGAGATACTACATTTAGTACCCTCTTCTATGTAATCAGACGAGGGGATTAAATATACAATGTCAACATCTGTGGCCCCAGCACAGAACCTAGCGGTACCCCACTAGTCACTTCCTGCCATTCTGAAAAGTACCCATTTACTCCTACTCTTTGCTTTCTGTCTGCCAACCAGTTCTCTATCCACGTCATTCACACTACCGCCAATATTATGTGCTTTAACTTTTACCTGTTATTCCCGAATTTAAAATGGAAGGCAGAACAGGTCCGAAAAATTGCAGGTCAGTTCACATAATGGCGTTGCTATGAAAGACAACGGAATTCTTCACAAATAATGTAAAAACAACGAGAATCATAGAATCATAGAAGTTTACAGCACGGAAGGAGGTCATGTATGCCCATCGTTACGCGCCGGCCAACAAAAAGGTTATCCCTAAGGAAGGACATTAGCTTGGATGATGTGGAATCGGTATGGGTAGAGCTACCGATTACCAAAGGGCAGAAAACGCTAGTGGGAGTTGTGTACAGACCACCAAACAGTAGTAGTGAGGTTGGGGACAGCATCAAACAAGAGATAGGGATGCGTGCAATAAAGATACAGCAGTTATCATGGGTGAATGTAATCTACATATTGATTGGGCTAACCAAACTGGTAGCAATGTGGTGGAGGAGGATTTCCTGGAGTATATTAGGGATGGTTTTCTGGACCAATATGTCGAGGAATCAACTTGAGAGCTGGCCATCCTAGACTGGGTCATATGTAATGAGAAAGGACTAATTAGCAATCTTGTTGTGCGAGGTCCCTTGCGGAAGAGTGACCATAATATGGCAGAATTCTTTATTAAGATGGAGAGTGACACAGCTAATTCAGAAACTCGGATCCTGAACTTAAGGAAAGGTAACTTCGATGGTATGAGGCGTGAATTTGCTAGAATTGACTGGCAAATTATACTTAAAGAGTTGACGGTGGATAGGCAATGGCAGACATTTAAAGCTCACATGGATGAACTTCAACAATTGTATATCCCTGTCTGGAGTAAAAAGAAAACGGGGAGGGTGGCTCAACTGTGGCTAACAAGGGAAATTAAGGATAGTGTTAAATCCAAGGAAGAGGCATATCAATTGGCCAGAAAAATGAGCAAACCTGAGGACTGGGAGAAATTTAGAATTCAGCAGAGGAGGACAAAGTGTTTAACTAAGAGGGTGAAAATAGAGTACGAGAGGAAGCTTGCCGGGAACATAAAAACTGACTGCAAAAGCTTCTATAGATATGTGAAGAGAAAAAGATTAGTGAAGACAAACGTAAGTCCCTTGCAGTCGGATTAGGGTGAATTTATAATGGGGAACTAATTAATGACAGACCAATTGAACAAATACATCGGTTCTGTCTTCACGAAGGAAGACACAAATAACCTTCCGGAAATACTAGGGGACCGAGGGTCTAGTGAGAAGGAGGAACTGAAAGATATCCTTATTAGGCGGGAAATTGTGTTAGGGAAATTGATGGGATTGAAGGCCAATAAATCCCTAGAGCCTGATAGTTTGCATCCCAGAGTACTTAAGGAAGTGGCCCTAGAAATAGTGGATGCATTGGTGATCATTTTCCAACAGTCTTTCAACTCTGGATCCGTTCCTATGAACTGGAGGGTAGCAAATGTAACACCACTTTTTAAAAAGGGAGCGAGAGAGAAAACGGGTAATTATAGACCAGTTAGCCTGACATCAGTAGTGGGGAAAATGTTGGAATCAATTATTAATGATTAAATAGCAGCGCATTTGGAAAGCAGTGACAGGATCGGTCTGAGTTAACATGGATTTATGAAAGGGAAATCATGCTTGACAAATCTTCTGGAATTTTGTGAGGATGTAACTAGTTGAGTGGACAAGGGAGAATCCGTAGATGTGGTGTATTTGGACTTACAAAAGGCTTTTGACAAGGTCCCACACAAGAGATTGGTGTGAAAAATCAAAGCACATGGTATTGGGAGTAATATACTGACGTGGATAGAGAACTGATTGGCAGACATGAAGCAGAGAGTTGGGATAAACGGGTCCTTTTCAGAATGGCAGACGGTGACTAGTGGAGTGCCGCAGGGCTCAGTGCTGGGATCCCAGCTCTTTACAATATACATCAATGATTTAGATGAAGGAATTGAGTGTAATATCTCCAAGTTTGCAGATGACATTAAATTGGGTGGCGGTGTGAGCTGTGACGCGGACGCTAAGAAGCTGCAGGGTGATTTGGACAGGTTAGGTGAGTGGGCAAATGCATGGCAGATGCAGTATAATGTGGATAAATGTGAGGTTATGCACTTTGGGGGCAAAAACACGAAGGCAGAATATTATCTGAATGGCGGCAGATTAGGAAAACGGGAGTTGCAACAAGACCTGGGTGTCATGGTACATCAGTCATTGAAAGTTGGCATGCAGGTACAACAGGCGGTGAAGAAGGCAAATGGTATGTTGGCCTTCATAGCTAGGGAATTTGAGTATAGGAGCAGGGAGGTCTTGTCCTGGCCTTGGTGAGGCCTCACCTGGAATATTGTGTTCAGTTTTGGTCTACTAATCTGAGGAAGGACGTTCTTGCTATTGAGGGATTGCAGCGAAGGTTCACCAGACTGATTCCCGGGATGGCTGGATTGACATATGAGGAGAGACTGGATCAACTGGGCTTTTATACACGGGAGTTTAGAAGGATGAGAGGGGATCTCATAGAAATATATAAGATTCTGACGGAACTGGATAAGTTAGATGCGGGAAGAATGTTCACGATGTTGGGGAAGTCCAGAACCTGGGGACACAGTTTTGGCCGACCCCTTATCCTATTTCGGACTGAGATGAGGAGAAACTTCTTCACTCAGAGAGTTGTTAACGTATGGAATTCCCTGCTGCGGAGAGTTGTTGATGCCAGTTCATTGGATATATTCAAGAGGGAGTTAGATATGGCCCTTACGGCTAAGGGTATCAAGGGGTATGGAGAGGAAGCAGGAAAGGGGTACTGAGGGAATGATCAGCCATGATCTTATTGAATGGCGGTACAGGCTCGAAGTGCCGAATGGCCTACTCCTGCACCTATTTTCTATGTTTCTATGTTTCTATCCCAGCCTAATCCCACATTCCAGCTCTAGTTAAGGCAGTTCAAGTGCACATCCAAGTACTATTTCAATCAGTTTTGGCTTTCTGCCTACGCCGACCTTTCAGGCAGCGTGTTACAGACCATCACAACCCTCTGCAGTGAAGAAGTTTCCCCTTAAATCCCCACTATTCTTTCTACCAATTACATTCAATATATTCCCCCCTGGTTGTTGACCCCTCGGTTAGGGGAAATAGGCCTTTTCTATCAACTATATCGAGGCCCTCATAATTTCATATACCTCATTGAGCTTCCACCACTGTTTTAAGGAAAACAAACCCAGCCTGTCCTATCTATCCTCATAACTAAGATTCTCCACTCCCAGAAACATCCTCGTAAATCACCCCTGTTCCCTCTCCAGTGCAATAACATCCTTCCTTTAATGTGGTGACCACAACTGCACGCAGGTCTCCAGCTGTGGTCTAACCAAAGTTTTATACAGTTCAAGCATAACCCATCTGCTATTATATGCTATGCCTCAGCTAATAAAGGCAAGCATTCCGTATGCCTTCTTAATCACCTGATCCAACTGGTCTGCTACCTTCAGGGATCTGTGGACATCCTCTTCCAGGTCCCTTTTTTCCTCTGCACTTCTCAATGTGCTATCATTTAATGTGAATTCCATTTTATTGTTAGATCTCCCCAAATGCATTAACTCACACTTCTCCGGATTAAATTTCATTTGCCACTGGTCTGCCAACCCGAGCAGTTGATTGATATCTTCCTGTAGTCCGCAAATATTCCAACAGCAAAGGTCATGCTTGACCAGCCTTCTTGAAATATTTGAATAAGTATCAGGCACAGTATATGAGGGTAAGGCACTGGAGGCAATATGGATTGATTCATAAATATCCCTTGGATAAGATACCAAATAGCAGAGTCATGAACAATCACACAGCAAGTGGAGTTAGGCGACAACAACAGAATTGTTAGCGAGCTGGCTACACAAATAGAAAAAGGGAGTGAGGGAAAAAGGCATTTACTCAGATTAGCATAACGTGAGAAGTGTTGTTTCACAAGGAAAGGCGCTGATAACTGTGTTGTTCAACATTTACATAAACGATATTGAATCGAGCAGGAAAATCGCAAATTAAAAATTGCAGGTTTATACAGAGGAAGAATGCAGTCTGAGGCGCTGCATTTCGGTAGGAAGATATATTGCTTGCTAAATTAGAGCCTGGAAGGTGTCGAGAGGCAAAGGTTTTCAGAGGCGTTGATTCAAAAATCATTTCCTGCAGCAAAGCATGTGAACAATGCCATCGAAATACAAACAAAGCTCTGGGACTCGTTGCTAGAGGAATTTAATCAAAAACAAAGAGATTATTATACAATTGCATTAACCATGACTATATCATAATTAGCGAAATGTATAAAACTGTGGTCTCCATATTACTAATCGATATCGAGACATTGGAGAATGTGCAAATCGTGTACAGAAATGATACCACAACTGCGAATATCATCATCATTCAAACTTGCACAGGCTGGGCTGTTTCATTTACAAATGGGGAAGGCTGAGGGATGGCCTAAATGAGGCGTTTCACATTATGAAAGTCGAACATAAGGTATATGTTTGCACTGATGACTTCTGTCCAACAATGTGGATAAAGCGATGGTAAAATGTTCAAAAACAAATCAGTTGAGGAATTGAGGAGAAATGTATTTACTTTGAGACGGGTGAGAATGTGGAACTTACGACAAGTTGGAGTACTTGAAGTGACGAGCATGTAACTGGGAGTGATACCAGTACACAGGGCCATTTAAGGCTCTGAGAGGCCTATTGCAAACAGGATCGAAGGCCCTATATTAATTCTATATATTGCATAGAATTCATAAAATCAGCAAACAAATATAATTGTCTATTTCTCCACATTTAACAACTAACACAAAATAAAGCTATGTACATTAAAAAAATCAGCATACAATTGAAACAGAGAATGGTTTCTTCCTCGAATTAATTAGTGATATCAAACGGAAATTGGCAGAAAGACTGGTAAGATCCTGGTCTTGACTGTGGCAAACAAAGTGCAAAAATCAAAGCCATATACATTCAAAATAACAGCACAAACATTATACAGTTACAGCAGAGATTAGATACTTCCTTGCTTCAACTTCGATATCAAACAACAAATTCTCTGAATACTTCTCTTAAACAAAAAACTGGTTTCTTCCTGTACACTTGCCCTATGAACAGCATATGTAACTCTCCAGGAAATTTTTTGGGGGCATTTATAACTCAATCTGATTGTCACATAATTTTAGACACATTTTGAGCAATAACTACATAATATTTTGTACATCTGAAGATATAACTTGCATTTATATATGATATTGCTTAACCGACCGTGTGTCAAAGATTAATAGTTATTATATAAAAATCAGGGTACAAACCTCCCTAAAAAATATAGGGCCGAAGACCTCATTAGCCTTTTCAAGTACATGAGGTAGAAATTAGTAGAAGTTTATGCTGATAGGGTTACATGAAAATTGGTGGGAAGCGGCTAATATGCAGCTTAAACACCGGCATTAATTAGTTAGAAGAATGGCCTGTTTTGCGCTGAAAGCTCTATGGAGTTATTCATAATTGCGTACAAACTAACAACAGTCATCAATTATATTACAACATTGCAGATATTAAAATGGTTTATTTAATGAATCATTGCACTATTTATTTCATCATTATCAATTTAATGATGTTATTATTTACTGGTCCGGAATGATCCCTGTATTATGAAAACCCGATGTGTGTGTTTTTCAGTTGTACGTATCTGTTCTCACTGTGCTTAGGGGAGCATTATCTGTGCTGAGACTCTGAATCATAATTAGAAAGCGGTTCTTCAACCTTACACTGTTACAGCAGTGGAATAGTCAACAACATCAGCCCAATATTCATTGTGTGCAATAGCAGGACAGCTAAATTCAGCACACAGGCTCCACAGATTCTCAAGGTTGTGTGGAAGGGAGGAACATTAATCAGCATCAAAAATTTAAAATGTCAGCACGAACTATGCTTAGATAAAGAATAAGTCAATATACAGTGTATTTGAGTAACGTAACTTTGCTCTGATGCTGTGTAAATGTCAGTAAATAGTTAACATGTGTTTCTATTGGTTAATTTCAATCGGAAAAAAAGCAATAGCAATGCACGTATCCAAACATATTCAACATTCTCATTTCACATCGACTATATTCATAAAACACACATACCGCTCCTTTGCGTGCAGAGATCAGTCACCTAAAGCAATAACTGAAACGTGGAAACAACTTACTTCACACCAGTTAGTGACCCACACTCAGTACATCTATTAGAGAAAGATGAGAGGGGATCTCATAAAAACATTTAAAATTAGGACGGGACTGGAGAGGTTAGATGCGGGAAGAATGTTCCAGATGTTGCAGAAGTCAAGGAGCAGGGTTCACAGTCTGAGGATCAGGGGAGTCCATTTAGGACTGAGATGAAGAGAAACTTCTTCAATCGGAGAGTTGTTAATCTGTGGAATTCCCTAACAGAGAGAATGGTTGATGTCAGTTAATTGGATATAGTCAAGAGGGAGTTCGATATGCCCCTGATGGCTAAAGGGATCAAGGGGTATGGAGAGAACGCAGCAAAGGGCTACTGAGGGAATGATTAGCCATCATCTTATTGAATGGTGGTGTAGGCTCGAAGGTCCGAATGGTCTACTCCTGCACCTATTTTCTATGTTGCTGTACTCACAGTAACAAATGTTCACTGGGGTATGATGTTCAAGGCAGGTGAGTCATCAGCACTCAGTTCATCCCACAATGACAGACACTCCCATAAATATATGATCATTGGAGTACCGTGTTCCACACCGGTTGGTGACCCACATTCAGTACATTCCACATTGAACTACACTTCTATAAATACATGGTCACTGCGGTGTTGTTTACACACCGATTTGAGACCCTCACACAGTACAGTTTTGCAGGGACAGACACGGCCATTCCTATCTTCTATCAGAGAGATGTCGATACTGAGGACTAATTCAACAGGACACGATATTCCACTAAAGGCAAAAACTTGATAGGTAAACGAGACTGTTAGTTACAAACATAAATTTATATTCAGCAGAATCAATTGAATCAAATCGCAGAGGTTATTGAGAACGCTTGCCTCGACAGAATGAATTCACCGAGCTCGTGTCTTTAAAATTGTGACCAGCGTGTAACATTATCAGTCTTAGATCAAAATCACAGACCAATTCACACACATATTTACACAACTTCAATGGTTATATTCACTTATCAGGAACACCAATAACAGCAATGATCGTATAGTATATTTTCTTCGCACTGTAAACACTGTAAAGTGTTTGATGCATTTTGTGTGTGAAGTGATGTGACCCTTTGTGCTGCAGGCAATCTCCAGGAATTATACTCTGAGACAATACATTTCCAGCGCCTTAAATTTATACACTGCGGTAATCCATGGGGACACTGAGGTTGCAACATCGCTCAACATAGTTATTTTATCAATTTGATCAAACAGATTACGAGAGCCGAGATAAGTCTCTATTGTCATGGAATATATTCAGTGCAGAGATTGAAATTTAAAACCTCAAAGACTGCATAATTCTGATCCATTTAATTGACCGTGGAAACTCATCATCTGCATTCTGCCAGCAATGCGGTTGTTCTTTCAAACACCATAAGGCCCATCTTTACATCTCATATTTTTTTGGTGCAGTACTTCAATCTGCTGTGGCCATTCAGTAATTACATTTCCAATGTTAGAGTAGCCATTCAGACCTGTTGTAATGGAGTCTAGCATGCAGCTGCCCTCCTTAACTTTTCCCGTTCAGATAAACAATTAAAGAGATTAATTTATGTCAATCGTCCTCAAACGAATAAAGAGATTCAAATAATAGAGCCCCTCAATCTAATACATCCCCTCGAAGTAACACAGCCGATCACACCAGTGCAACGCCTCTTAACAATACCGCCACCCAAACTCATACAGCATCTCAGACTAACACAGCCCAGCATGCTCATATATTGCCTCTTACTCATAGAGTACCTAAAACTTTTCCAGCACCTCAAACTCACGCAGCATGTTAAATTCATACAGTACATCAAACTGATATTTCCGCTTGGCAAACAGTAGCAAGTGGGGTGCCGGAGTGATTGGTGCTGGGCCTCAACTACTTACAATGATTTGGATTCAGGGACCGAGTGTAAAGTATCCAAGTTTGTTAATGATACAAAAATGGGTGCGACAGCAAATACATATTTAAACGGATAGAGAGAGGCTAAGTGAGTGGGAAAGAATTGTCACATGGAGAATAATGTGTGGAAATGTGAGATTATCCACTTTGGCAGAAAAAATAGAAAAGCAAGTTATACTTTAATTGGAGAAAAATATCAGAGTGCTGCAGTACAGAGGGACCTGGGAGCCCCTGTGCATGAAGCACAGAAAGTTAATATGGAGGGAGAGCAATTAAGCAGGAAGGCAAATTTAATGTTGGCCTTAATTGCAAGGTGGTTGGACTTAACAGCAGCGAGGTCCTTTTACAACTGTACAGGGCATTGTCGAGGCCACACTAGTGTACTGAGTACTGTTTTGGTCTCTGTTGATGGGAAGAATATAATTGCATTGGAGGCTATTCAGAGACGGTTGATTCCGGAGTTGGGGGTTTTGATTTATCAAGTTAAGTTGAGTAGGTTGGGCATATACTCACTGGAGCACAGAATAATGAATGTTGATCTTATCGAAACAGGTGAGATAATGAGGGGCTCGACAGAGTGGATGCAGAGAGGATATTTCAACTCATAGGGGAAAGTAATAGTTGGGAGCATCGTCTCAGAATAAGGCGTCCGCTGATTAAAACTGAGATGAGGAGGAATTCCTTCACTCTGAGGGTTGAATATCTGCGGAATACTCTGCCACAGAGAGCTTTGGAGGCTGGGCAATTGATTATATTTAACGAGGAGATAAACAGTTTTTTGAGCAATATGGGAATTAGGAGTTATGGGTTTGCGGACAGGGAACTTCAGCTCAGTCCATTTTCAGAACTGCCACGATCTGATTAATTGGCGGAGCAGACTAGAGATGCAAAGTAGCCCACTCATGCTTCTATCTCTTTTATTCTTATGAATTATGTACACTCAATACAACCCTTGAACCTAATACAGCCATTCAACAAATAAAGAACCTTAAATTGATACAGTCCCTGAAACTAGCATATGCACTCAAACTTATAGTGAACCTCAAACTGACAGAGAACGTCAAACTAGTACAGATCGTCAAACTAACACAGATTCAAAAACTAATAAAGATGCTCAAACTAATAGAGAAAGATAAACTAATAGAGAACCTGAATTTAATACAAATCCTCAAACCAATAGTGAACTAGAAAGTGATGGAGAACATCAAATTAACAGCCCCTCAAACTCATAGAGAACTTAGAAACATGGATTCATTTCGAATTTTAGACGCAGAAGGAGGTTATTTCGACTCATCGTGTCCCCGCTGACGTCAATCATAAGAACTTACGAAATAGTTGTCAGAGTAGTCCATATGGCCCCTCGAGCCTGCTCCGTCATTTAATACGATTATGGATGGAGACCAGGAACAGTCATAATTACACACACTTACACACACTCACGAACAATCACACAAACTCACAGATACACTCACACACTCACACACATATATACACATACACACACACACATGCTCACACTCAAGCTCACACTCTATCACACACACCTTCACAGACACAATCTTGCACACGCTCTCACACACTCTCTCACACACACACGCATATTCCCTCTCACACAAACACTTACACACACAGTCACACTCACACACACTCACACACGCTCTCTCACACACTCTCACACACTCACATACACACAGTCACACACACACAGGCACGTACACTCACGCAATCACACTCACACACACACACGCATGCATTCTCACACACAAACACTCACACATACACAATCACACTCACACCCACACACACGCACACACGTTCTCCCACACAATCTCACACACGCACACTCTCACACACTCACACACAAAATCAAACGCACACTCTCACACACTCACATACAAACAGTCACACACACACAGGCACGTACACTCACGCAATCACACTCACACACACACACGCATGCATTCTCACACACAAACACTCACACATACACAATCACACTCACACACACACACGCATACATGTTCTCCCACACAATCTCACACACGAACACTCTCACACATTCTCACACAAAATCATCCGCACACTCTCACACTCACACGCAAACTCACACACACTCTCACACACACACTCACACACACATTCACACAAACTCTCACACATTCTCACACACTCACATACACTCAGTCACACACACACGCATGCACACTCACGCAATCACACTCACACACACACGCATACATTCTGACACACAAACACTCACACACACACACAGTCACACACACAGTCACATTCACAGTCACACTCACATAAGCTCTCTCACACTCTCACACACTCACACACTCACACACACACTATACTCGCACACTGACACTCATACACGGACACACGCACAAATACACACAAAGACAATCTCACACACTGACACTCACGCACACAGACACTCACACACAGTCACATTCACAGAAAAACTGATTCACACAATTACACAGACATACTCCCACATACACTAACACACTTATACTCACACATACACACTTTCTCATGAGCAGTGATTTTTGAAAGAGTAGCAGCCCGGCTGTGTCACTTTTGACGATGTCCCTTACTGGCTGCGGCTTACATTGGTAATGAGGTTTCCTCTCGAGTGGACTAAACGAGACCCTTCCCCCAGGGGACTGACCGAGATCCTCTCCCCAGGGGATCGAGCAAGAACCTCCCAACGGAACTGATCGAGAGCCTCTCCCCAGGGGACTGACTGAGACCCTCTCCTGAGTGGATTGGCCGAGTTCCCTTCCCCAGGGGACATACCAAGTCCCTCTGCCCCGGGGACTGACTGGAAATCTCTCCCCATGAGACTGACACAGACCCCTGACCAGGGGACTGAACGAGACCTCGTCGAGAGAGGACTGATCGGGACCCTCTCCCCAGCGGACTGACGGAGACACTAACCATAATTTGGTCGCAAGGGGCCACTTGAGTTTCCTGTGTTTATTACCTGGCATTGAATTTTGTCTCTGCGCCCTTGTTCTGTTTTCTCGGGTTAACAAGTTGCAGATTGGATAGTCTGGATTTTGTTCTCATTGGAACAGAGGACGTTGAGAGGAGACCTCATTGAAACATAGAAACATAGAAGTTAGGTGCAGCATTCGGCACTTCGTACCTGCAGCGCCATTCAATAAGGTCATAGATGATCATTCAACTTCAAAACCCCTTTCCTGCTTCTCTCCATACCCCTTAATGCCTTTGAGCGTAAGGGGCATATCTAACTCCCTTTTTAATATATCTAACGAACTGGCCTCCGCAACATTCTGAGATAGAGAATTGCACACGTTAAACACTCTATGAGTGAAGAAGTTTCTCCTCATCTCGGTCCTAAATTGCTTACCCCTAATTCCTAGACTGTGACCCCTGGTTCTGGAACTCCCCAGCAACGGAAACATTCTTCCTGCCTCTAACCTGTCCAATCCCGTCAGAATTGAATATGTTCCTATGAGACCCCTTCTCATTCTTCTAAACTCCAGTGGATATAAGCCCAGTTGATCCAGTCTCTCCTCGTATGTCAGTCCAGCAATCTCAGGAACAACCTCGCAAAGCTTCGATGTACGACCTCAATAGCAAAAACGTCCTTCCTCAGATTAGCAGACCAAAGCTGAACACAATATTCCAGCTGTGGCCTTATCAACGCTCTGTGCAACTGCAGTAAGTCCTCCCTGCTTTATGCTGAAATCTTCGAGCCATGAATGCCAACATGCCATTTGCCTTCTTCACTGCCTGCTGTATCTGCATGCACAACTGTGTGTACAGTTGTACAACATATTGAGCGGCATGCACAGAGTGGAGAGTAAGGGCCAATTTCCATTGGTGGAGTGACCAGTAAGAATGGGCATAGTTTTAAGGTGGTTATTGGAAAGAATAGAGAGGTTTTGCGAGTTGTTTCTTTATGATCAGTGTTGCGCGAATCTGGAACTCACTGTCTGAAAGAGCGGTGGATGCAGAAATCCTCACCGTATTTAAGACATGGTAGGATGGGAATTGCAAGGTTACCGACGTGGAGCTCGTTATTGGGATTAGGCTGGATATCCACTTGTTGGTCAATGAAGGTACGAAGGTAAGTACTGCAGGGAATGGAATACGGACACGGTGATCTCCTGGACTAGTTTCAATCGCCTGGACGGGTTCGACAGGAATTTTCCCAGACTTCTTTCTGGTAAATTTGACTGTGGGTTTTTCATATTTTTGCCTCTCCCTGGAGACCACATGGACCCGACTGGGGTAGAGTGCAGAATCTTTCAGTTTAAGGGGTGTCGCATTTGTGTGGGGCGGACTGGTTGGGCAGGGTGCTCTTTACCTTACCGCCAGTTTTCATTGTTCACAGGTTTATATGTAACATTCAGGGCCACTGACCGAGGGCCGGGTGGCTGTTTGACGGGCAGCGCAGATACGATGGGCCGAACTGGCCTCCTTTTGCACTGCAAATTTCGAGGTATCCATGTTTCTATTCGATTGCGGCCCTTGTGTTTTACAGAGGTTAACGCCGGGTTTAATTTGCCCGGCTGCAATGCTACAAACACATGTTAACTCGCTGTCTGCTGAACAGGAGCTGAGAGGAGAGTAAGTTCGGAAAGGTGAACGCGTGGATGGAGAGTATAATATAATGCTCCTGTTTGCCAGTGAGGCGACAATTTGGAGGGGAAATGCAGGGCATTTGAGGGGGTTTGATGGAGTAATTTGTGAGATAATATATCGAGTGGTAGCAGGGTGCGGAACCAGAGGAAACAGTTTTGCAATACGTGGCAAAACAACCTAACAGAGATGAGGAGGATTTGTTTTATGCATTGTGTTGTTGTGCTTTGTACACTTGTTAAGAAATAGTTTGCAGGGCTACGGGGAGAGCGAGGCACTGATGGGATCCCTCTATCAAGCAGAGAGATGATGGGCCGAATAGACTGTATTAATCTCTGATATGCTGCAGGTTTGTGGGGCTATTTCCCGGTAATCTGTGTGATGGTATTTTCAGAGTCCCAGCTCTGCTCTTCTGTTCCCACTCAGTCTCAACATCGTGTGTAAATTGCTTATCCATCCTGAGATTCGGACCAACAGGAGGACAGTTCGCGTCGATCGGTTATTTGGAGAAGGAACCTTTGTTTAATATATTCAAACAATGAAGCCAGTTGTGATGAAAATAACAAGGAGATCAGCCTCGAGCTGCAGTAAGTGGTAGAGATTTATTAACACAATACCGGGACAACAACAACTTGCATTGAAAAAGCGGCTTTAATGTATTGAAACGGCACAAGGCCAAATTTGACACTGAGCCACGTAAAAAGATGTTAGGACAGATTATCATAAGTTCAGTGAAAGCGGGAGGTTTAAGTCGCGTTTGAACGAGCAGGAGCGAGGTGGAGCTACGAAGAGTTTTCAGGAGGGAATTCAGAGTTTAGGACCTTGGCAGCTAAAGTTATGGGCGCCAATGTGATGAAAATCGAGAAAGCCCAACAGCTTATAGCAGTGGAGATATCGCGGACGGTTGTCGGGACACTTCTTACAGAGTCTGACTCCTCACTGGGAGAGACACACACTCTACACAGGGACACTTGTTACAGAGTCTAACTCCTCACTGGGAGACACACAGTGTACAGGGACACTTGTTACACCGTGTGTCTGCTCACTGGAAGAAACACACTGTACACAGGGACACTTGTAACAGGTTCTAATTCATCACCGGGTGTGACACGCACTGTACTCATGGACACTTGTTACAGAGCCTAACACCTCATTGGCAGAGACACACATTGTACACAGGGACAGTTGTTACAGAGTCTAACTCCTCACTGGGAGACACACTGTCTGCAGGGACACTTGTTACACCGTGTGTCTCCTCACTGGAAGAAACACTCTGTACACAGGGACACTTGTAACAGAGTCTAACTCCTCACTGGGTGTGACACGCACTGTACACAGGGACACTTGTTACAGAGCCTAAAACCTAATTGGCAGAGACACGCATTGTAGACAGGGACAGTTGCTACAGAGTCTAACTCCTCACTGGGAGAGACACACACTGTGCACAGGGATACTTGTTACAGAGTCTGACTCCTCACTGGGAGTGACACAGACTGTACACAGGGACCCTTGTTACAGAGTCTGAAACCTCACTGGGAAAGACACACTGTACACAGGGACACTTGTTACACCATGTGTTTACTCACTGGGAGAAACACACTGTACACAGGGACACTTGTAACAGAGTCTAACTCCTCACTGGGAGTGACACGCATTGTTCACAGGGACACTTGTAACAGAGCCTAACTCCTCATTGGCAGAGACACACATTGTACACAGAGACAGTTGTTACAGAATCTAACTGCTCACTGGGAGTGACACAGATTGTACACAGGGACAGTTGTTACACATTCTGAAACCTCACTGGGAGCGACACATATTATACACAGGGACACTTTTTACATTGTCTGAGCTAGACGTTGCATTATTTTGGCATGCATTACTCCCACTTATCGTCAATGTTAACGCTGAAATGATATGTAACGCACATATGTCGCCCATTTTCCCCTAAAATATAAGCAGACGACCATTTTTTGGAAATATATCGCCGAGCGTTAAAATCCACATGTGCGAAACGGCGATAAGAATATTACTGCCCGCTCGCAATTTTGGGGCGGCGTCATCAGAACGTGCAAAAGTAACGCCCATAATATTGCCCAGCGTGTCTTTTGACGTGTTATTAACATCGAGATTCAATAATACCTCATGACCACTTTCTTTGTCATAAAAATCAAATTTGATGAATCCAAAGACCAGGACATCGAACAGTTTCCTTTTCCCGACTTCACACAAATCTCTCCCACAATATTGCTCGCCCAAACAGCGCTCTGAAAAAGTGGAACTGTCCTCACCAAATCACAGCGCTGTGGACACCACATTTTCATCTCACACGTCGCTTCATTGAAAAGGCTGCTTCAAATTCGCTGGGAGTTCGGATTGACTCTGGAGTTATTCTCAGGGGAAGTCACCATCTGAACGACATTTCTTCACCCAGTGTACGATTGGGGCAAACTGTGTGTGGTTTTTAGCGCTGAAATTATTTTCTTTTGAACTATCGGCATTATTTTTTTATTTCAATGGGGCCATCCATTACGCAGCCTGATGTGTTAACTACGCAGATGCTGCAGAGTCAAAATGGCAGAAGGTCTGATGCACAGAATTATGTGCCCAATGTACAACGTGTCAGAGTCAAGCGGTGATCCAGAACATATTCACACTTTTCTTACATGGAAAAGCGCTGTTACCTCAACTTTTCCAAAGACACCTGCCTTTGCAGACTGTGCTTCCACAATGTGGTTATCACAGAAATCTGACAGCTCATCAGGCCACATCTGCAGCCTGCCAGCACCTTCAGGACATCAGTGACCTTCGCCGTCAATATCACTGCCGCTCCCTCGTTTTATGCCTCTGGTTCCTTTTAGACCTCTGCGGTCGACAGTTGCCCTCTGTCTCACCACTGCTGCGTTCGACAGGTGACGCAGGCCCTCTATGGGCGTAGGATGGACTTTTATCAATTTCCCCGATCGCAATGCAGCCAGCGCGTGTGAACTCGCTGTGTGCTGTACAGGGGATGGGAGGAAATTAAGGTGGAAACGTTGAACGCGTGGATGGAGAGCTCAAAGTAATGCTCGTGCTTCAGAGCGAGGCAATAAATTGGAGCGGAAATGGAGGTAATTTTAGGTGGTTTGATAGAGTAATTTGGGAAATACTATTTCCAGTGGCAGGAGGATGGGGAACCAATGGACACAGGTTTCCAATAATTGGCAAACAACCAGTGCAGCGATGTGGAGGAGTTATTTTATGCAGTGTGTTGTTCTGCACTGTACACCTTTAAAAATCATTTGGCAGGGCTACGGGGATAGAGAGGCAGTGAATGAATCGCACTTTCTGGCACGGCCAGGATGGGCCGAATATCCTGTATGATGCTCCGATTTGTTGCAGGTTTATAGATCAATTTCCCATTCACCTGTGAGGCAGTATTTTGAGAGTCCCAGCTGCACACTTCTTTTTCCACTCAGTCTCACCATCTTGTGTAAATTGTTTATCCAACCCCGAGTAAGGGTCATAGGCGGACAGGTCGAGTTTATGCAGTCAGTTAGAGAAGGAACTTTTATTTAATATCTTCAAACAATGAATCCATTTTTGATGAAATAATGAGCAGACCAGCCGTGAGCTGCAGTAAGCGGTAGAGCTTTATTGACACTACACCGAGACAACATCAACTTGCATTTATATAGTGGCGTTAATGTAATGATACATCACAAGGCAAAATGTGAAACTGAGCCCAATAAAGAGATGCTAGGACAGATTATCATAATCTTAGTGAACGCGGAAGGTTTCAGAAGCGATTAAACGAGGAGGAGCGAGGAGAAACTACGAAGATGAGATAATTCCAAAGTATAGGGCCTTTGCAGCTGATGTCATGGGCGCCAATGTGTTGAACATCGCGGATGCCCAACAGCTCAGAGGAGTGGAGAGACCTCGGACGGTCCGGGGGACACTTGTTACTGAGTCTGACACCTCACTGGGAGGGACACGCACTGTACAAAGAGACACTTGTTGCAGAGTCTTGCTCTTCACTGGGAGAGATACACACTGCACAAAGGGACATTTGTTACAGATTCAGCCTCCTCACTGGGAGAGACACACACTGTACACATGGACATTGTGACAGAGTCAGACTCCTTACTGGGAGAGGCACCAATTGATCACAGGTACACTTGTTACATAGTCTGACTCCTCATTGGAGGAGATACACAATGTCCACAGGGACACTTGTTGCATATTCTTACTCCTCACTGGGAGAGACACACACTGTACATAGAAACATTGAAACATAATAAATAGGCGCAAGAGTAGGACATTGGAATCTTCGAGCCCGCACAATTATTCAATAGGTTCATGGCTAATCATTCACCTGATTACCCCTTTCCTGGTTTCTCTCCATACCCCTGGATCCCTTTAGCCGTAAGGGACATATCTAACTACCTCTTGAATATACCCAATAACCTGGCATCAACAACTCTCTGCGCTAGGCAATTCCATAGGTTTACAATTCTCTGAGTGAAGACGTTTCTCCTCATCACATTCCTAAATGGCTTACGCCTTATCCTTATAATGTGGCCCCTTGTTCTGGACGTCCCCAACATCAGTAGCATTCGTCCTGCATCTAACCTGTGCAGTCCCATCAGAATTATTATGTTTCTATGAGATCCACTCTCATCCTTCTATACTCCAGTGAATATAGGCCCAGTCGATCCAATCTCTCCTCATATGTCAGTCCTGCCATCCCTGTGACCCGTGGTTCTGGACTTCCGCAACATTGGGAACATGCTTCCTGCATCTAACCTGTCTAAACCCGTCAGAATTGTAAACGTTTCTATGAGATCCTCTCTCATTCTTCTGACTCCAGTGAATACCATCCCAGTTGATCCAGTCTTTCTTGATAGGTCAGTCTCGCCATCCCGGGAATTAGTCTGGTGAAACTTCGCTGCACTCCCTCAATAGCATTAACGTCCTTTCCCAGATTTGGAGATTAAACTGATCGCAATATTTGAAGTGATGCCTCACTACAGCCCTGCACAATTGCAGTAACACCTTCCTTTTACTATTCTAAAATCCCGTAGCTATGACGGCCAACATACCTTTTGTCTTCTTCAACTCCTGCTGTACATGCATGCCAACTTTCAATGACTGATGTAACATGACACCCAGGTCTCGTTGCCCCTTTTCTGAATCATCCGCCTTTCAGATAATATTCTGCCTTCGTGCTTTTGCCACCAAAGTGGATAAAATCACATTTATCCACATTAAATTGCATTACCATGCATTTCCCCGCTCACCGAACCTGTCCAATCAGCCTGCAACCTCTTAGCTTCCTCCTCACAGCTCACATCGCCACCCAGCTTAGTGTGATCTGCAAATGTGGTTTGCTAACTTGAGGAAGGACATTCTTGCTATTGATGGGGTGCAGTGAAGGTTCACCAGACTAATTCCCGGGATGGCGAGACTGACCTATCAAGAAAGACTGGATCAACTGGGATGGTATTCACTGGAGTTCAGAAGAATGAGAGGGGATCTCATAGAAACGTTTACAATTCTGACGGGTTTAGACAGGTTAGATGCAGGAAGCATGTTCCCAATGTTGCGGAAGTCCAGAACCACGGGTCACAGTCTAAGGATAAGGGGTAAGCCATTTAGGACCGAGATAAGGAGAAATTTCTTCACCCAGAGACTGTTGAACCTGTGGAATTATCTGCCACAGGAAGTTGTTGAGGCCAATTCACTAAATGTAGTCAAAAAGGAGTTAGATGTAGTCCTTACTGCGAGGGGGATCAAGGTGTATGGCGAGAAAGCAGGAATGGGGTACTGAAGTTGCATGTTCATCCATGAACTCATTAAATGGTGGTGCAGGCTAAAAGGGACGAATGGCCTACTCCTGCACCTATTTTCTATGTTTGTTTCTTTCTATCACTTGCAATAACACCCAACCCCAGCCCAGATCCACGATTGACAGCAAACAAATAATCAACCTCTCCAGCAACACCGAATGTAAAGGGGAACCAGGAGGGGGGTCGAGGCACCCCATCCAATATATCAAATTGGAGATATCATACACCCATCACAAGCTGGAATGCAGCTTACCCCCAGAACCTTCATCTCACAACCTCTAGCCCTTCCCTTCCTCGCTCCACGTTGGGTGGCCTTGGAGCTCTTCAGGCGTTCCTCATTGGAGGGATGGAGGCAGATGTAGTCGTTGCACGTGTGCGGAAGTTGGGGCGTGTAGGCGTACATCTCTGATGCAGAAGCAGCATCTTGGTCCTGGCTCTCATCCGTCATTGGCAGTGGGGGCGCAGAGACTAGGCGTGGAGAGAGAGAAGGCAGTCGAGAGAGAGAGAGGGAGAGAGAAGGCGGGAGAGAGAGAGAGAGAGAGAGAAAGATGGAGAGAGAGAGACAGAGAGAGAGAGAGAGAGAGAGAGAGAGAGAGAGAGAGAGAGAGAGAGAGAGAGAGAGAGAGAGAGAACGCGAGGGAGAGAGAGACAGAGACAGAGAGAGAGAGAGACAGAGACAGAGAGAGAGAGAGGGCAAGAGAGAGAGAAAGAGAGTGAGAGAGAGAGAGCAAAAGAGAAGGCGAGAGAGAGAGAGGGAGAGGGAGAAGGCAATAGATAGAGAGGGAGAAGGCAAGAGAAGGAAAGAAGGTGAGAGCGAGGGAGAGAAGATGAGAGAGAGAGAGAGAGAAGGTGAGAGAGAGCGAGAGAGAGAGAATGCAGGAGAGAGAGAAAGAGAGAGAGAAAGAACGCGAGAGAGAGAGTGAGAGAGAGAAGGCGGGAGAAGAGAGATAGAAGGAGAGAGAGAGAGAGCGGGAGAGAGTAGAGCGAAAGGGAACGCGAGAGAGCGAGAGACAGAGGCAGAGTGAGAGAGGGCAAGAGAGAGAGAGAGTGAGGGAGAGAGAGCGAAAGAGAAGGAGAGAGAGAGAGAGGGCAAGAGAGAGAAGGTGAGAGCGAGACAGAGCGAAAAGGTGAGAGAGAGCGAGAGAGAGCGAAAGCGAGAGAGATGTTCCTGGCTATCGCATCCTGGGTCTCCGCCATCTGGTCATTGTGGCCAGCTGTCGGGACATCACACCCAATGCTTCGATGAGCTGGTCACCAATGCCTCCAGTCCTCCTGGACAACGGTACCATCTCGTCGCTGTCAGTTGCTGCTCGTGGGACAGACTTGGTGCGTCCGCAATGTCGGCGCCCTCCTTGCGGTGAGGAGTTTGAACAAGGGATTTCAAGAGTGGCCAGAAAGGAGGACCACTAGCTGGCCTTGTGACCCGTGGCGATGCATGTTCTTCGATACCTTCACTCTTATCCATGGAGAACAGATTCAGCGGATTGACGGGCGACAATCGCAGCTCCTCGGCACCAGATGCAGACGGATCGTCTCACGACACATGCACCACGCCCCGATATTGTACCCTCCGTGGGCTAGCCTCGGGCCATGCTGCTGGCTGAGCTACAATTCAGTTTCTTCGAGGAGAAAGGGGTTGCTCGTCTCGCAACTTGAACCCAGCGCTACACACAGCGTGTACACGTCAAAAACACCACCACACTCAAAGTCATCACGGACATCACATTTCATGATCACCAACACTTTGGCATTGTAATCATTTCCTTTCGTCCATCATTATTCCGATGGCAATTTGAGAAACCCATCCATCACGTGCGATTGTCCGGCTATGAGTGGGTTGTGGCCTCCACTGAATTCACATCACGCAATGGGGTCAGCTTTTCTGACTTCAGGGTCGGCAAGTGCGTCCGTGGCTGTTTGCGGGTGCTTTCGCACGAGTGCGGGCACACGCCTCTCCATCTCAGAGATGTCGATAGGGGCTGTTGGGCCCCCACAACCCGTCAACCTCGGCACGGACCTCATCACCGAGAGCTTCCTCAGTAAAAGGTGACTGAACGACAAGGCAAGAGAACATTGCGTCCGATCATTGCTCGGTCCTCTCACAGAGACTGATACAACAGATGCAATCAGGAATATTATGATAATTATCGTTCATTACCGAACGATTCACACCGTGACCGCAGGCTTTGAGGAAAATATTCCGGAAAAGTAAACGAGTTTATGCGACAGAAAAATTGGAACATAGAAACATAGAAAATAGGTGCAGGATTCGGCCATTCGGCCCTTCGAGCCCGCTCCGCCATTCGATTAGTTCATGGCTGAACATGGAACTTCAGTAACCCATTCCTGCTTTCTCGCCATACGCCTTGATCCCCCTGGTAGTAAAGACTACATCTGACTCCTTTTTGAATATATGTAGTGAATTGGCCTCAACAACTTCCTGTGGTACAGAATTCCACAGGTTCACCACTCTCTGGGTGAAGAAGTTTCTCCTCATCTCGGTCCTAAATGGCTTACCCCTTATCCTTAGACTGTGACTCCTGGTTCTGGACTTCCCCAATATTGGGAATATTCTTCCTGCATCTAACCTGTCGAAACGCATCAGAATTTTAAACGTTTCTATGAGATCCCCTCTCAATCTGTTGAACTCCAGTGAATAGAAGCCTAGTCGGTCCAATCTTTCTTGATATGTCAGCCCCGCCATCCCGGGAATCAGTCTGGTGAACCTTCGCTGCACTCCCTCAATAGAAAGAATGTCGTTCCTCAAGTTAGGAGACCAAAACTGCACACAATACTCCAGGTGTGGCCTCACCAAGGCCCTGTACAACTGTAGTAACACCTCCTTACCCCTGTACTCAAATCCCCTTGCTATGAAGGCCAACGTGCCATTTGCCTTCTTCATCGCCTGCTGTACCTGCATGCCAACCTTCATGACTGATGTACCATGACACCCAGGTCTCGTTGCACCTCCCCTTTTCCTAACCTGTCGCCATTCAGATAATAGTCTGTCTCTCTGTTTTTACCACTAAAATGGACAGCCTCACATTTATCCACATTATACTTCATCTGCCATGCATTTTCCCACTCACCCAACTTGTCCAAGTCACTCTGCAGCCTCATAGCATCCTCATGAGAGTCACTCATGGCTGTTACAAATGCAATTACATAAATATATAAGTAAATGTAAATCAATGTGCGACTTAATCTTGCGCATCGCACAAGGTCGTTCCATCGGTTGCGGCAGTGGTTGCGCTCACAAACCTTGTTGGTTGACGGTGACACCAACTCTTCAACCTCAGTCCATATCTTAGAACTGGGCTTCCCATGCCCACCCTGAGTCAAATCATCCCAGCGTAACTGGACCTCCTGCATTTGCGTCGTCCGAGAACCACTTGGCTCTTTCGCGCCTCCAATGTGATCCTCTCACAACTCACTGCTCTCTCTCGCATCAGAGTCCAAAGCGTGCTGTGATGCCTTCTTCTGGTTCTCCATTATAGGCCAAATTGAGGCAAATATATGGCTGGCGGCTCCTAATTTTTCTTTCCCGACTTGCTGTGAACCTCCAAACTCTCCCTCCCTCCTCCCAAAGGAGTCACACGACACCCAGACACGCCTTCAGTCCCGCGGAGCAACCTCTCTCCCTAACTCCTCTTCCGTTCATGTCGCGATGACACTTGACTTCCAGATCCGCAGGAACCAAGTGTTGCCAAGCCATTGTGAAGAACGGCCACACTTTAAGCAGAAGCAAAAAAAAAGTTGAATTCGTCGGCTGTAATGGCTACTTTCTAAAAAGGAAACTCGGGTTTTTTGGAATGGACGACGAGCCGGCGATCTGAAAACACTTTGTTGACGCCCATGCCGGAACTAACGACCATTTCTGGGGCGATAAGCACAACAGTGGAGGTTGTAATGACTTTGAGAATAGGCGAGTGTCCCGCGATCTGAAAACACTTTGTTAACGCCCACGCCAGAAATTTCGACCATTTTGGGGGCGATAAGCACAAAAGTGGATGTTGTCAGGACTTTGAGAATAGACCAGTATCGGGCGATCGCAAAAGACATTGCAAACGCCCACGCCGGAGATAACACCCATTTTTGGGGTATTAAGCACAAAAGTGGAGGTTGTCAGAACTTGGAGAATAGGCAAGTATCAGGCGATCTCAAAACACTTTGCTGACGCCTATGCCGGAAATTACGCACATTTTTGGGGTGATAAGCACAAAAGTGGAGGTTGTCCGGACTTTGAGAATAGGCGAGTATCAGGCGATCTCAAAAGACTTTGTTAACGCCCACGCTGGAAATAACGCGCATTTTTGGGCTATCTGCAGAAAAGTGTAAAATCCAACCCAAAGCATCGAACACAAGTTTCGGGTTGTTCTAAAGGGAAATGAGAAGAAAAATAAGGAATAATAATCTCGTGAAATTTCAACTACTGCGATATAAATTGGACAGAAGAGGTAGGGAAGAGGATGAGGGAATGGAGTTCCCACAATGCGTACATGAATCCTTTCGAACCCAATCGTTAAGAAGACCAACAAGGAAGTGTTCGCTATTGGATGTCGTAACAGGGAATAAAGCAGAGCAGATAAGAGAACTAAAAGTTGTGATACATCTATGCACTAATAATATAATATGCTGTAATGTCATAAGTGAAATGGATATAAATATGACGAGGACCAGTTTAATTGATTGGAGAAAAGTTGGATTTGCGAAAAGAACATGGGAAAAATAAAATGACCAACAATATTGGAAAAACATGACAAGAATAGCAAAGGCAAACATTTGAAACGGGGGTAATTCTGTGCAGCAGAATTCGGGAAAATACATATTCTGCTAAAAACAAGAACATACTGAGCACTAATGATGAATAAAGATATACAGAAACAAATTCGGTGAAGGATAGAGGCATGCACTAATTCCATGGACAGCGGTAATCAGCGTGATAAGGGAGAATATGGAGAGAGTCAGAATGAAGTCAAAAACTATTAGAAAGGCAGAGAGCAACTGTGACCTTAAATTTGCAAGGAACAAAGAAGAAAATGGTCAAATGTTTTACAGGTACATCTATTAAAAAGGAAGGTTCGAATGGGAATATGTCCACAGAGGATTGGACAGGCAGCGATAGAGAGATTGCAGAAATATTAAATAATTGCTTTGCTTCGTTATTTATCAGGGCAACAAAGCAGGTGAACATGTTATTGGACGATGAGATTAATAAGGAGATAATTACATTTAAAATAAAAAGTGGAGAGCTATTATATTAACTAAGCAAACTCAAAGAGAATAAAACCCGGCTCAAGAGGGATTCAATCCACACAATTTAAACCAATTTAAAGTAGAGATCGCAGAGTCACTGTTTTCGTTAGTATAACGTGTGCAGCCAGTACACAGCCAGATAGCTAACGTAATACCCATATTTAAGAAAGGAGTTAGAACATGCCCAGGACACTGTCGAACAGAGAGCTTAACGTCGGTGGTTGGAAATATAATGGCACTACGACTCAAGGGGAATATAGAACATATTGGCCAAGTGGGATTCAACATAATCTGCTGGATATAAAGAACTGCATTAGCATCCCTCGCGTGCAATTTAGAATTCGATCTCGATTAAATTGAAATAGCTAAAACGAATTCGGGATTCGATGGGCTAGTTGAAAGAAAACGATATCCTCTGGAGTGGAATCCAGAACAATAGGGCTCCACCCTAAAATTACAGGTAGGCTCTTCACAATGAATACAAATACAGATAGGAGTGGGCTTTGTCCGACTGGGAATCGCATATAGATACAGGGAGGGCAGAGTCCTGTCCAACTAGTACCCGAATACAGCTACACACATGCCAGCTGTCTGTCCAACTGGGTCGCGAATACAGAAACAGGCACGACAGAGGTCTGTCAGACTGCGACCCGAAAACAATATACATAGATGACCTGGAAGAGCGGACAGAATGTAGTGTAACAAAATTTGCAGATGACACAAAGATTATTGGGAAAGCGGGTTGTGTCGAGGATGCAAAGAGGCTGCAAAGAGATGTAGATAGGTTAAGCGAATGGGCTTAGGTTTGGCAGATGGAATACAATGTCTGGAAAATGTGAGGTCATCCACCTTGGGAAAGAAACAGTAAAAGGGTATATTATTTGAATGGGGGAGAAATTACATGATGCTGCGGTGCAGAGGGTCCTGGGGGTCCTTGTGCATGAATCCCAAAAAGTTAGTTTGCAGGTGCAGCAGGTAATCCGGAAGGCGAATGAAAAGTTGGCCTTCATTGCGAGTGCGAGAGGGATGGAATACAAAAGCAGAAAGGTCCTGCTGCAACTGTACAGGGTATTGTTGAGGCAGCACCTGGAGTACTGCGTGCAGTTTTGGTCACCTTACTTCAGGAAGGGTCTCCTAGCTTTGGAGGGGGTACAGAGACGATTCATTAGACTGATTCCGGAGATGAGGGTGTTACCTTACGATGATAGATTGAGCAGACTGTGTCTTTATTCGGTGGAGTTCAGAAAGATGAGGGGTGATCTGAAAGAAACATTTAAAATAATGAAAGGAATAGACAAGATAGAGGCAGTGAGGTTGTTTCCATTGGTCGGGGAGACTAGAACTTGGGGGCACAGCCTCAAAATACGGGGGACTCAAATTAAAACCGATTTGAGCAGGAATTTCTTCTCCAGAGGGTTGTGAACCTGTGGAATTCTTTGCCAAAGGAAGCATTTGAGGCTAGCTCATTGAATGTATTCAAGTCACAGATGGATAGATTTTTAACAAATAAGGTATTTAAGGGTTATGGGGAGCGGGCCGGAAAAAGGAACTGAGTCCACGGCCAGATCAGCCATGATCTTGTTGAATGGCGGAGCAGACTCGAGGGGCTAGATGGCCTACTCCTGTTCCTAAATCTTATGTTCTTATGTTCTTATTATTATATTTCAGTCATAACCACTTTGTGGAAGCGCAGTTTCCGAAGGCAGGTGTGCTTGGTAAGTCGATGTAAGACCTCTTCTCCCTGTAAGCGCGCTGTGTATGGTCTGGACCTCCTGCTCAGTCTGGAACGTTATACCTTGCACCTCTGCCTCATTCAGTTTCTCACCACCAGGTTGGGCCGAATAGCATGATTCTCTGCTCTATGTTCTATATAATATAACCCACTGAACTAGAGCTCAGCACTTCCTGCCTACCTATTGTCGAGCCTCTCACAATGGAAGATGCAATGTCTAGCTGCACTAAATAGCTGCAGTGACCCGTTACAGAAGAGTTCAGATAGAATGCTCGTGTGGTACTTTCCCAAAAGACCATGTGGGAATTTTCAATCAGAAATATTGCCGTATCCGACACACAGTGCTTGCCCCGCCGCTGGGTGTCTGATCAGATCACCAGCCATTCCTGGTGTAATTCAATGGAAGGGATTCTGCTGCTAAATATTACATATCTAGACTGCAACTACTGGGACCCGCCTCTGGGCTGCGATCAGTCGTTCTGTTTATTAATTAATTGTACAATTGAGGTAAACAGATGTTTCACCGCGCTCTTCAACTGCTCTCTGAACTTGGACTGGGTCACCCCTTAAATAAATGTGTTTGTACAGCAACTTAAATTCCGCAAAATAAATCAGACCTCTGTAAATTGAGAGAAAGAATAACTGTAATCACTGGGATTTATTCCTGTAATGCTATAATGAAAGAAATCTATAACAATTATCAGTCACAGCAGTATGAAGCTGCTGGATATGGTGAAGAATAAAATGACTGACTTCCTCCTGCTCTCCATCTCTGTGTCACTGCCATTCCCCCCCCTTGTTCTCACCCTCATTCCTTTACGGACTCGACTGGCTACTAAAATGTGTCTGACTATCAGAGCGTTGAGCAACAAAATTACAGCGAATGGGAGCAGTGAGGTTAAAACCGTATCAAACCAGTCAAATCCCAGCCATCCGGGCTCAGTAAGATAGGCTGGGATTAAGGAACAGTACCACGGAACATTGTCGATTATATATCCAGGTTCAATAGTAAAGTAGTGAGGAATGTTTTTTGAACAGAGCAGAATGCAGCTTGTTGCCAGAACCATAGCAGCAGTTCTCCCGGTGCAATATTTGCTTTTCAGCTTCTGCCAACAAATGGCCACAAATCGATCAAAGGTGAAAGTGACGGTGAACCAGACAGAAAAGTCTGTGGCTGCACGGAGGAGGAGATTGCTAACATTACACACTGGGGTGATATCCACGAAAGACCACGGGAAATAATACCAACTGATCTGCCGCAGTATGACCTCAGTGGTGACCACCAGTAGATCCGCCGCTGCCATGGTCACCAGGTAGCGAGTGGTGCAGGTGGAGAGCCCGCACTTTCCCCGGGACAGGACCACAATCGCCACTAAATTCACTGTAATAAATAGAAGGGAAAAGAGGGGTTCAAATATTGGTCACACATTATCGGTGACTGAGCCCAGACAGCAAAGCCTGCAATTTAGCTCAAAAACAGTCGGGTGGACATCGGGTCAGGGGTTAAGATATACATTATACCATCCCAACACAATCGACCTCCAACCCTCTGCTTCCCAGTTTAGCAGAGACGAGGCAGTGGGAGGGAAGCCGAGCCATCCCAGCGGGCGGGCGGGCGGGCAATATAAATGTATTAATTCGGATCGCATCTTATGGCTTAAACTATTTTACGGGTTTAACTTATTTTACGGGTTTAACTGTGGTTGGCTGTGTTTCCCAGGCCTCGGGATACCCGGCAGCTAAAGTGAGCCGAGGACAGCTTCGGGGACAATGGAAGTGCCTTCACGGCCCTGGTTGTGGGCCAGGAGCTGCAGGTGTTCCTTCACCAAGGCTCCACACGCTCTCCCTCTCTCTCCCTCTGCTGAGACTACCCCCATCCTAACGGTTGTAAATCTGATAAAATCCAGAGGAAGCTAAAAACACTCAGGATGTCAGGCAGCATCTGTGGAGAGAGAAACAGAGTTTACGTTTCAGGTGATAACATTTCATCAATACTCGAATCCGGGCAAGATGAACAGTTTTAAGGCAAGGTTATAGGCAGATAAAGTTGTGGTAGGAGGAGGAAAGAACAAAGTTGAAGGTCTTTGATGGGATGTTGGGCAGGAGTGATTCAACGACAAAAGGGATCATGGTGGAAGACAAATGGGACAACTAAAGGAACAGGAAATGAGTCCAGAGGAGATGTAAGTGGATAGAGCAGGATTACAGAGTGGGGCGGTGGGACGGTGGGGAGCAAGGTAAATCTGGCAAAGATAAGAAGGCTCCCATGGACCAGGAATGTGGTGGAGAAAGGTCAGTAAATCCAAGGGGTGCGGACCAGCCCGCCTGCCGTACACCGAGAGGTCGTCCCAAGCACCAGCTCACACATCCTCCACTCCCAGTGGCTCTACTGAAGACATCCTTCATTACCAGCACATGCTGTCCGAGGAAACGGGAGCGGTCGTAATGATCTGAAAGGTTTCATCTCCGTTTTATGGCCGGGTTGCAATAAATGGATAATCAGTTACAAAGGGGAACATTTTAGATGGTCGAAGGTAGAGATGTCAGACTGGGAGTGGGTTGCAGAATTGAAGGGGCAAGAGACCGGGGGAGTGTGAGACAGAGAGAGGGAGAGAGACACGTTTCCAGACACAATGGAGAAGTTCAGAAATATAATCACACAATCTCTGTTTGTCCTCGCCAACCTACAAGAGACTGCATCGTGAACAGCAAATACAGTATACTACGTTGGACGAAATACAAGTCTATTGCTGTTTAAGATTGGAGGACCTGGACGATGGAACAAATGGAGGTGAAAGGGCTGGTGTTGCATCTCCTATGTTTTGCATCGGGAGGTCCGGTGGAAGGGGAGAGATGTTGGGGGCGATTCAGGAGTGGTCCAGGTTGCTGTGGAGGGGCTGATCCATTCAGAATGTTGAAAGGGGATGTGATTGGTGTTGAGAAAAGAAGGAAGGGACAGACATGGCGGAGGATGAACTTTTGAATGTGGGGGCTGATTGAGACTAAGGTGAGGACATGGGGACCCTATCATGGTTCGAGCAGTTAGGATCAGGGGCGATTAAATTAATGCAGCAAATTGGATTGACACTGCAATGGGCCTTTTCCAGCACAGTGGTGTGGAATCCTCGGCTGAGGATAAATGCGGGAAATTGGATTGATATGGTCGAGGACCCTGTCCACCACAGAGGACGGCTATCCTCAGCTCAGAAAAAGGAAGACAGGTTGTAATCACTGATGTGGGAGGTGGCATCGTCGGAACAGATGCAACGCAGGCAGTGACACTCGGAGAATGTAATAAAGTACTTCCAGCAAGCTGGGTGAGAGGTCATATAATCAAGGTAGCTGTCGGAGTCGGCCGGATTATGGTAGATACTTCTTGAGAGCCGATCGTCCGAAATGGAATTAGAGATGTCGAGGAAAGGAAGGGAAGTGACAGAGGGAGCATGTGAAGGAGAAAGAGGGACGTAAAGTAGAAGCAAGGTTGACTACTTAATTATTTTTATTACTATTATTAATAATATTGCCACCGATAGTTGAGCAGTATAATGAGGGATATTCGAGAGGGCAGAATCAGAAGAGCGGAGATATCTTGAGGGTTTGTGAGGCTAAAAAAGAGTACAGGGGTAGGGAGGTGCAAGACCATTGAGAGATTTGTAAACAAGGATAATAATTTTCAAAATCGTGGCGGTCTATTACCAGGAGCCAATGTAGGTCAGAAAGCATAGGGGTGAGGCGATGGGTGACCATGACATTGTGCGAGTTAGGATATTTTCCAGTTCATGGCTAGAAAAGGATATTGCGCGACCACAGTCATAAATGTACCTGACAAATATGTGAAAAAAAAATCAGGAGTAGAATAGCAACATCGAAGATTCCCCCGTATCCCAAGAAAAGGCCGCATAGCTAGCAACCATCCGAGCTCCCATACCGACGCCAGTGGAGTGTGGGGATGGAACATTGTTCAGACCAGATTTCCAGCACTTGTACATTCAGCAGGGGCAGTGCACTGGGGTCAGGATCAGGATCAGTAACATGCAAGGGTTTTCATCCCAGCCCAAAGCCGGTGAGAGCGAGAGGACTTCCAGCGTGAATGACGAATGAATGAAATTGCAAATGGGGCCCTCAGAATGTATCAGCGGCGATCGGCGCAGGGAAACTCGCCATCCGTTCTGAGTTTCAGGGGAGCTCCGGTTTAGTGGGCTATGCACTGTACATTGTGGATCATTTTCTATACCTCGGGAGCCTACTGTCAACAAGGGCTGACTTTGATAGCAAAATCCAACACTGACTTCAGTGTGTCAGTGTAGCCTTCGGACGCCTGAGGAAGGTCGTGTTTGAAGACCAGGACATCACACCCCGCACCAAGCTCATGGTCTACAGGGCAGTAGTGATACCCGCCCTCCTATAAGCTTCAGAGATATGGAATATTTACAGCAGGCACGTCAAGCACGAGAGAAGTGCCAACGCTGCTCCGCATTTTCCTGCAAATTAATTTGCCGGAAAGGCGCAACAACATCAGTGTTCTCGGTCAGGCCAACATCCCCGGCATCAAAGCATTGACCACAGTCGATCAGCTCTGTTGGGCGGGCCACATCGTCTGCATGCCTGACATTAGATTCAAAAAGCAAACGCTCTACTCGGTGATTCTTTATTGCCAGCGAGCCACAGGTGGGTAGAGGAAACGTACCATGACACATTCAATGCCTCCTTGAACAACTGCAACGTCCCCACCTACACCTGGCACTCCCTGCCCAAACCAGCCCAAAGTGGAGGAAAAGCATCCGCAGGGTGCAGAGCACCTCCAGTATTATCGCCGAGAGCAAACTGAAGCCAAGCGCAGATCGCGGAAGTAGCGCGCAGCAACCCAGGCACCCCACACTCCCGTTTGTTCAACTAGCACCTGCCCCAACTGTGACAGAGAATGGAGGTGATGCAATGGCCTCTTCAGCACTCTGGTAAATAAATTTATCGTGGATTCGAGTCATCCTCGAGTCCGAGGGTAAGCCTCAGAAGCGGGAGTAGAAGAAATTGTGACCCACACTGAGTACGTCCTACAATGACAGACACTCCCAGTAATACATGGTCACTGGGTAATGGTGCTCCACACCGGGTAGTGACCCACACTCATATATCCTACAGTGACAGACACTCTCAGTAATACATGGTCACTGGGGTACGGTGTTCCACACCGGTTGGTGACCCACACTCAGTACATTCTACAGTGATAGACACTCCTAGTAATACATGGTCAATGGGGTAATGGTGTTCCACACCGGTAAGTGAAAAACTATCAGTACATCCGACAGTGACACACACACCCAGTAATACATGATGATTGAGGTACGGTGTTCCACACCGGTTAGTGACCCAGACTGAGTACATCCTGCAGTGACAGACACTCCCAATAATACAGGGTCACTGGGATAATGGTGATCCACATCGGGTAATGACCCACACTGAGTATATCCGACAGTGACAGACGCTCCCAGTAATTCCTGGTCACTGGGGTACGGTGTTCCACTCTGTTAAGTGACCCACATTCAGTATACCCTCCAGTGACACACATTCCCAGTAATACATCGTCACTGGGATAATGGTGTTCCACACCGGTTAGTGAAACACACGCAGTACATCCTACAGTAACAGACACTCCCAGTAATCCATGGTGACTGGGGTACTCTGTTCCACACCGGTTAGTGACCCACACTAAGTACATCCTACAGTGACACACACTCCCAGTAATACATAGTCACTGGGGTACGGTGTTCCTCACCGGTTCGTGGCACTCACTCAGTCTATCCAATAGTGACAGACACTCCCAGTAATACATGGTCACTGGGAGTATGATGTTCCACGTGAGGTAGTGACTCACACTCAGTATATCCTGCAGTGCAGACACCGCTACCCATACCTTCTGTCAGATAGTTGCGCGGAACAAGGACTAATTCAAAAGTACACAATATTCCACAAAAGACAATAGTTGAATAATTCAAGCAACCTTTTCGTTTCAAACACAAATTTATGTTCAGATTTTGCAATGGAATCAAACCGCAGTGGTTATTCAGGAAATTTGACTGAACGGAATGATATCACCGTTCAGGTTTCTATACCCGTTACCAATAGTCCAGGATGTAAAATTATCAGTCACGGTGCAAAACCAGAGATAAGCTCACAAACAGCTTTGCACAACTTCAATGGTTACATAAGAAAATAAGAAGATAAGAACATAAAATTAGGAACAGGAGTAGGCCATCTGGCGCCTCGAGCCGGCTCCGCCATTCAAAAAGCTCATGGCTGATCTGGCCGTGGACTCAGCTCCACTTACCCGCCCGCTCCCCGTAACCTTTAATTCCCTTATTGGTTAAAAATCTATCTCTCTGTGACTTGAATACATTCAATGAGGTAGCCTCAACTGCTTCCCTGGGCAGAGAATTCCACAGATTCACAACCCTCTGGAGAAGAAATTCCCTCTCAACTTGGTTTTAAATTGTCTTCCCCGTATTTTGAGGCTGTGCCCCCTAGTTCTAATCTCCCTTACCAGTGGAACCAACCTATCTGCCTCTATCTTGTCTATCCCTTTCATTATTGTAAATCTTTCGATAAGATCACCCCTCATCCTTCTGAACTCCAACGAGTAAAGATCCAGTCTACTCAATCTTTCATCATAAGGTAACCTCCTCATCTCCGGAATCACCTAGTGAATTGTTTCTGTACCCCCTCCAAAGCCAGTATATTCTTCCTGAAGTAAGGTGACCAAAACTGCACGCAGTTCTCTAGGTGCGGCGTCACCAATACCCTGTACTGTTGCAGCAGGACCTCCCTGCTTTTTTACTCCATCCCTCTTGCAATGAACGCCAACATTCAATTCGCCTTCCTGATTCCCTGCTGTACCTGCAAACTAACTTTTTGGTAGTCATGCACAAGGACCGCCAGGTCCCTCTGCACCGCAGCATGTTGTAATTTCTCCCCATTCAAATAATATTCCCGTTTATTGTTTTTTTTTTTCCAAGGTGAATGACCTCACAGTTCCGAACTGCCAAACCTTAGCTCATTCGCTGAACCTATCAAAATCTCTTTGCAGCCTCTCTGTGTCCGCTTTTCCACTAATCTTTGTGTCATCTGCAAATTTTGTTACACTACACTCTGTCCCATCTTCCAGGTCATCTATGTATATTGTAAACAGTTGTGGTCCCAACACCAATCCCTGCGGCACACCACTAACCACCAATTTCCGACCTGAGAAGAATCCATTTATCCCGACTCTCTGCTTTCTGTTCGGCAGTTAGTCACTTACCAGGAACACCAATGACGGCAATGATCATGTAGCATTTTCTCTGGGCATATAGAATTGGAATCATTTTCTGCGTGAAACAATGTGCCCCTTTGTGCTGCAGGCAATCTCCCTGAATTTTCCTCTCAGGCGGTACAATTCCAGGGCCTTTAAGTTATACCCTGCGGGCTCTCCACGGGGACATTGAGTTTGCTACATCGCTCAAAGTAGTTCTTGTTAAAACTTGAACAAACAGATTACGACAGCCAATTTATGTCTCTGTTGTGATTCAAATTTGAAACTGAAAAGACTGGACAATTCTGCTCACATTCATTAACAAATGAACGTTTCCAGCTGTATTCTCCCAGCAATTGGGTTGCTGTTTCAAAAACCATCAGGCCAACGTGGAGATCGCATATAGTTTCTGGTAATACCTTTTCAACTGCTGTGTTCATTCAGAAATTATATTCTCAATGTTCGAGTTTCCCTCTCTGGGCTGCTCTACTGTAATCTGTGATGTGGCTGCTTTCTTTAACTGCAGCTATTCAGTAATTATATTCCCAATATTAGAGTTTCCCTCTCAGGGCTGCTGTACTACAAAGGGGGTCGTGGCTGCATCTTTCAATGCAGGCATTCAGTACATAAATTGTAAATGATAGAAGGTCCTTCTCAAGGCTGTTTTCGTGCGGTCCAGGAAATGACTGATCTCTTTAACTTTGGAAATCCAGTTAAACAGTTAAAGTGATAAATTTCTATGATAGTTCTCTAACTAATATAGGCCCTCATATTCATTAAGCCTCTCATACCCATACAGCACCTCATACACATGCGGTGCCTTATGCTCGTAGATTACCTAAAAATAATACAGCACCACAAACTCATACAGCAAAAACAATACAAACTAATACAGCATTTCTCATCATGCAGGCACTGAAAATAATACAGCACATCAAACTAATAGAGAACTTCAAGCTAGTACACCCCCACAAACCAAGAGAACCTCAAACTAAAACAACCCTTTAATATTACAAAGTACCTCAAACTAAAACTAAAACTAATACAACCCCTCAAACGAAAAGATAACCTCAAACTAAAAGAGAACCTCAAAGTAAGAGAGAATCACAAACCAGTAAAGAATATCAAACTAAATTTTAATAAATCTATAGATAACCTGAACATAACATGGACACTCAAAATAATAATGAATCTGAAACTAATGCAGACCCTCAAAAAAACAGAGACACTGAAACTTTTAATGAAACTCACACTAATATTTAAATTCAAATTAAGAGTGAATCTGAAACTGATAAACTCAAACTAATAGGGAGCCTTAAAATAATCCACTCAAACTAATAGAGAAACTCAAACTAATAGGGAGGATCACACAATCCAAATATTCAAGCTGAGAGAGAAAATGAAACTAATACAGCCCCTCAAATTAATACAGACCCTCAAACTAATACACTCTCTCAAACTAATACAGACCCTCAAACAAATACAGTCCCTCAAACTAATACAGCCCCTCAAACTAATATAGTCCCTGAAACTAATACAGCCCTTCAAACTAATATAGCCCCTCAAACTAATATAACCCCTGAAAATAATACAGACCGTCAAACTAATAGAGAACCTCAAACGCATCGAGAAACTCAAACTAATATAGTCCCTCAAACTAATACAGACCGTCAAACTAATAGAGAACTCCAACTCATTGTGAATCTCAAACTAATGCATTTTATCAAACTAACACAGCCCCACAAACTAATACAGACCCGCAAACCAATACAGCCCGCAACCTAATGCAATCGCTCAAACTTATATAGCCCCTCAAACTAATATAACCCCTCAAACTAAGACAGACCGTCAAACTAATAGAGGACCTCAAACAAATACAGCTTCTCAAACTAATACAGCCCCACAAACTAATACAGCCCCTCAACATAATGCAGTCCCACAAACTAATGCAATCAATCAAACTAATACAGTCCATCAAACTAATGCAGACCCTCAATCGAATAGAGTCCATCAAACTAATACAGTCCCTCAAAATAATGCAGCCCTCAATCTAATACAGTCCCTCAAACTAATACAGTCCCTCAAACTAATACAGAACTTCAAATTAATGCAGCCGCTCAAACTAATAAATAGGTGTACTGCTACCTGTAGCGGACCTTGGACAAATACAGCCGCTTAAAATAAAACAAGAATATAAACCTTTCCAGAAGCTCAAATGAATATATTTCCTCCAAATAATAAAGAAGCTCAAACTAATGTGTTGGAGCGGATTTTTGGACATATACTGGAAATGTATATGGGACCAAACATTTATTTTATTTTACCCTTGAATAAATTTTGTAAGCGACACTACTGAAGCCTTATGTTTCGTAAAAAAAACAGTTAGACTTCAAGGTATGCAGGCCTTGTATTATGGAGATAGGAAAGTGAGATAATGAACACTGGAGAGTTAAGTGCTGGGTATGTTTGTTTCTACCGGTATCAAAAGCCTGCAATTGTTTATACTGCCCTGTCACAATGCAGGATGGTTAATATCTAAAGTTTAGCCTTCGATAGTAAAAGCTTCGTAGTGCTAACGCATGTGTTCTAAAGTGACGTAATTTGTGAGATAAAAGAACTTCACTGCAGATAACAATTTGAGAAGATGGTTCAAAGACAGGGGTCTTTAACACTTCTCCAAAAGTTTTGACTCCGATTTAATAAACCTCTCTTTATACATTATACAGTCTCGGAAATATTTTTCCACAACAAAATGGCGTCACGACAGGATACTGTCTGATCAGACGTGATTACTTAAGACAGTATCTGGAATCTGGTGTTAGAGACTGAAAATAGAAGTATACGGGCACGACGGGATAGTGTATAAGATACGAGTGAACAGATAGCTGGAAGAGGCTAACTAACCAGTTTGAGTTGTCCCTTTAGTAAATAAGGTCAGTGCGGAAGGGAACTGATCGATCCAACCTGGAGCCGAAAACTCCGGTGGTAAGGAAACACGCTTGCTTTGTTGCGAATACAAAAGGGTCTGCAAAGAGTAATCGTGGCCGTGAGTATTACAGAAACAAAGGGAAACTTCAGAGACTGGCGAACATGGAAGGTAAGGAAGGGAATGTAAAACGCGGGCTGGCCGGGTCATTAATTAATTCCGACCATTAATTGTAACTTGCGTAATTAAGTAATTCCATAAAAAAGCTGATAGTGACTATCTTAAGTGATACATGGATCCAGATATAAGCTTTGTTGAATGAAGAGAGACTTTTGTGAGTATCTATTTAGAATGAAGATAGTACTCGAGTGATTTTGAATGTGGAATGAATGAAAGCCTGCTTGGGAAGGTGTGGAGTTGCCTGCCTGTTTTAGGTCCACCCATTCTTTCCAAACAGAGTGAAAAAAATGTTAACCCTTCGTAGTGTTGTCCTGTATGTGGGAAGTTTAAGAAACTGTGAACCTTATGGTATTACATTTTAAGTTAGAAACGAAGATGTGGATATTTTCGGAAGATTAGTTATGGAGCTAGGAAATGTACATAGGATAGTTTTGTTGAGTAAAAGATTAAAAAAATACATGGTGTCGGTCGTAAAAAAAAGAATTTATTTGCGAAAGAAGACAAGCAATTGGGTTGAAAGACAGACATTTAGTCCAGGAATGAGATAAAGAATGCCTTTTAAAACGCTCCCATTTTCCTGTGTAAAACCTTGACACGAAAGCTTCTAGTTCAGTAAAAAAAAAGAGTTTTAAATTTGGAAATACCTTCAGGGATCAGGTTAAACTTCTGGGCGAGTGGTGAACTATCTGTGAAAGTGTAAAAAGGACTTTTGAAAAAGGCTAAAACAGTAAGCTTTAGCAGTTTAGAAAAGAAAAAGATAAAGCAGGAAAAGATCTCTGCCACGGGAACAGGAGGAGGGTAGAAAAGGGGGACTTGCCAGCATTTTCGAAAACCGGGTCATTTTGACAGGGAATGCAAAGGGAAAGGCAGTGAAAAGCAAAGTACGTATTGTGGTAAGAAAGGGCACCTGGAAGCAACATGCTATGGAAAAAATGGCTATCCTAATAAGGCAAGGACCCTGTCAGAACAGTAATACCAGAAGTGGCAGGTGTACAAAGCCACCCGGTGATGTCCGGCGGCCCCTGTACAAAGTAAAAAGGAGGGAAGGATATATGTGTCTGCAATGGTAAGGGGCCGAAAGTGTGACATGCTAGTGGACACGGGAGCCTCAATATCCATTACAAATATGCCCCTTCCCGTCACCGACAAGAAGGCTCTGATAAACGGAATAGATGGACGGCCCACACTGGCCTACCTGAGCACCACCCAATTGGTGGAAATTGATAACTTATTTCTACCCATGAGATTTTACGTATGCAAGAATCGTGAGGGAACAATATTGGGGAATCATGTAATGAGGGAATTTAAGGCCCTGATTGATTGCGGCAAGGGGAGAATGACATGGCCAAAGACGGATGGCAGTAAGGGAGATTTAGGACAGATAGCCCACCATTTGGAAAGTATAGGTGTAGCTACAGCCACAAAAACTGACTGGCTTATCGGCACTGGAGGGTATGGAGGCAGATGTGCCTCTGTGCCCGGGGTCTGGGCACAGACAAAATTGGATACAGGAAAGGCGAAGATGGATCCTATTAAAGTCCCTGGACCACCTCATAAGCCACACCGACAATACCCTATAAGACCTGAAGCTAGAACAGCGGTTGTCGAAATAGTAAATGGGCTAGTGGAAAAGGGTATCTTAAAAGAAACAGTTAGCACCACTAACTCCCCAACATGGCCGGTAGGGAAATCCCAGGTCCTGTACCTCGGGTATTGCCTCTCAAAGGGGCTGAATGAAATGCCCTCGGATAGGAAAAAGGCTGTCAAGGACATGCCTAGACCAGTAACTGTAAAGGGGGTGATGAAGGTTCTGGGCCTCTTTAATTACAGCCGGAACTTTATCACTGATTTTGCAAAAATTGCTGAGCCAATACAAAGATTAGTGAAAGGGGGTAAACCGTCCCTAGACCTCATAGAGTGGGGCCCTGAACAAGAACAGGCGTAGAGTAAACTCAAGTCAGAACTAGTCTCCGCACCTGGATTGGGACTGCCTGATATGGATAAGGATTTCCACATCCACTTTAACAATGAAGGTGTGTTCTTTCTGGCCGTGGTCACCCAAAATCACGGGGAAAAAAGGAGACCAATAGCCTATTACTCTACAACCGAAAGCCCGGTGGTGACTGGGTTATCCAGATGTATAGCCACGCTAGATTGCGCAGCTTGGGCGGTAAAAATAAGCGAGCCTGTGGTGACGACTGGCAACATCATTCTCCACACTAAACACACATTGGTAGAAATGTTAAACACAGGAAAACTGAGAACCGTATCTAATATGAGATGGGCAAAGTGGGAAGCAGTCCTCTTAACACCCAACAAAGCGGTAACCATAATTAGGAATGTCGGAAACAACCCCGCAGAAGGTATGATGGGTGAAGGGGAACCCCACTTTTGAGAAGAGGTATGTGAGGATATGGAAGAGGATAGAATTAAAGACGCCACCCTTCAAACCGCAGAACAATCCTTGTTTGTGTACGGCTCACGAAACTACGTCGATGGAATACCTCCTACAGGATGGGCCGTAGTTAACCAGGATCTAGAGAGAGTTGAATCAGGGAGAATTAATGCGGGGTCGTCAGCTCAAGTGGCAGAACTGGTAGCCCTTACTGGCACTGGAATTATAGGAAAATAAGATTGTTAATATCTATACAGAGAGTAGATATGCATTCGGGGTAGTATACGATTATATGACAGCATGGGGGAGAAGGGTTGTTTGCGATGGATAAAGACATAACTTACTAAATACCAGTTAATATCAGCTGTGAAAAAGATATCGGTTTAATTGAAAAAAAAATTTGAAGAGGTAAAAAAAAACACTCTCCATTGATAATGATTTTAAATTATTAAAATTAAGTCAGTGCCGCTGGGGCCCGAGACGAACAGATACGTATTGAGAAATTACACCAGGACAATTTTGAGGAGGAAATAGGGATGTGGACAAAGCAGGGCGCAACGCAAGGGAAGGATAAAGTTTGGAGACGAAACGACAAGTTAATGGCGCCTGAATGCATACAGAATACCTTATTGGAGTTGCATCATGGCCTGTCTCATTCAGGATGAGAGGCCATGACCGAGAGTCTTGGGAGAGATTGGTGGTGGAAAGCGATGGGGAGAGATATTGCTAAATATTGCCATGGATGCGTTACGTGCGCACAATAGATCAATTTACCCGGTGGGTGGAAGCTTTCCCCACACGTGATTGCACAAAAAGTTATTCACATGTAACTCTTGTTTTGGTCTAGCAAGCAGGCCGGACCTAACATGAACGATGATAATCGCACCGATCGCAATATATAGTTTCATCTTATTACTCTTTAATTAACAAATAGTCAAAGGCAAGGATATTGACCGAGCAGGTGATTCCCCGATGGGGAGTGCCTCTTCAAATAGATTCCGACCAAGGCACCCACTTCACCGGAAAAATTGTAAAAACAATATGCCAGCTGATGGGCATAAAACAAAAATTCCACATCCCCTGCCACTCGCAAAGCTCTGGAATGGTAGAGCGCATGAACCGTACCCTTAAGAACGCCCTGGCAAAGGCCATGCAAACGTCAGGAAAAATGTGCACAGAAGTATTACCCATTATATTGATGAAGTTAAGAGCCATGACAAACCGGACAACCGGATTAACTCTTTATGAACTAATGACAGGAAGGGCGATGCAATTACCAGAGAACATCATAACAGGAGGGGCCGATGTAGGCCCATTAAAAGACAAAATAAAACGGTATGTTTTGGAACTAAGTACTCAATTAAAATTGATGCATAAATTAGTTCGGAACAATCAGGAAGAAAGAGACACGGAAGCAGAGCTTACAAAGCACTCTGAAGTCCCGTTGGCCGGAAGTCGCGTTATCGTAAGGGTCCTCCCGGGAAAACCGGGGTTTGCCCAAAAAAGGACCGTATGAGGTTATAATCAGCAGGGACACTTATGCCTGCATCGATATTAAAGGGAACTGACAATGGAAGCATTGGACCAAGCTTAAGATTTTTGAACCAGCCGTTTCGCACACGTATTAGTTGTTGTTTGTCTATTTACAGATTGACAGCGAGAGATTCTTCAAGCAAGCCATACAGCCATATTGCCTATGACTATTTGTTAATTATTGAGTAGTAAGATGAAACTATATATTGTGATCGGTGCGATTATCATCGTTCATGTTAGGTCAGGTCTGCTAGCTAGACCAAAACGAGAGTTACATGTGAATACCTTTTGTTCATGTCTTATGTTTATGCGCAAAATGAGAACTTTTCCAGTTGCTGGGTATGTCCGCACATCCCCATACATAGCAAAGGAGGCATCCCTTTGAGGTCAATCTCCCTTAACATCTCGGAAGTAGCAGAGTGGGTAATGCGACAAAACGGTACAGGGGAAGTAAATGATACTTGGAACCAGAGTGGGGATAAAGAAACGTGGAGATCGGGGGGTTACCTTTTCGTTGCATTTGACGGATGGTACCAGCCAGAAAACAATAGGTCGGGACGACCCCGTTCCTGATTTTGACCAACATCTCAGGAGTTGGAAGGCCCAACCGCTGACATTTGTTTCACTAGAGACCTGACTGGTGAGGAAACAGGTAGTACGCAATACTTTAACGTCACCAGGTGAAACATAATAGCCAGCGAAACAACAAACCATTATTCTTTGAAATACAGGGTTTGAAGAATCAAACACGTAGCCAGGACTGGGACCCTAAGATTAAGTGGCGATGGGGGCTGAGAGAGAGATTTGAATCGAATTAAACAGCAGACAATGGCACTTATTTTGTGTGTGGGCATAAGGCCTACCCATGGTTGCCTCAGAACTGGAAGGGGTCCTGTTATTTGGGATATGTTGTCCCTTTTGTCAGACGGGTACGTACTTTAGCAGAAGTACAGACACCAGGTCGACTAAGACGAGATCTTACCCCGGTAGAGAGGCTATTTGGGGTCATGATGCTCTCATTCGGTACAGGACGCACCATGTATGAATTACGTAACCTAGAGAGGGTACTGGAAAAGATACTTAACACCACTGCTGAAGCAATATAGGGCATAACGGCTGAAATGGTAGCCATAAGCACAATGTGTCTTAATTGGAGCTGATGTTGCACTTACCTTCCTGATAATTCAGAAAACATAATTAACCTCGCTGATCACATAAAAAGGGAGGTAAAGAAGTTATCCGTAACAGCAGGAGGATCTGGCTGGTTTGACTGGCTGTTAGGGGGATCCTGGGGGTCCTATCTTATGCATGGAGTAATTATTCTTGTTGTAATAATAATTACTTGCTGTCTAATTATCGGGTGTTTTAATATCTGCTGTAAAGTTATGATGGCTCGACTGATGCCAGTAGCCAGTGTAATCGCTGAACGATGACACCGACCACTATCTTTGAAGGGAAGCCTTGAGCTACAGGCAAGGTGGATATACAGAACATCAGGGAAGTAACATACCCCAAAGGACGAATATATGCTACTATCATTGTGGTCATCTGGATTTTGTAAACAATCTCCTAGACCAAAAGGGGGAATATTGTTCGAGCGGATTTTTGGACATATATTTGATTGTATACGGGAACAAACATTTGTTTTATTTTCCCCTTTAAATGAATTTTGTAAGGAACAATACTGATGCATTATGCTTTAAACAGTTAGACTTTAAGGCATGCTGGCCTTGAGGTAATGGAGATTGGAAAGTGAGATAATGAACACTGGAGAGTTAAGTGCTCGGTATGTTTGTTTATACCGGTGTCAAAAGCCTGCACTTGTTTATACTGCCCTGTCACAATGCAGGATGGGTTATATATCAAAGGCTTAGCCTTCGATAATTCAAAGCTTTGTAGTGCGAAAGCATGTGTTGTAAAGTGACGTCATTTGTAAGATAAAATGACTTCACTGCAGATACTAATTTGAGAAGATGGTTCAAAGACAGGGGTCTTTAACACTTCTCCCAAAGATTTGTCTCCGATTTAATCAACCTCTCTTTATATATTATACAGTCTCGGAAATATTTTTCCACATCAGTCCTTTATTACAGACCTCAAAGTGCATCTCCAGCCTGTGAGGCCTCCTTACGTCCAGGTGCTCCCAAGAGATTGTGGGATCCATTTGGACTCCATGGGATAAGCCCTCTGATGGTTAGACATGGTAATTACTTACATAACAACACTACCCCAACCCGCCCTCCAAAGTCAATGGTGTAACTATTTACATCGTGATTCGAACTGGGGCCTTACTTTCTCTGGTTGATTGTCTCGGTTCAAATGCTGGTGTTGGTGAGTCATTTGTTGGGCCTTCACTGGGCTGCTGCGTTGCTGGCCTTGCTGGACTGCTGGTGATAGTGAATGTTGCTGGGCAGCTGAGGACAATTGGTTCTCCTTCGGTGGCCAACCACTGGGACGGTAGCCACTTGTGTGTGTTTTGGTGGGTCGAAAAAGATAGAATCTATTGTGAGTTTTTTGGGATAGTCAGTAAATCTGAGTTTGGTTTGGTCCAAGTGTTTTCTGCAGGTGAGTCCATTTGCGAGTTTGACCACAAACACCCTACTCTCCTCTTTGGCCAAAACAGTGCCAGTTGGAATCTTGACCTTAGTTCAACACAATTACAGGACCATTTGCTTCAATTTCACATGACAAATTTGCGCGATCATGATATATATTCTGTTGTAGCCGCCTGCTCTCTACCTGTTCGTGTAGAACAGGGTAGACTAACGAGAGCCTTGTCTTAAGTGCTTTTCCATGAGCAGTTCAGATGGAGGGACACCAGTGAGCGAACAGGGTCTTGTGCAGTATCAAGCAAGACTCGGTATAAGCGAGTCTGCAGTGAGACTTCAGTCCCCATTTTCAAAGTCTGCTTGATTGTTTGAACTGGTCGTTCTTCCTGATCATTGGATGCTGGCTTAACCGGGGCAGACATGACATGTTTGACCCCATTGCGGGTCATGAATTCCTTGAATTCATCACTGGTAAAGCAAGGCCCTTTCTCACTGACAAGGACATCTGGCAGGCCGTGCTTGGCAAAAATGGCCCGTAGGTTTTCAATGGTGGCAGCGGACATGCTTGCCGACATTATCACACATTCAATCGACTTGGAGTATGCATCGACAACCACTAAAAACGTTTTTTCCAAGAATGAGCCTGCATAGTCGACATGCACGTTTGACCACGGTTTGGAGGGTCAATGCCATAAACTTAGTGGCGCCTCCCTGGGGACATTGCTTAAATGGGAACATATTTGTGCACACAGGACTCTAAGTCTGTATCAATACTGGGGCACCATAAGTGGGATCTGGCTATCGCTTTCATCATTACAATGCCTGGGTGGGTACTGTGGAGATCACTAATTAAAGTGTCCCTGCACTTTTTTGGCACAACTACCCGATTTCCCCATAGACGGCTGTCTGTCTCGATAGACATTTCAAATTTGCACCACTGGTACGGCTTTAGTTCTTCCTCCATCTCCAACGGGATACTCGACCAACACTCGTGGAGCATACATTTTTTTTAATAAGGACTGTAAGTGGTCTTGTCTCGTCCAGGTTCTAATCTGTCGGGCAGTAACAAGTGATTGTTCACTCTCGAATGCTTCCATTACCATAACTACACCGGCAGGCTGAGCCATCTACACCGCTGTGGTGGACAATGGTGGCCTACTGAGAGCATCGGCATAGTATTCTGTGCCTAACCTGTGGCAGATGGCGTAGTTGTATGCCGAAAACGTGAGCGCCCATCTCTGGATGCGGGCCGATGCATTCGTATTTATCCCCTTATTTTCAGAAAAGAGCGATATACGCAGCTTATGGTCGGTTTCCACATTAAATGTGAGCCCGAACAGATATTGATGCATTTATTTACCCGATAAACACACGCTAACGCTTCTTTTTCGATCATACTGTAGGCCCTCTCGACCTCAGCATAAGCAAGCTGTTATAATTTTACAGATTCATTAGCTTGTTGTCAACACACCCGACCCCGTACGACGACGCATCATATTCCAATACCAAACGTTTACATGGATCGTACAACATAAGCAATTTGTTTGAACATAACAGCTTCATATCGTTCTCAAAGGAATGTTCTTGTCTTTTACCCCATATCTATTCATCTCCTTTACGCAGTAAAGAATGCAGGGTTTCTAACACTGTGCTAAGACCCGGTTAGGAGTAACCAAAATAGTTCAGGTGTCCTAGAAACGGCCGCAGCTTCGCCAGGTTCTGTGGATTTGTGCGTTTTTGATTGCCTCCGTCTTCGAATCAGTGGGCCAAATGCCAACCGCCGCGATTTTTCTCCCCAAAAACTTCACTTCAGGCGCCAGGAAAATGGACTTCGAGCGTTTTAGCCTGCGTCCCACATGAATAAGCCAATTATCAACCTCCTCCAGGTTCTGCAGGTGCTCGACGTTGTTCCAAGCTGTAACTAAGATATCGTCCTGGAAGACCACGGTGTGCGCGGCCAACTTCAGCAAACTTTCCATGTTCCTCTGGGATATCGCCATGGCCAATCGCATCCCAAATGGTAATCTGTTGTAAATGAAAAAACCTTTTTGTGTGTTGATGCAGGTGAGGCCTTTCGAAGATTTCACCAGCTCCATCATCATGAATGTCGAGGTCAATCCAGCTTCGTGAAAGTTTTCCCTCCCGCCAGTGTCGCAAATAGGTCATCTGCCTTTGGTAGTGGGTATTGATGCTGCAGTGAGAAAGGATTGGTCGTTACTTTGTAATCATTACAGATTCTGATTGTGCCGTCTCCCTTGAGGACTTGAACAATCGGACTGGCCCACTCATTGAAATCCATTGTCGAAATGATGCCCTCTCATTGCATCCCGTCGAGCTCGATCTCCACCCTAACTCTCATCATGTAAGGTACGCTCTCACCTTGTGATGGATGGGTCGCGCTCCCGGAATCAAATGGATCTGCAATTTTGCTCCTTGGAACTTCCCGATGCCTGGTTCGAACAGCAAGGGGAACTTGCTTAGTACCTGGACACATGAGGTGTCATAGATGGATGAAAGCGCTCGGATGTCGTCCCAGTTCCAGCGTATTTTTCCCAGCCATCTCCTGCCGCACAGTGTGGGGCTATCGCCCGGTACCAGCCAGATTGCTAAATGATGCGCCGCTCCATCGTGGGATACCTTACGGTCGCACTGCCAATTATGGGAATCAGTTTGTTTGTGTACGTTCTAGGTTTTGTACGTATGGATGTCAGGACTGGCCCTAAAGCTTTGTTGCACCACAACAGATCGAAAATATTTTTACTCATTATATCTAGCACCAAGCACAAAGGGTGTCCATTTAATTCAACCTTCAGCATTATCGGGGGGAATCTTTGTGTTCATATACCTCTACCTCCTCGGTCTGAGTTTCTGATTCATCATGCTCCACCGTTGATCTGTCCTCCTCTGAAAATAGTGGTTTGCAGGATTAACATTGTTTACAACTCGCCTGCACATACGGAAGAGGTTTCCCATTGTTCCACAGCCCTTGCAAACGCATCATTTGAAGCGCCATGAATGGAATCGATGATCAGCCCGGCAGCTCCAACAAGGTGCTAATTGCCTTGTATTCAACCACCCTTGATGGCGGACTCTGAGTCAGCTGTGGACATGAGGCTACAGGCATGTAAATCCTGCCATGTACATTTCGAATCGAATACAAAGTTACTTTGTTCACAGTACTTGCAGCAGCACTAGTGTGCTGGGAAATTTGTTTGCTATTGTCACTGGTGGAGATAAACGACTGGGTTATCGCTATGGTTTTACTCAAGGTTGGGGTCTCTACATTTAAGCGTTTGCGAAGTTAGACTTCATGGCTATAGCCAAATAAAAAGAAATCATTGAGCATATGCTCCAATTGTCCTTCAAATTTGCAATGTCCTGCAAAGTGGCTTAGCTCGGCGACGTAGCAATGAACTCATTGAATGGCGGTGCAGGCTAGAAGGGCCGAATGGCCTACTCCTGCACCTATTTTCGATGTTTCAACATATTCTATGTTTCCTGGCATTCAGACCTCTTGTACATGTAGAACCGATACCTCGCCTTCAGAACGCTTTCCTTCGGGTTCAGTTGCTCCAGGACCAGTGTGCACAACTCATCGTACGACTTGTCTGTGGGTTTTGCTGGAGCGAGCCGGTTTATCATGAGGCCATACGTTTGTGCCCCGCAAATGGTGAGGAGGATCGCACTTATTTGGCAGCGTTCCCTTCTCCTTCCAGTTCGTTGGCCATGAAGTATTGGTCACGTCGCTCCACGAAGGTTTCCCAACCATCTCCCTCCGAAAATTTCTCCAGGATGCCCACAGTTCTCTGCATTGTTTCCTTGGGGTTCGTAATCTCCAACTCGTCGCCAGTTGTTATGTCTTGGATAAGGAGTCAAACTAGATACTGCAGGCTCAAAGTAAGTGTGACCGTAGTCCTTTATTACAGACCTCAGAGTGCCTCTCCTGCTTGTGAGGCCTCCTTATAAAAAGGTGCTCCCAAGGGATTGTGGGATCGATTGCGAATGCAGAGGATAACCCTCTGGTGCTTAGACATGGTAATTACAGGTTTACACACATGAAACTTTACATCACCAATGTTTAGTATATTTATTCGTTCATAGAAACAGAGAAAAACAGTGCAGGAATAGACCATTCGCCCCTTCGAGCCTGCACCTCCATTCAATAAGATAATTGCTGATCATTCACCTGAGTACGCCTTTCCTGCTTTCTCTCCATACCCCTTGAACCCTTTAGCCATAACGGCAATATCTAACTCCCCCTTGAATATATCGAACGAACTGGCATCAACAAGTCTCTGCGGTAGAAAATTCCACAGTGTAACAAATCTCTGAGTGAAGAAGTTTCTCCTTATCTCAGTTCTAAATGGCTTACCCCTTATCATTAGACTGTGTTCCCCGGTTCTGCATTTCCCACCATCGCGAACATTCTTTCTGCATCGAACCTGTCCAGTCCCATCAGAATTTTATATGTTTCTATGAGATCCCGTCTCATCCTTCTAAGCTCCAGTGAGTACAGGCCTAGTTGATCCAGTCTCTCCGCATATATCAGGCCTGCCATCCAGGGAATCAGTCTGGTGAAACTTCGCTGCACTCCCTCAATAGCAGGAACGTTCTTATTCAGATGAAGAGACCAAAGCAGAACACAATATTTCAGGTGAGGCCTCACCAAGGCTTGTACAACTGCAGTAAGACATCCCTGCTCCTATTCTCAAATCCATGAGATCAGAAGGCCAACATGCCATTTGCCTTCTTTATTGCCTGCTGTACTTGTATGCTAACTTTCAATGACTGATTTACCATGACGCCCAAGTCTCATTGGACCTCCCCTGTTCCTAATCTGCTGCCATTCAGATAATAATTTGCCTTCGTGTTTTTGCCACCAAAGTCGATAATCCCACGTTTTTTCACATTATCCTGCATCTGTCTCGCATTTGCCCACTCACCTAACCGGGCCAAATCACACTGCAGCCTCTTACCATCCTCCTCACAGCTCACACCACCACACAGCTTAGTGGCATCTGCAAACGTGGAGATATTATACTCATTTCCTTCATCTAAAAAATTGGTAAAGGAATTGAGTCCCAGCACAAAGCCATGCGGTACCCCACTGCTCGCTGCCAGCCATTATGAAAAGGACCCGTTTATCTCGACTTTCAGCTTCCTGTTTGCCAACCCGTTCTCATTCCACGTCAGTACATTAACCCCATGTGCTTTAATTTTGAACACCAATCTCTTGTTTGTAACCTTGTCAGAAGCCTTTGAAAGTCGAAATGCACCATATTCACTGGTTCTCCCTTGTCCACTCTACTAGTTAAATCCTCAAAAATTTCCAAGATTTGTCAAGCATTATTTCCCTTTCATAAATCCATGCTGACTTGGACCGATCCTGTCATTGATTTCAAATGCGCTGCTATATCATCTTTAACAATTGATTCCAACATTTTCCCCACTACTGACATCAGGCTAACCGGTCTATAATTATCCGTTTTCGCTCCCCCTCCTTTAATAAAAAGTGGTTTTACATTAAATAAACTCCAGTCCATACGAACTGATCCAGAGTCGATAGACAATTGGAAAATGATCAACAATGCATCTACTATTTCTAGGGTCACCTCCGTAATTACTCTGTAATGCAGACTATCAGGCCCTTGGGATTTATCGGAGTGCAGCATGAGCTCAGAGTGCAAAGGTAAGAGTTTGGTAAATGTGTGAGCTTAAGGGCTAATCCCTTTTAAAACATTACAAGGTTGGTGTAAATTGCAAGTGGCAATTTCTCGTAGCTTCTAAAGGTAAAATAAGATTACAAGTTTCAGTAAAACTTAAATGTTAATAAGATGGGATTCCTGTAGGTTTAACAGAGACAATCAAGATAGTTAGCTTAGTTAAGCTGCCAGCTAGTAAAAACTGTTTCTCTAAACAGGCCAGTGCTGAGTCAGCTAGAAACAGCATAACAAGAGAGGGATTTTGCAGACGTGCACGGAGTGCAACGGCAGCTCAGAGTGCAAAAGTTAGAGTTTTGTAAGTGGGAGAGTTTTAATGATTAATCCATTTTAAACTATGTCAAGGTTGGTGTAAATAATTAGTGATGATTTCTAGCAGCTTGGAAAGGTAAAATAATATTAGAAGTATAAGTAAATCTGAAATACTAAACAGATAGGATTCTGTAGCTTTCAGCAGAAACAAACAAGCAAGCTAGCTGAGTTAATTTGCCAGCTGGTAAGAACCGGACCCCTAACCAGGTCAGTGGTGAGTCAGCTCCAAACAGATTCACTCTGGAAAAGTACGATGCTGAGAATGTCGTGGATAGCACGTTCAGTGAGTTGGCCACACCACAGGAAAGGCTACAAAGGCAGATAGGGAAACGGTGAGCATCAAGCAGAGCAGGATTAGGAAGGCAGTGCAGGACTTCCCTGCACTGCCTTCATGTCCCTCCAAAACAGGTATACCACTTTGGATATTGTTGAGGGAGATGGCTCACCAGGGGATGGCAGCCACTGCCAAGTTAATGGCACGGTGGGTGCCTGTGCTCCACAGAAGGGCAGGAAAAAGTGGGGGAGAGCTATAGGGGTAGGGGATTCTATTTTAAGGGAGATAGAATGGCGTTCCTGTGGTCGGAACCGAGATGCTAGGATGATATATTGCCTCCATGGTACAAGGGTCAAGGATGTCTCGGAGCGGCTGCAGGGCATTCTGGAGGGTGAGGGGGAACAGCCAGTTGCCGTGGTGCATATAGGTACCAAATATTTAAGCAAAAAGCGGGATGAGGTCCTACAAGCTGAATTTATGGAGGTCGGAGTTAAATTAATAAGTCGGACCTTAAAGGTAGTAATCTCAGGATTGCCTCCACTCCCATGGGCTAGTCAGAGAAGAAATAGCAGGACTGCTAAGATGAATAGGTGGCATGAGGAGTGGTGCACGAGGGAGGGATGCAAATTCGTGGGATATTGGAACTGGTTGTGGGGGAGGTGTGAACAGTACAATCTGGGTGGTCTGCACCTGGGAAGGACCGGAACCCTAGTCCTCGGGGGAGTGTTTGCTGGTGCTTTTGCGTAGGGCTTAAACTAATATGGCAGGAGGAACGGATCCTATGCATGGAGATAGAGGGAAATAAAATGGGAGCAGAAGCAAAAGACAGAAAGGAGAATAGTAAAAGTGGAGAGCAGAGAAAGCCAAGGCAAAAATCAACAAGGGCTACTTACAGCAAAATTCTAAAGGGACAAAGCGTGTTAAAAAGACAAGCCAGAAGCCTCTGTGCCTCAATGTGAGGAGCTTTCCTGATAAGGTGGATGAATTAACTGTGCAGGCAGCTATTAACGACTATGTTATAATTCGGATTATGGAGACATTGCTCCAGGGTTAACAAGGCTGGGAACTCAACATCTAGGGTTATATAACTTTGAGGATGGAAAGTTGAAAAGGAAAAGGAGGTGGGGTAGCGTTGCTGGTTCAAGAGGAAATAAACCCAATAGTAAGAAAGGACATTAGCTTGGATTATGTGGAGTCTGTATGCTAGAGCTGCGGAATACCAAAGGGCAGAAAAAGCTGGTGGGAATTATGCACATACGACCAAACAGTAGCAATGAGGTTGGGAATGGCATCACATAAGACATTAGGGATGCGTGAAATAAAGGTACAGCAGTTATCATGGGCTACTTTAATCTACATATAGATTGGGCTAACCAAGCTGGTAGCATTGCAATGGAGGAGGAATACCTGGAGGATATTAGGGATTGCTTTCTTGACCAATATGTCGAGGAATCAATGAGAGAGCTGGCCAACCTAGACTGGGTGTTGTGTCGTGAGAGAGGAGTCATTAGCAATCTTGTTGTGCGAGCCCCCCTGGGAAAGAGTGACCATAATATGGTAGAATAATTTTTTAGATGGAGAGTAACAATGTTAATTCAGTGACTAGGGTGCGGAACTTAAGCCAAGGTAACGTCGATGGTATGAGACATGAATAGGCTAGGATAGGCTAGCAAATGATACTTAAAGGGTTGAGAGTGGATAGGCAATGGCAGACATTTATAGATCACATGGATGTACTTCAACAATTGTACATCCCTGTGTGCAGTAAAAATCAACCGTGGCTAACAATGGAAATTAGGGATAGTGTTAAATACAAGGAGGAGGCATATAAATTGGCCAGAAAAGCAGCAAACCTGAGGACTGGGAGAAATTTAGAATTCAGCAGGGGAGGACAAAGGGTCTAATTAGGAGGGGGAAATAGTGTAAGAGAGGAAGCCTTTGGGTAACATAAAAACTGACTGCAAAAGCTTCGATAGATATCTGAAAAGCAAAAGATTAGTGAAGACCCTTTGCAGGTTCTTTACAGTCAGAATTAGGTGAATTTATAATGGGAACCAAAGAAATGGCAGACAATTGAATAAATACATTCGATCTGTATTCACTAAGGAAGACACAAATAACCTTTCGGAGATATTAATGGCTCGAGGGTCAAGCGAAAAGGAGGAACTGAAGGAAATCCTTATGAGTCAGGAAATTGTGTTCGGGAAATTGATGGGATTGAAGGCAAATAAATCCCCATGGCCTGATAGGCTGCATCCCAGAGTACTTAAGAAAGCAGCCCTAGAAAAAGTGGATGCATTGGTCATCATTTTCTAACATTCTATTGACTCTGGATCAGTTCCTATTGAGTGGAGGGTAGCTAATGTAACACCACTTTTAAAAAAAGGAGGGTCAGAGAAAACAAAGAATTATAGAGCAGTTAGCCTGACATCGGTGGTGGGGGAAATGTTGGAATCAATTATTAAAAAGAAATAGCAGCGTATTTGGAAAGCAATGACAGGAATGTTGCAAGTCAGCATGGATTTATGAAAGGGAAATCATGCTGGAGAAAACTTCTAGAATTTTTTGAAGATGTAACTAGTAGAGTGGACAACGAGAACCAGTATTTGGATTTTCAAGAGGCTTTCGACAAGGTCATACACAAGAGATTGGCTTGAAAAATTTAAAGCACGTGTCATTGGGGGTAAGGTATTGACGTGGATAATAAACTGGTTGGCAGACAGGAAGCAGAGAATTGAAATAAACGGGTACTTTTCAGAATGGCAGGCAGTGGCCAGTGGGGTGCCGCAGTTTTCAGTGCTGGGACCCAAGCTATTTACAAAATACATCAATGATTTGGATAAATTAATTGAATGTATTATCTCGAAGTTTGAAGATGACACTAAGCTGGGTGGCGGTGTGAGCTGTGAGGAGGATACTAAAAGGCTGAAGGGTGACTTGGACAGGGTAGGTGAGTGGGCACATGCATGGCAGATGCAGTATTATGTGGATAAATTGAAGTTATCGGCTTTGGTGACAAAAACAGGAAGACAGAATATTATATGTATGGTGGCAGATTAGGAAAAGGGAAGGGGCAACGAGATCTGGGTGTCATGGCACATCAGTCATTGAAGGTTGACGTGCAGGCACATCAGGCGGTGAAGAAGGCAAATGGCATGTTGGCATTCATAGCTAGAAGATTTGTGTATAGGAGAAGGGAAGTCTTACTGCAGTTGTACAGAGCCTTGGCGAGGCCACACCGAGGATATTGTGTTCAGTTTTGGTCTCCTAATCTGAGGAAAAACGTTCTTGCTATTGAGGGAATACAGCGAATATTCAGCAGACTGATTCCCGGGATGGCAGGACTGACATATGAGGAGAGAGTTGATCAACTCGGCTTCTATGCACTGGTGTTTAGGAGAATGAGTGGGGATCTCATAGAAACCGTTAAAAGTATGAGGTGACTTGACAGGTTAGAGGCAGGAAAAATGTTCCCTTTGCTGGGGAGTTTCAGTTGAATGATCAGCCATGATCTTACTGAATGCCGGTGCAGGCTCAAAGGGCCTAATAGCCTGCTCCTGCAATAATTTCTATGTTTCTATGTTTCAATCCCATCAATTTCCCGAACAAATTTTCCCGACGAATAAGGATTTCCTTCAGTTCCTCATTCTCACTGGGATGCATGGGATATGTCATCGCTGGGAATGCTGCATTTAATGCCCTTCCCTAATTGCGCTTGAAAAGATGATGGTGAGCCGCCACCTTGAACCGTCTGTGTGGTGAAAGTACTCACATAATGCAGTTAGGGAGGGAGTTCCAGCCTTTTGTCACAGCAACGATGAAGGAACGGTGATATACAAGTCAGGATAATATGTGACTTGGAGGTGATTCGTGGAGGTGGTGATGTTCCCATGTGCCTGCTGCCCTTGTCCTACTAGCTGGTAGAGGTCAAGGGTTTCGGAGGTTCTTGCAAAGGTGCCATAGCGAGATTCTGCAGTCCATTTCTTGGTTTGTCCGAATTAAGTGGGGCCAATATTGGCAGTTGATATATTAAGTGAAGCAGGTGCAGTAATTGACCCCAAACCGGGAAACATTCTTTGGTGCCTGAAGCGGGAATTAAAGAGTTTAACACGTTTTAGATTAGGAAGGCAAAAACATAATTTGCTGATGTTGTGAAATTATCAGATGCATCTGTTGGACAATGGTGCATTTCCTGTTATTCAGAACTGAGAAATAGATCACCGTTGTTATTTGAACTAAGAAATAAATTCATGTTAGTGGCAGGAGGAAGGATATGTTCATATCCAAGGAGGATGTAAAACAATTAGCAAAGTTGAAATTGAGAATCTGTAAGAAAACGAAAAAAGTTGTCACGCAGTAGAAAGACTGACCAATGAGAATGTAAATTATGGCTTTGCAAATAATTATGTATCAAAGAAGGAGCTCCTGAAGTGTTATTCGAGAACGGTGGGAAGGCATCCTGTTAAGGAACTGGTGGAAACCGTGTTTAAATACCACTCATAAATCCGATGTAATCTCCATGAAACGTGTCAGTCGCCTGAGGTGTCCGAATTTGTGCGAAAGGTCTATAATGGTGTAAAAAACTTGTGCCAAGTTAAGAGATCACAATATTAATTATCAAAGTAGAATCGGCTTCGTAGGTTTGTAATTGAAGACCCGCGAATCGAGGAAAGCAGGTTAAAGGGGACAACGGACCGTTAGATGGGTAGAGGTACCAAACATAGATGGCGTGCATCTGATGAGAGACAGAAATGCAAGCGCCGAAGGTTCGCTGAGTAGGTATTTTGCCGACCACCATAAAAAAATTATATTTACTATGTTAACTGACAGATGGGATCCCAAAGAAGACCCCGCAAAACAAAAATGATGGGAGAAAAAAAATAAATAAAAAGATGACCAAAGCAGGTTTGATGGTAGTCAGTCAATAAATTTTTTTGAATGAAAGTGGTTGCGTGGAAGTCTTCTTGACTGTAGAATATTTGATGTGGGAATTAATGAATTTTTCGATTGTCTGAAAACTGGGCGTTTAAAAGAGAAATGGTGTATCTGTAAGTTGGTTTTAGCTCCACCCACTTTTTTCGGGCAGAGTGCTGAAAGTGTTTAACCTTTTGTAGTGTTGTCCAAGATGTATGGAGTTTATGAAATGTGAAAAAGTTGAATTGTGCAACTAGAATTGAATGACACTTTAAGTTAGAAGCAAAGATGTGGAACTATTTTGAAGATAAGTTACAGCGCTAGGAAATGCACAAACATTGGGTTTGTTTAACAAAATATAAAACTGCAAATAAAATGTGTGGCTCATTTTAAATCAATTACAGTCGTAAACAAAGTGTTGTCTTTTCAATTTGATTATTGCAGGCCGAGACGCCCAATTACTTGTATAACAAAAACACCTACTCATTGATTACATTGGGTTGAAAGATAATACATTTAGTCAATGAGTGAAATAAAGAAAGGAGAAGGGAAGAGTGCAATATCTTTTTAAAGAAGTCTGCGTGAGTTTCTTGTTGCTACAGGCTGGGGAAGCTCCGCCTCATTTCCTTTGTGTAGAATCTTATATTAAACAATGTGAAAGCTTCTAGTTTAATAAAAGGGATTTAAATAAAAAGATTTGCAGTGCAGAATTTGAATTGGGATTTTGTGATATTCTTCTTGAGAAACATTTTGGTTGCATGGGAAGATCTTGAGTTTAGAAACCTTTGTATACGAAATAATACGAAACTGTTTAAAAAATACTAAAAGTTTGGAAACAATCTAAAAATGCAATTTTCTCTGATGAGAGACAGAAATGCAAGGGGACAGAATGAGCCCAATAGCTTACGATTCAACCCAACAAGCACCAGTAGCTACGGGCTTGTCCAAATGCGTGGTTGCACTCGACTGCACCACATGGGCAGTCAAGTTCAGCGAATCTGTCGTAATGACAGGGAAATTGTCCTGCACACTAAACACACTCTGGTACAAAGGTTGAATACTGGAAAGCTCCAGCTCCACCGGGCGAAGTGTGAAGCCGTTTTACTGCCCCACGATGAATCAGTAAAGAGAGTTAGAGACACCGGGGAAAACCCGGCAGAAGGAATCCTCACTAGGGAGGAGCCTCATGATTGCACCACTTTGAATGGGAAGATTTCCCCAGGAATATAAGTGAGGTAACTCTTGAAAACCCAGACCGCACATTTTATGTGGACGGATCCCGATGGTGTGTCAACGGCCACCCACGTACGGGTTGGGCGGTATTCAACCAGCATCTTGAGGTAGTGTTGCAGGGAGCGCTGGACAGAGGCCTTTCAGCCCAAGTAGCAGAAGTAAACGCACTGACGGAAGCCTTATTACTGGCAGAGGGAAAGACAGTGAATATATATAAACATAGCAGTTATGCCTTTGGTGTAGTACCTCACGACATGGTAGCATGGGGAAGTAGAGGATTTGTTACCTCTGGCGGCGGGACATCAAAGTCGATCAACGTCTAAAAGTATATTAGAAGCAGCCAGCAAATCAGCTAAAGCACCAGTGATAAAGGTAAAGGCCCATCAATGAGTCGTGGACGAAATACAGCGTGGCAATGAGGCTGCGGACAATGCCGTCGGAGAAATGGCCACATCTTCAGACATAAATATTAAGTCAGTCTGTAGCATTACCACAGAGGACATAACCATAGTTAAACTGCACTCAATACGAATGAGGAAAAAAGAACAGAATGAGAGAGGAAGGGAGGATCATTTGGTATAGACTCCGTGTGGAGAAAGGACGGAAAGGTTTTGGTCCCTTCCTGTTTACGGCAAATGATCATGGATTTTCACCACGGCATTAACCATGCCGGGCGTAATGCCATGACATCTAATATCTCACAGTATTGGTGGTGGCCAGGAATTGGGTGCAACATTGCTAAACCTTTCCAGCACTGATTCATGTGCGCCCAACATAACCCGGGAAAATCAATAAACATAAGGATGGCGCACCAACCCCGCCCACGGGGACAATGGGATAGCATACAGATTGATTTTACTGGGCCCATAATAAATTCCATGGGAAGGAAATACTGCTGGTGATAATTTACCCGTTTACAACGTGGGTGGAAGTATTTGCCACCCGCAATTGCACAGCAACATGGTAGCCGGTATATTAGCAGAATAGGTAATTCCTAGATGGGTGATTCCCATTCAGATAGATTCGGCCGAGGGGATTCATTTCACAGGAAATGTAATGAAGGAAACTTTTTAAATACTGAATGTTAAACTGAAATTCCACATCCCTTACCATCCCCAGAGTTCGGGCATGGTAAAAAGAGTGAATAGAATCCTCAAAACCACCCTGAGTAAAGCAATCCAGGGAGCCAGACAGGCAGGCCTGAACTCCTGCCCACCATATTGATGAGACTGTGTGCTACACCGAAATGAGCAACAGGAATCACCCTTTACGAATTAATGACTAGACGAGCAATGAAACTCCCCGAGGGAATAGTTACAGGACGAGTAGTATTAATTAATTTACGCAATAGAATTAGTAAGTGTATGATGGAACTGAGGATGCAGTTGAAAGTTATGCAACAGGAAGTGCGAGATAAGCAGGAAGAGGAATATGTGGATAAAGGAACAAACACCCCAGTGGTAGTAGCCGAGATGGGGCCAAGAGTAATGGTAAGGGTATTACCAGAAAAATCTGGATTCGCCCATTGATGGAGCGGACCCTGTGATGTACTGATTCGTGGAGACGACGGTTCATGCACAAATATGAAAGGTGGAGGCAGGTGTAAACACTGGTCTCAACTCAAAGAATATAAGGGACCTGACCAATGACTGACCACAGATTTGCACCAATATAACTCTCTGAATGGTATGCAGAGGCATAAGACAGTTGGGTAAATGGATTGGTAGGCAGACTAATAGGAGGGATGTGTATCATATTTGTAATGTTAAGCCTAGTCGTTGTGATAAGCTGGCTGTGGGAGAGGACCCACGAGGGGAATAGTAATGGCCAAGTGGAGATGGTAAAGTTCTGACCCCTGTATGGGCTTTCCAGATTTTGTTTCCCCAAACAGGTGACTCGAAAGGATGCGGTTATTGGCTTTTTGGGCCTGCTGGGGCTGACCAGAGGAACAGAATACCCCGTGATGCTGTCCAACAGATAAGACAGTGAGAGTACCATCCCCGAAGATGAAAAGGTGATCACACAATACTTCAGGAAACAGAAGATTCAATGTTGAGAGTGTCACCGTAATTCTCACCCCGTCTATAAAGGATCAGAGGATAAGAACAGCGACCAATGCGTTAGTCCACCAGCCTTAGGTTGCTGGAAGGTAGGGTCTGATCCGCGACATAAGTTTCTATATTGTCCCTGTATAACCAAGACAGAAAGTTCGGGGGAGGGGGGCGCGAGGGGGCAGACCACCCAAATAGATCTTGCGTGCCTGAATAATAGGGCCATAGCAAATCGTGCAGCACTTGGATGTTGAAACTCAGAAATAACCTCTATACCCACGCCAGAAACTCCGAATCCCGCACCACCAGATTGCACTCAAACAGAGGAAGGACCAAAGAGTGGAGGCCTGGTGATCAAGAAGACAAAGGAAAAGATACACTATGGAAAACGCCAGAAGATAATCAGGACATTTCAAAATCTGACGAATCTAACGATTCCCAGTTTCCGCAGGTCAAAAACAATAATCATGTATAAACATCTGACATTGCGGGCCTTAGGTGGATACGAGTTCAAGATCCTGAGGTTAATCACATTAACAGCGAAAGTTAGACGCAAAAGGGCGTTATTATAAGTGATGGGCTCGGGGTATGAGGTGGACGTCGTCACAATAAACGCTATAGATCTCCAAATGGTAGAAGAACAGCATTTCACACTCACCGAAACTGTGAGCGGGTTGCTTGAAAGGGGAAATGATAATGAGAAAATGCAGGCCCAATTGGGAGATGGGGCAAAACGAGAATTTTTACAAGTGGCCCACACACTAAGGGATCATGCTAAGACAATTAACTTAATAAACGCGAAAGAAAAGTACAATGGCAAAAGCGGACAAAATTCCGTGGTATGCGCTGGGTATGGAGAATGGATGATAAGTAGAGTAGAACATAACTTAGAACAGCAACAAAATCTGGTTGTTCCAGTTTGGATAAGCAATGATCTATTTAGGAAATGGACCAATAGAACAAGGGAAACAGACACTGGTGAAATCAGGTAAAACAGCCATGCATTGGCTCCTAAAACTAAATGTGGAACTGGTCGTTAGTATATAATCGGATTCGCACTTTCAATGGCACAATATGATATGACCAAGGGAAGCGTCCTTTAATAAATTTGACAATATAGGAGAAATAAGAAATCAAACACGGTCAGATACCACAAACTGCACCAATACATTATTAAGAAGGGAGATGAAGCCAACGGGGTGCACATTCAAGATTGTTATAAAAATAACCAGGTTATTTTGTGCCGAAAAATCCTAAATTTGAGTTAGATGACTGTGAATACAGCCACGCAGAGGGATACATACTGAGCATAAACCCGCTGATGTTGTATTATGAGTCAACAGCAGCACCACGAAGTAACGGGCAATGGTGTGTCAGCATCACAGTCATTAACGTGACTGTGGGAGGAGTAATGCACTGCCCCAACACGACTACCGACTAATGCTTTGCAACCACAGAAGAGGTTAATGTTCAAGGACATATTATACACCCAGAATTAAAAGAGAGCTTCGAATAGCCTCAGGGAAAACCTGTTCCAAAAATAAGTGACGAACAGGCAGCGTTGGAGAAGAGTCTCCTTGAGCAACGACAAAAATACATCATCCTGATGAAAGAGATTGCTGAGCTTCAAAAGGATACAAAGAAAGTGCTGGTCAATGAACCCTGGTATACACGACTATGGGATTATGGACATAATGTTCATGTAAACTCTTGGATAAGAATTATGTCATATCGATTAGTAATAATGCAGATGTTGCTGAAACTTATGTTGCCGTTTGAATGGTGCCTTAGTTGTGAGGAGAAGGATGAAAGCGCTGGTCAAAGCCGCTCTGAAATATGAAACTATGGCTTTCCTGAAACTAAGTTAAGGGGTGATGAATCAAACCAACGCGAATAGCTGACATGAGTCGTGAGTGTCCCAATCCTATCGTCTGCTCAAAGAAATCGGGGCGGGAGACACACGAGTCTAGTAAGATAAAATAATTGGTCACGTTGCGTTAATAGAATAAACATGCGATGAAAGTGGGGAATCAAGCGGGAATTAAACAGTTAAACAGGTTTTAGATTAGGAAGGCAAAAACAAAATTTGCTGACGTGGCACAATTTGCAGGTGCAACATTAGGACAATCCTGCAATTCCTGTTATTTAGAGCTAATGTCGTAGGCCTACGAAGTGGCTAATAGTTGTTATCCAGAACTAAGAAATAGATTCCTGTTAGTGGCAGGTGGCAGGATAACTGTGTTCATACCAAGGAGGATGTGAAACAATTAGCAAAGTTGAAATTAAACAATCAGTAACAAAGCGAAATAAATTCTCACGTGGTTTAAAGACTGATCAATGATAATGGAAATGATGACTTTGCAAAGAATTCAGTATAAAAGATGTAGCTCCTAAAGGGTTCGACGAGAATGGTTGGGAAGGCATCAAATTAAGAAACAGGTGTAGACCATGTCTCCCTTGATCAAGCAATTAAACAATTATTTTCTCCACAACAGGCCTGTGTTGAGTGTCTTTGTCAAACTCCACATCAATACTTGTAGAAGCGCTTATTGCCTGTTTTTATATGTCTTGCTTATTTACTATCATATGCTATCTTCTATGTCTTTAACATATTTTAGTCGTCCTTTGCTGGTTTCTAAACATTTCGTAATCCTCTGTCCTTTCAATGACCTTCGCAGCATTTGTTTTCAATCTGTTTTCATTTTGATACCATCCTTTTTTTCTTTGGTTCGGCAAGAATGGTTCATCTTTCGCTTAACATCTTTTTTCTCACTGGAAGAAATCTTTGCTGAGAATTGTAAAATGTCACCTTAATTGCTTCCAACTGCTTTTCGACGGTCTTACTCTTTAAAAATATTTCCAATCCACTCTGCCTTCATATCTTCTAATTACCTATACTTAAGCTCAGAACACTAGTTTGAGACGTAGCTTTCTCACCCTCGAATTGAATTCGAAATTGTACCCTGCTATGATCACTCTTTCAAAGAGGATCCTTCACGAGAAGATTATTAATTACTCCAGACACTTTACACATTACCATATCTAAAATAGTCTGCTCCCTGGTTGGCTCCACAACGTATTGTTGCAAGAAAACATACTGCGTACACTCTATGAAGTCTTCCTCCACCCCACTGCTCAATGCGTCCTTCAGCCTCGGCGTCTGGTGGGTATCATTCATGTGTTCCCTCCTCCAGCCCATTTCTGGATTGACCCAATATTTTCAGCAAAATGCCTCCAAAACATTTCAATCTAAGAGAACCACTGTTACACACCTTCTTCACAGAAAAACTTATGGGGACCAGTTAAGGCAATCATGGAGTAAACCTGAAATCAATTTCTCACTTACAGGGATGCCACCTACTCACTGATCCTGCCTATCCGTGTCAGACGACGACACTCATGACCCTTTCCTTCTCCTGACATCGTTTGTGTTTCATGACCTAAAAATGTCTCATGCAAGCGAGATTTTTCCATCCTTGTCCATTATTGATCTCACATGGGAAGTGAACAGATATGATTTCGTTATGGCTTCGCTATGATTTAGCCTGTAACCTTTATGAAAAGAACATAACAGCAAAAGGAATAGGAGCAACGCAGGCTACACAGCTACACGAGATTTCTGTGCCATTCAATAAGATCATCGCTGATCATCGCCCTCAACACTACGTATTTAGGGAGCTAGGAGCTAAATTAAAAAGTAGGACCTCAAAAGGTGTTATCTCAGGATTGCTACCAGTGCCACGTGCTCGTCAGAGTAGGAATCGCAGGATAGTTCAGATGAATACGTGGCTTGAGGATTGGTGCACAAGGGAGGGATTCAAATTCCTGGGATATTGGAACCGGTTCTGGGGGAGGTGGAACCAATCCAAACATAATGGTCTGCAACTGGGCAGGACCATAACCAATGTCCTCGGGGTAATGTTTGCTAGTGCTGTTGGGGAGTTTTTATGTCAGGGGGATAGGAACCGATGCAAGGAGACAGAGGGAAGTCGAGTGGCGGCAGAAGTTAAAGATATAGAGAATATAAGTAAAATTGGAGGGCAGAGAAACATAAGGCAAAAAGCATAAACGGGCACATTACACCAAAATTCTAAAGGGGCAATGTGTCTTCGAAAGACAAGCCTGAAGGCTCCGTGCCTTATTGCGAGGAGCATTGGTAATAAAGTGGACGAATTAACTGCGCAGATAGCAGTTAAAGGATATGAAGTAATTGGCATCACAGAGACATGGCTCCAGGGTGACGAAAGCTGGGAACTCAACACCCAGGAGTATTCCACATTTAGGAAGGATATACAGAAAGGAAAGGGAGGCGGGGTGACAATGCTGGTTAAAGAGTAATGTAATGCAATAGTAAGAAAGGACATTAGCTTGGATGGTGTGGAATTGGTTTGGATGGAGCTACGGATTACCAAGGGGCAGAAAACGCTAGTGGGAGTTGTCTGCAGTCGTAGTAAGGTTGGGGACAGCATCAATCAAGAAATTAGGGATGCATGTAATAAATGATTCAGTTATCATGGGTGTCTTTAATCTACACAATGATTGGGCTAACCAACCTCGGTATCAAAGCGGTGGAGGAGGATTTCCTGGAGTGTATTACGGATGGTTTTCTAGATCAACATATCGAGGAACCAACTAGGGAGCAGGCCATCCTAGGCTAGGTGACGTGTAATGAGAAAGGACTAATAAGCAATCTTCTTGTGCGAGACCCCTGGGGAAGAGTAACCATAACATGGTAAATTTTTTATTAAAATGGAGAGTGACACAGTTCATTCAGAAACTCGGGTACTAAACTTAAGGAAAGGTAACTTCGATGGTTTGAGGTGTGAATTGGCAAGAATGAACTGACAAATGATACTTAAAGGGTTAACGGTGGATAGGCACTGGCAAGCATTTAAATATCACATGGATTAACTTCAGCAATTGTAAATCCCTGTATAGAGTAAAAATAAAATGGGGAAGGTGGCTCAACCGTGGCTAACAAGGGCAATTAACGATAGTGTTAAATCCAAAGAAGAGGTGTATAAATTGGCCAGTAAAAGCAACAAACCTGAGGACGGGGAGAAATTTAGAATTCAGCAGAGGAGACAAAGGGTTTAATTAAGAGGGGGAAAACAGAGTACGGGAAGAAGTTTTCTGGGAACATAAAAACTGACAGCAAAATATTCTATAGATTTGTGAAGATAAAAAGATTCGTGAAGACAAACGTCGGTCCCTTGCAGTCGGATTCAGGTGAATTTATAATGGGGAACAAAGAAATGGCAGATCAATTGAACAAATACTTAACTTCTGTCTTCACGAAGGAATAAAAAAATAACCTTCCAGAAGTACTGGGGGAGCGAGGGTCTAGTGAGAAGGAGGAACTGAAGGATATACTTATAGTCGGAAAATTGTGTTAGGAAAATTGATGGGATTGAAGGCCGATAAATGCCCGGGGCCTCATAGTCTGCATTCCAGAGTACTGAAGAAATAGGCTCGAGAAATACTGGATGCATTGGTGATCATTTTCCAACAGTCTATCGACTCTGGATCAGTTCCTATGGACTGTAGGGTAGCAATATAACACCACTTTTTAAAAAGGGAGCGAGAGAGAAAGCGGGTAATTATAGATCGGTTAGCCTGATATCAGTAGTGTGGAAAATGTTGGAATCAGTTCGTAAGTATAAAATAGCAACGCATTTGGAAAGCAGTGACAGCATTGGTCCAAGTCAGGATGCATTTAAGAAGGGGAAATCATGCTTGACAAATCTTCTGGAATTTTTTGAGGATGTAACTTGTAGAGTGCACAAGGGAGAACCAGTGGATGTGGTGTACTTGGACTTTCAAAAGGCTTTTGACAAGGTCCCACTCAAGAGGTTGGTATGCAAAATCAAAGCACATGAAATTGGGGGTAATATACTGATGTGGGTCGAGAACTGGTTGGCAGACAGGATGCAGAGGGTCGGGTGCTATTTAGAATGGCAGGCAGTGACTAGTGGAGTGGCGCAGTGCTAGGTGCTGGGACCCCAGCACTTTACAATATACATCAATGATTTTGATTAAGGAATTGAGTGTCATTTCTCCAAGTTTGCAGATGACACTAAATTGGGTGGCTGTGTGAGCTGACAGGGGGAGGCTAAGAGGCTGCAGGGTGACTTAGATAGGTTAGGTGAGAGGGCAAATGCATGGCAATTGCAGTATAATGTGGATAAATGTGAGGTTATCCAACTTGGGGGCAAAAACGCGAAGACAGATGATTATCTGAATGGCTGCAAATTAGGAAAAGGGGAGGGTAAACGAGGCCTGGGTATCATGGTTCAACAGTCTTAGAAAGTTGGCATACAGGTACAGAAGGTGATGAAGAAGGCAAATGGTATGTTGGCCTTCACAGCTAGGGGATTTGCGTATAGGAGCTGGGAGGTCTTACTGCAGTTGTACAGGGCATTGCTGCGGCCTCACCTGGATTATTCTGTTCAGTTTTGTTCTCCTTATCTGAGGAAGGACGTTCTTGCTTTTGAGGGAGTGCAGCGAAGGTTCACCAGACTGATTACTGCGATGGCAGGACTGACATATGAGGAGAGACTGTATCAACTGTGCCTTTATACATCGGAGGTTAGAAGGATGACAGGGGATCTCATAGATACATATAAGATTCTGACAGGACGGGACAGGTTAGCTGCGGGTAGAATGTTCCAGATGTTGGGGAAGTGTAGAACCAGGGGACACAGTCTTAGGATAATTGGTAGGCCATTTATGACTGAGGTGAGGAGAAAATTCTTCACTCAGAGAGTTGTTAATCTGTGGAATTCCCTGTCGCAGAGATTTGTTAATGGCAGTTGATTCGATATATTCAAAAGTGAGTTAGATATGGCTCTTACGGCTAAGGTATCAAGGGGTATGGAGAGAAAGCAGGAAAGGGGTACTGAGGGAATGATCAGCCATGATCTTATTGAATGGTGGTGCAGGCTCGAAGGGCCGAATGGCCTAATCCTGCAAATATTAACTATGTTTATATGTTTCTATGTTTCCTACCCAATTGCACTCTTAATTGGCCAAGACTCCAAAAACCTATCAATCTCAGCCTTGAATATATTCGGGGACTCAGCATCCACATCCCTCTGGGGCAGAGATGTGCAAATATTCGCAACGCTCTGAGTGAAGAAATTCCTTCTCATCTTTATCTCTAATGCCCGACGCCTTATATGGAGATTGTATCCCCATGTGTAGACACTGCAGGCATGGACGGTGAAAAAACGTTCAGCCTCCCTGGCAATCCCCTTCAGAATCTTTTCTATCTCAATATGATCATCTCTCATTCTTGTAAGCTCCATATAGTATAAGCCCATTGTACATAATCTCTCATTATAAGAAAACCCGGTCATCCCAGGAATCAATCTAGTGAACCTGCGTTGCACCACCACAAAGGAAACTTTATTTTTCTTAAATAAGGAAACCAAACCTGTACACAATGCTCCAGGTGTGGTCTTACCAAGGCCCTGTATAATTGCAGCAAGACTTCCTTGCTCTTATACTCTAACCCTCTTGCAATAAAGGACCAACATGCCAATTGCCTTAGTTATTACTTGCTTTACCTGCATTATATTTTCTGTGTTTCCTGCACAGGGACACCCACATCTCTCTGCACATCAAAATTTAAACGTTGCTCACCGTTTATAAAAATATTATCTTTTTCTATTCTTCCTACATATGTGAATAACATTATATTTAACTACATTTTACTCGATCTGCAACTCACTTAGTTTATCGCTATCCCTTTGCAGACGCTTAGTTTTCTCCTTACAGCTTACTGTCCTACCTAGCTTTGCAGTTCCAGCAGACTTGGATGTAGTAAACTTGCTCCTATTTCAAGGCATTTAATACTGTTTGTAAATAGCTGAGGACGCAGCACTGATCGTTGCTGCACCCCATTAGTTGCAGTTTGCCAACCTGAAAAACCTGTTTATACCTTCTCTCCGTTTTCTTTCCACTAACCAATCCTTTATCCATGCTAACACATTATCGCCCATCCCATGCATCCTAATCTTGTGGAACAAACGTTTATCTGGCACCTTATCGAATGACTTTTGGAAATCTAAATATTCTGCATCCACTTTACCTGCCTGCTAGTTACATCATAAATGCAAAAATTGCAAAGTGACGCAGGTCAGTGGGACCTGGGGGTACTTGTGCATGAAACGTAAAAGGATAGTATCTAGGTACAGCAAGTGATCAGAAAGGCCCGTGTTATCTTGGCTTTTATTGCAAAGGGGAAGGATTGTAAGAGCAGGGAAGTCTTGCTACAGCTATATGAGGTATTGGTGAGAGATCACTTGGAATACTGCATGCAGTTTTGTTTTTCATATTTGCGAAAGGATACACTTGCATTGGAGGCAGTTCAGATAATGTTCACTAGGTTGATTCCGGGGATGAGGGTTTGAATTATGAGGAAAGGTTGAGTAGGTTGGGCCTCTACTCATTGGAATTCAGAAGAATGTGAAGTGATCTTATCGAAACTTGTAAGATAATGAGGGGGCATGATAAGGTGGATGCAGAGAGGATGTTTCCACTGATGGGGCAGAAAAGAACTAGATGGCACGAATTAGAGGCCGCCCATTTAAAACCGAGATGAGAAGAAATTCCTTCTCTCAGAGGGTTGTAAATCTGTGGAATTCGCTGCCTCAGAGAATTGTGGAAGCTGGGTCATTGAATAAATTTAAGACAGAAATAGACCGTTTCTTAAACGATAAGGGGATAAAAGGTTATAGGGAGCGGGCTGGGAATTGGAGCTGAGACCTTGATCAGTTCAGCGATGATCTTATTGAATGGAGGAGCAGGCTCGAGTGGCCATATGGCCTATGCCTGTTCCTATTTCTTATGTTCTTATGTTCTTATCCTCAAAAAAATGTATACACTTTTCATCCACGATTTCGCTTTCAGAAACCCATGTTGTCTCTATCCTAATCATGTTCTGATTTTCTAAGTGCCCCTAACAATGGATGCCAGCATTTTCCCGACGATTGACTTGTCTATATTTCCTGTTTGCTCATTCACCCCTTTCTTGAATAGTGATGTTACATTTGCTACCTTTGCAAACCGCTTGGACTGTTGCAGAATCTAAGAAATGTTGACAGATAAAATTCAAGGTCTCTGGGGTATCTGGAACCTTGGCAAACTGGCCTTCATGATTTACAGGAAGCTATTCCTTTATGCGAAATGCTTTAATGGTCTTTTTACATTCCTTTCAAAAAGGACTCATGAGACTTTAGTTTTCATCAATTGCAGACGAAATTGTTAATGTATATCTAATAATAGCATGAATTGATTATTCTTCAGCTTAGCATGGGAAGTGACTCCTTTCCCAGTATTCTTACTTTTGTGTAACTTTAAAGCATGCACTCCCATGTTCTGCCACCAGGGAGTGCATCCCCTGAAGTCCCAAGGGATCCCAGTATCCCTTGCCAGCCCTGTAAATAAGCCGGCCCCTAGGGCCTATTCCTCACTCTGGAGTGTATTAATAAAGACTGACGTCACTGTTACGTTAACCTCACTGTGTGCAGTCTCATCTGTGTTAGGAACGCAATAACTGACGACGATTATACGAATCCAACGCAAAGATGCAGCAAACTGTGGGCATCCTGGAGAAGTTCTCGGAGGGTGAGGACTGGGAAGCCTATGTAGAACGGCTCGACTAGTACTTTGTAGTCAATGATCTGAACGGAGAATGAAGCACTGCAAAAAGGAGAGCGGTCTTCCTCACGGTCTGCGGGGCAACGACCTCCAGCCTTATGAAGAATCTTATGGCTCCAGTGAAACCCACAGATAAGTCGTATGAGGAGGCGTGTACACCGGTTCTGGAGCTTCCTAACCCGAGGGAGAGCGTGCTGATGGCGAGGTATCGGTTCTACACGTGCCAGCGATCTGAAGGTCAGGAAGTGGCGAGCTGTGTCGCTGAACTAATGCGACTTGCAGGACAATGTGAGTTTGATGGCTACCTGGATCAGATGCTCAGAGACTTTTTTGTACTGGGCATTGGCCACGAGACCATCCTATGAAAACGTTTGACTGACGAGACACTGACCCTTCAGTAAGGTCATTGCGATAGCACAGGCGTTTATGTCCACCAGTGATTACACCAAACAAATCTCACAGCACACAACTGCTAGCAATATTAATAAATTATATGGAACTGTGTTTGCGAGCAGAAATGTACAGGGCAGAAACCACGAGTGTGCAACTACCAGCAGGCCTCAGGTGAACCAGATGACTCAGAGTCCGCAACAAAGGATGAATGCAAGGCAATTCACACCTTGTTGGCGTGGTGGAGGCTTTCATTCAGCCTATTGTGCCGCTTCAAAGGATAAGTTTGCAAGAGCTGTGGAACAATGGGGCACCTCTAACAAGCTTGCAGACGACCTGCAAGCTCTGCAAAGCTTGCTAACCACCAAGTGGCAGAGGAAAATCGGTCCATGTTGGATCAAAGCAATTTTGAGCCTCAGAGAGAGGAGCCAGATGCTGAAGTACACAGGGTGCACACATTTTCGATGAAATGTCCACCTATAATGCTAAATGTAAAATTGAATAGCTTACCCGTAGCCATGGAACTGGACTCTGGCGCTAGCCAATCCATCATGAGTAAAAAGATGTTTGAGAGACTGTGGTGCAACAAGGCACCAAGACAAGCCCTGAGCCCCATCCAAACGAAACTGAGAACGTACTCCAAAGAGCGTATCACTGTCCTGCGCAACGCCATGGTCAAGGTCACCTATGAGGGCACGGTGCACAAACTACCAGTCTGGATTGTCCCGGGCGATGGCCTTACATTGCTTTGAAGGAACTGGCTGAGAAAAATCTGTCGGAACTGGGATGACATCCGAGCGCTATCATATGTCGATGAGGCCTCATGTCTCCAGGTTCTTAATAAATGTCCTTCCCTTTATGAGCCAGGCATTGGAAACTTTTCCGGGGTGAAGTTGCGGATCTCCATGGTCGCAGAGGCACGACCCATTCACTGCAAGGCGCGAGTGGTACCTCATGTGATGAGGGAAGAGTGGAAATCGAGCTGGACAGGCTGCAACGCGAGGGCATCATCTCCCCAGTGGAATTCAGCGTGTGGGCCAGCCCGATTGTTCCGGTACTCAAAAGTGATGGCACGGTCAGGAATTGCGCCGATTATAAAGTAACTATTAATTGTTTCTAGCTGCAGGATCAATACCCGCTACTTAAGTCAGACAACCTATGTGCGACGCTGGCAGGAGGTAAGACGTTCACTAAACTCGACCTGACTTCGGCCTTACTGATGCAAGAGCTGGAGGGGTCTTCGAAGGTCCTCACCTGCATCAACACGCACAAGGGACTGTTCAGCTACAACAAATGCCCGTTTGGAATTCGGTCGGCTGCAGCGAACTTCCAGAGAAACATGGAAAGCCTAATAAAGTCCGTACCATGCACGGTGGTTTTTCAGGAGGAGATATTGGTCACGGGTCAGGACACCATCGAGCACCAAAAAACCTGGAAGAGATCCTCCATCGACTGGATCGCGTAGGGCTGCGTCTGGAGAGGTCGAAATGCTTCTTCATGGCAACAGATGTTGAGTTATTGGGAGAATTCACGGCAAACGGCATTCGGCCCACCGACACCAAGACAGAGTTTAGCAGGAACGCACCCAGTCCACAGAATATCACGGAGCTGCGGTCGTTCCTGGGTCTCCTCAACTACTTTGGTAACTTTGTACCGGGGTTAAGCACCCTCTTAGAGCCCCTACACGTGTTATTGCGTAAAGGTGAGAACTGGATATGGGGGAAAGAACAAGTAATTGTTTTTGAGAAAACCAGAAACATTTTATGCTCCAACAAGCTGCCTGTATTTTATAACCCGTGTAAAAGACTTGTGCTAGCATGTGTTACGTGATTGTCCGGAGTCGGGTGTGAATTACAACAAACTAACGTTGTGGGGAAGCTGACAACTGTCTCTTATGCCTCCAGGAGCTTTTCTAAGGCCGAGAGGGCCTACAGCCTGATTGAGAAAGCGGCATTAGCGTGTGTGTTCGGGGTAAAGTAAATGCATCAGTACGTGTTTGGCCTCAAATTTGAGCTGTAAACCGATCACAAGCCCCTCATATCCCTTTTCGCTGAAAACAAGGGGATAACCACTAATGCCTGAGCCCTCATACAAAGGTCCGCACTCTCGCTGTCAGCATATAACTATACCATCCGCCACAGGCCATGCACCGAGAACTGTGCGGATGCTCTCAGTCGGCTACCATTGCCCACCGCGCAGGTGGAAATGGCGCAGCCTGCACACTTGTTGATGGTGGCGCACCTTGCAGACTTGTTGATGGTCATGGAAGCGTTTGAAAATGATAAATCAGCTGTCACGGCACGACAGATTAGGACTTGGAGCAGCCAAGATCCTCTGCTGTCCCTAGTAAAACAACTGTGTACTGATTGGGAGCTGGAGCAGCATCACCGTTGAAATGCAAGAGCTAAACAAGCCGTTCCAGTGGCGAAAGGACGTGCTGTCTTTTCAGGCAAACTGCCTGTTGTGGGCTAAGCGCGTAGTGCGACCAAAAAAGGCAGGGAGACGTTCATTTCGGATCTCCACAGCACACACTCGGGTATAGTAATGATGAAAGCAATAGGCAGATCCCAAGTGTGATGGCCCGGTATCGATTCTGACTTAGAGTACTGTGTACGGCAAAGCAGCATGTATGCTCAGTTGAGCAACGTGCCCAGAGAGGCACCACTAAGTTTGTGGTCTTGGCCCTGCATACCATGGTCGAGGATCCATGTCAACTATGCGGGCCCGTTTCTCGATAAAATGTTCCTGATGATTTTTCAAAATGGATTGAATGTGAAATAATGTCGGGAAGCACCGCTACCGCCACCATTGAAAGTCTGAGGGCCACGCGTGCCTCTCACGGCCTGCCTGACATACTGGTTAGTGACAATGGGCCATGTTTCACCAGTTCCGCATTTAAAGAATTCATGACCCGCAATGGCATCAAATATGTCACCTCGCCCCGTTTAAACCAGCAGCCAATGGACAGGCAAAGCGGACAGTACAAACAATCAAACAGACCATTAAACGAGTCAGAGAAGGATCACTCCAAACCCGCCTGTCCCGAGTACTGCTCAGTTACCGCACGAGATCCCACTCGCTCACATGGGTGCCTCCGGCTGACCTACTCCTGAAAAGGATACTTAATAACAGACCCTCGCAGGTTCACCCCAATGTGCATGAGCAGGTAGAGAGAAGGCGGCAGCAACAAAATGTAAACGATGGTGACGCCATTGTGTCATGGGAATTTGATCTGAATGACCCTGTTTATGTGCTAAACTATGGACATGGTCCCAAGTGGATCGCGGGCACGGTGATAGCTAAAGAAGGGAGTAGGGTGTTTCTAGTTAAACTAGACAATTGACAAATTTGCAGAAAGCACCTGGACCAAACGAGGCTGCCGATCACAGACTGCCCTGAATAACCCACAGCAGAAACCACCTTTTTCCAGCCCACAACACACATCACAAAGGATCAACGACAACCGCCCCCGGACCAGGAAGTCGAACCCATCACACCCAACAGCCCAGCATGGCCCGGCTCACCCAGCAACACTTCAGGGCCAGCAACACGCCAGCTCAGCGAGGGCAGAGTCAACACACCAGAACAAACATTTGTACCGAGGTGGTCCACCAGGGAAAGAAAGGCTACCGAACTTCTCACCTTGTAAATAGTTTTCACTTTGACTTTGGGGGGAGCGATGCTGTTTATATGTAATCATGCACTCCCATGTTCCGCCACCAGGGAGTGCATCCCCTGAACTCGCAAAGGATCCCAGCATCCCTTGGGAGCACTGTTTATAAGCCGGTCCATAATGCCTGTTCCTCAATCTGGAGTGTCTTAATAAGGACTGAGGTCACTATTACTTTAACCTCCCTGTGTGCAGCCTCATCTGTGTTGGGACTACAATTCTTACAGCGTTGAGTGAATGATTTTGCTGACGGCTGACAAGTGTGATGGTGTGGAGCTCACGATGAGGCTGTGATCAATCGTACACTTGACACCTCTGGCTAAAGATTGTTGCAAATAGTTCAGCCTTTTTTTTTACACTCACATGCTGCGCTCCACCATCACTGAAGATGCGGATATTCATGAATCCAACTCCTCCTCTCAGTTGCTCAATTGTCCACCAAAATTCATGGCTGGGAGAAGGCAGGACTGTAGAGCGTTAATCTGATCCATTCTTTAAGGGACCACTTAGTTCTGTGTATAGCATGGCCCTTCAACTGTGTTGTCCTTTGTTGCAGATTCAGCAGTTTGGCAGCAGACTATGAGGTAGGCCTGGTGTTGCAACTGCTGCGCAGAGTCAGAGGAAATGTATTAGCATTGGCAGAGAATTGGATGGCGAACAGAAAGCAGAGAGTCGTGATAAATGGGTCATTTTCCGTTTGGAAATCAGTGGTTTGTGGTGTGCCACATGGATCAGTGCTGGGACCACAACTGTTTACAATATACATAGATGACCTGGAAGAGGAGACAGCGTGTAGTGCAAGAAAATTTGCAGACGACACTAAGATTAGTGGGAAAGCGGGTTGTTTAGAGGACTCAGAGATGCTGCAAGGAGATTTGGATAGGTTAAGCGAATGGGCTAAGGTTTGGAGATGGAATACAATGTCGGAAAGTGTGAGGTCATCCAACGTGGGAAAAAAACAGGAAAAGGGAATATTATTTGAATGATGAGAAATTACAACATGCTGTGGTGCAGAGGGACGTGGGGGTCCTTGTGCATGAATCCCAAAAGTTAGTTTGCAGGTACAGCAGGTAATCAGAAAGGCGAATGGAATGTTGGCCTGCATTGCGAGAGGGATGGAGTACAAAAGCAGGGGGTTCTTGCCGCAACTGTATAAGGTATTGGTAAGGCCGCACCTGGAGTACTGCGTGCAGTTTTGGTCACCTTGCTTAAGGAAGGATATACTAGCTTTGGAAGGGGTACAGAGACGATTCACTAGGCTGATTCTAGAAATGAGGGGATTACCTTATGATGATAGATTGAGTAGACTGGGTCTTTACTCGTTGGAGTTCAGAAGGATGAGGGGTGATCTTATAGAAACATTTTAAAGCATGAAAGGGATAGACAAGATAGAGGCAGTAGGTTGTTTCCACTGTTAGGGGAGACTAGAACTAGGGGGCACAGCCTCAAAATACGGAGGAGCCAATTTTAAACCGAGTTGTGAAAGAATTTCGTCTTCCAGAGGGTTGTGAATCTGTGGAATTCAGGAAGCAGCTGAGGCGAGCTCATTGAATGTTTTCAAGTCACAGATAGATAGATTTTTAACCAATACGGGAATCAAGGGTTAAGCGGAGAGAGCAGGTAAGTGGAGCAAGGTCCACGACCAGATCAGCCATGATCTTATTGAATGGCGGGGCATGCTCGAGGGGCTAGATGGCCTACTCGTGTTCCTAATTCCTATGTTCTTAAGTTCTTTCCTCATTGAAACCGGGTTGGACTCCTGGCTTGATGGCAATGGATAAGTGAGGGATGTTATACATTGTGATTCAATACAATGCTGCTGCTACCGGCTGACTGCACCTCATATATGTCCAATTTTGAGCTGCAAGATCTTATCTGTATCTATCCCATTTAGCAAAATGGTAGTGCCACACAATACGATTGAAAATATTATCAGTGAGAAGACGGGAATTTGTCTAAACATCTGTACGATGAGCACTCGATTAATATTGCTGAAAGATATACATCTGTGACAGTTAGGTTGATGAGTATCAGGTCAAGTTGAGTTTTCACTCGTATTGGTTTCCACAGCACATGCCGGAAGCCTCGTCTGTCAGTTATATCTTTCAGGACTTGGTCCTCATGTTAAACTTGGATTCATACTAATTCATCAGCTGAAGCAGGGCGGTAATGAGCAGGGGATGATTTTGCTCATCTTTTAACTGATGACATGCGATTTCAAGGTTACTGGAGTCAATGCTGAGGCTTCCCAGGACTAATCACTCCCGACTGTTTCATAGTGTGCCACCATCTCTTGTGGGTTTTTTTCTTGCAGTGTGAAAGGGTATAAACATGGATGTGGATGGACGTGTCTGGAAAATTGAGTGATAGTTACGAAGAGCAGTACTCTTCCAATTTTGGTACAGGACCCCAGATATTAGTGTGGAAGGATATGCAGGTTCGACTGGACTGTTCGTGCATTTATTGTGTCCGTATTTTATCTGGTGAGGAGATGGAAGCTTTAGACGAATACGAAATATATTTTAATGTTAGGAAGCTCGAGTTGACAGTCTGCTCTCTCTCTCTCAACTTTAACAGCTTAATAATGGAGAGGAAGGCTTTTGCATTTATCACTTTGGCGTTAAGCTTCGCTTGCGTGGATGTAATGCGGAAATTTTAGTTGGGAACATCGGCAGCTGGTAGGAGAACCAGGCTGATTATTGGTTTTTGTTTTTCTATTAGAATATTGCAATGTGTCTGTAAAATATATATATTTTTCTGATGGACAACATCGTCATTCAAGATTAACAGCTTATCAGCTGCGACTTCCTGACCAGTAGTTTACTGAACGAAAGAGGAGAATTGGGAGGGGTTATGCTGTATCAAAGGATTGTTAGTCAGCCGGAATAAAAGCATAATAAATAGCAGCAGGAATAGGCCATAAGGACACTCGGGCCTGCTGCACCATCTAATACGATAATGGCTGAACTAATCATGGACTCAGCTCCATTTCCCTGCCCCTCCACATAACCCTTTATTTACCTATCATGTAAGAAACTCTCGATCTCTGTCTTAAATGTATTCATTGACCCAGCTTCCACAGCTCTCCGAAGCAGCGAATTCCAGAGAATTGCAACTCTCTGGGAGAAGAAATTTCTCCTCAGCTCAGCTTTAAATTGGCGGCCCCTTATTCTAAGATTATGCCCCCTACTTCTTCTCTCCCCCATCAGTTGAAACATCCTCTCTGCATCCACCTTGTCAAGCCCCCTCATAATCTTATGAGTTTCGACAAGATCACCTCACATTCTTCTGAATTCCAATGAGTACAGGCCCAACCTACTCAACATTTCCTCACAAGTGAACCCCCTCTTCACCGGAATCAACCTAGTGAATCATCTCTGAACCACCTCCAACGCAAGTATATCTTTTCTTAAATATTGAAACCAAAACTGCACGCAGTTTTCCAGGTGTGGCCTCACCAATACCTTGTATAGTTTTAGCAAGGCTTCCTTGCTTTTATATTCCATCCACTTTGCAATAAATGCGAAGGGTCCATTGCCCTTCCTGATCACTTGCTGTACCTGCATACTAACAGTTTGTGTTTCATATACCAGAACCCACAGGTCCCGCTACACTGCAACACTTTGCAATTTTTCACCAGTTAAATAATAAGTTGCTCTTCTCAAATTTTCAAACGTTATCCTCCATCTGCGAAATTTTTGCCCACTCACTTCGCCTATCTATATCATTTTGCAGGATTTTTGTGTCCTCCTCACACATTGCTTTTCCTGCCTTCTTTGTATCGTCAGTAAATTTGGTTATGTTACACTCGGTCCCTTCGTCGAATGAATTAATTTAGACTGTAAATAGTTGGAGTCGCAGTAATGATCCCTACAGCATCCTACTAGTCACTTATTGCCAACCCGAGAATGAACCATTTATCCGACTCTCTGTTTTCTCTTAGTTAACCGTTCCTATAAGGATGTTAATTTATTACCCTCTACAGTGTGAAGTTTTATCTGGCGCAAAAAGCTTTTATGTGGCACCTTGTCAAAAGCCTTCTGGACGTCAAATACACAACATCAATTGGTTCCCCTTTATCTACCCTGCTCGTTACATCCTCAAAGAATTCCAGCAAATTTGTCAAACATGAATTTCTCTTCATGAATCCATGCTGACTCTGCCTGACTGAATTATGCTTTCCAAATATGCTGCTACTGCTTCACGAGTTATAGACTCCAGCATTTTCACAACCACAGCTATTAGGCTACTTGGTCTATCGTTTGATGCTTTTTGTCTGCCGCTTGTTTTAAATAGGGCCGTTAGATTTGCAGTTTTCCAGTCTGCTGGGACCTGGCCAGAATCCAGGGAATTTTGGTAAATTACTAATAATGCATCCCAGCACTACGTCTCTTAAGATCCGAGGGTGCAAGCCACCAGCTCCAGGGGATTTACCCGCCTTTAGACCCATATATTACTGAATACCACGTGCTTAGTGATTGTGATTGTGTTAAGCTCCTCACCCCATAGCCGCTTGACTATCCACTCTTGGGATATTGTTTGTGTCCTCTACCGTAATGACTGACACTAAATATTTGTTCAGAGTTTCTGCCATCTCCATGTTCCCGAACACTAATTCAATCGTATTGTTTACTTAATATGTAGCTCTCGAAACTCTTGCTATCAGCTTTTTATATTTCATGTTAGTTTACTTCCATAGTCTATCTTCACTTTTTTAATCTTTTTTTTAGTCATTCTTTACTGGCGTTTAAACACTTCCCAACCTTTGTCCTCCCATTAGTTTTGGCCACTTTAAATGTCCTTGTTTTTAATTGGAAAACGATGGTTATTTCCTTAGTTACCACGGCTGGCTATATTTGCTTTTAGACAATTTCGTCCTCAATGGAATATATTTTTTGAGCATTATATGCCACTGTTCATCAACTGTTCTACACAGTCATCTATTTCTCCAGTCTACTTTAGCCAACCTTGCCGTCATATCTTTATAGTCTCCTTTATTTAAGCTAAGTACACTGGTTTGATATTCAATTTTCTCGCCCTTCACCTGAAATTGAAATTCAACCATACAATGATCAGTCATTCCAAAGATATGCTTTACGAGGTGATTGTTTATTAATCCTGCATCATTACACAGGACCAGATCTAAGATAGCCTGTTCCCTGATTGGTTCCGTTACATATTGCTCAAGGAACCCTTCCGTTGTGCACTCTATGAATTCTTCTTCAAGGCTAACCTGACAAATTTAATTTGTCCAATCAATATGGAGGTTAAAATCATCCATGATTATCGCAATTCCCTTTTTACAAGAGCACACTATTTCTTGATTTATATTCCGATCACCAGAGTTGTTACTGTTAGGGGGCCTGTAGACTGCTCTCACCTGTGACTTTTTCTCCTTATTAATCCTTATCTCCAACCAAACAGTTTCAACATGCTCATCATTTGAGCCAACATCGTTCCTCACTATTGCAATGATTCTATCCATTTATCTACAGAGTTACCCCACGTCCTTTTCCTTTCTGTGTGTACTTCTGAATTGTCAAGTATCCTTGAATGTTTAGTTCCTATTCCTGGACACCTTGAGACCAGGTCTTTGTTATGGCTACCACACCATACCCATTTTATATATTTGTGTCGACAGCTCATCTAATTCGTTGCGAATGCTGTGTGCATTTGGATAAAGAGCTGGTAAATCAGTTTTCATGTCATTTTCTCCTGCTAAGGCCACTGTTTCTGATGCACTCTGATGTTTACTGATTCTGTTCCTTCCTATCGCGCTCTGGTCTTGGTACTCCCAACGCTACCCTGCCTTGACTTTGTTCTTTGCTCAGCTGAACCCTCCCATCCTCCCCCACACTGAGATACTGCTACTTTCTCAGACTTTCACTCTTTCTGGGAGAGATACTCAACCCGAACTGGTATATTCTGGGAGTCTGCTACTTGAATACGCTTCTTGATTGTGAAAGTGCAACAGTATATAAGAACCCTGTCGAGAAAAGGTTAAGCAAGATTTGCTTCTCAATGTCAATTGCTGACGTCCCGGGAATGTTCTGAGTCTATTCTAGTATAATTTAAATTTTCAGTAATGTATTATATTTAGTAATGTACTGTGATGATTGTATACAATGATTGATGCGCCTTAGTTCTTCCTCGAACATTAGATTTTAAAAAAACTGTTATAAGAACATAAGAACATAAGAAATAGGAACATGAGTAGGCCATATGCCCACTCGAGCCTGCTCCACCATTCAATAAGATCATGGCTGAACTATGCTTTTCTGATTCACTAAAATTGATCTTATCGCGAAGACAAACTATTTCCTGTTAGTGGTTATTCTGGGACTAGGCCACGCGGAAGGCTGAAATGATTTTCTGCCTTTCTCTGCACTCCCAGCTCTGCATTGTGAGCTCACATCTCCCAAATTTACTTCAAGTGCCCAACTCACTCTATCCTCTTCCTCAGTGCAATATTTGCTAAACTTATAAGCATCCCTGCAACTCGCTGAGAAAGCAACTGCTTCATCATTGAAATGATTATATCTATATAATGCAGAATCAAAGATCACTGTAGAAGCTTAAAATCAATGCAAAGATAAAATATGGTACAAGCAAATTAAGCGAGAGGCAATAAAATGAATTGCAGTGTGTAATATGGAACTTTAGGCATTACTGCACATGGATGTTGCTCAAAGCAGACTTAATGTAGGAGTTGCGCTGACAATTTTATTCCAATTCTATTGGGCCTGAAATTCCGATAGAGGTGCTCCCGCGGGCAAACTAAAGGAAAAAATTAAAAATGTTCGCGCACTTACCTATTGCTGCTGCACCCGCTTGAACACCTGAGCCTGAGGCCTTCACTCCTATGCATTGGAGCACGTGCCCGTCAGGATGTGCACAGAGCTGGAGCTGCAGTCACATGGCTCTGGGCAGCCAATCTGATAGAGTATGTTCTCATTCAAAATAATGGGAACTCAAAAAATGAATAAAAAATAAAAAAAATACGAGATATATTTAAGAATCGTTTAAATTAAAGTTCTTATAAAAATATATTTTCCCGACTTTCCTAAAAGATGCCTTAAATAAACTTACCGTAGTGGGGAAGGTTTTTAACTATAAAATATGTTTTAATATGAGTTTATTTAATTTAATTTTAATGTTTTTACATATTTTTAAACACTTGCGCCTGTAGAAGTAGGTTTTACGCCTGCTTTTTCAGGTGAAAGATTTTAAAGGACATTTGCAGGGCAAGATATTCGTAAATATTGAAAATCTTACCCTGCAAGTGTCCTCGCTGCTGATATGTGCGAGATCTGTCAAGGCAGAAACTTGACAGATCGGAAAAGCCGATTTTAAGCACATGCGCATAGCGCGCTGAAAACCAGCTTTTCCAGTGTCTTCCCGGGTTTGTCGAAAATTCGTACGGGCACAAACATCGTAATGTCAGGGCCATTGTTTTCTTAACTGAAGAGTTGTAGTGGGAACTCATACATGGGACTGACGGTTTTCGTCTTGGTACTTAATCCCCCATCTGTCAGGCGGAATTAGTATAATAGAATCATAGAATTTTAAGCACAGAAGGAGGAAATTACACGCATTGTGTCCACGCCGGCGATTAAGTGCGTGCCAGCCTAGTCCCACTTTCTAGCTCTTCATCCATAGCCCTGTAGCTTACTGCACTTGAAGTGTACATCCAAATATTTCTTAAACGTGATGAGAGATTCTGCATCTCTCACCATTTCAGGCAGTGAGTACCAGATCGCAGCTATTCTATGGATGAAGAAAGTTCCCATCATATTTCCTCTTATCCTCCCCGCAATTATTTCAAATCTGTGCCCCCCGGTTGTATACTACTCTGCCAAGGGAAACATATCCATCCTATCCACTCTATCCAGGCCCCTCATAATTTTATACACCTCAATCAGGTTAGCCCTCTGCCACCCCTGTTCCAAGATAAACAGACCCAGATTTTCCAATCTTTCCTCATAGACAGAATTCCGGGACTCGAGAAAATAAGAGCTTGTTACTGTGACCGTGGAAACAGTCTGACACAGACACTGATAGGTGGAAGTATTTTGTATTCGAAGATAATCAGAGTCCGGCCTCTCTTCTTGCGGACCATCATGATGAGCGCCAGAAATCTGTCCTATCGGGTGCTTGATGACGTGGCGTGTGTTTAAAAAGTGGAGTTGGTTCGTCAGACGTCAGATTCTAACAGCCAATGAGTGCGTCGCTTAGCGGATTCCGTGAAATATCACCAATTATATTCAGGAGCTCCTGCATAATACCATGCAGTTTGTTTGCTGAGCATCTTTGTTTATTTTTGTACTTCAAGGAAAGCAAATAACTCGCTAATGTTGATGTTGACTGTTTTTTTGCGACAGTTGGAGCTGTGGACATCAGCGCTGTGCATTGATTTATTTTTTTAATATAACGTAACATGTGTTTTTTTCCGACCAAGGCAAAGACCCCTTTACATTCGGCGAGCATTGAGTGGAACAAGTTCGAGATTCTGATAAAAAAGGTGAAGCTCTGTGATCCTCCACGAACAGTCAGGAACCACAGAGCTCTCTGCACTGTTACACAAACACATCCAACACGATCATCATGTTCTGAGTTATCGATACACAATAGAGAACTTCCCGGGAACTACACCCCAACTTTTCAAGTCTTTCTTTCTATCCCATTTTATAATAGACATAGCAAGCATTTAAATATGATACAAAAGCCAAATACTGCAGAAGCTGGAAATCTTAATTGAAATCAGTAAATGCTGGGAATTCAGAATAAGCGAAGGTTCATCGACCTGAAACGTTAACTCTGTCTATCTCTTCACAGATCCTTCCTGACCTGCTGAGTATTTCCAGAATTTTCTGTTTTTATTTAAATCTGTTGCTGCATCTAAGAATTTATGACAGAGTCGGCTCCAGCTATATGTACATACATCTGACCCACACACCAAATGCTGCCACTGCCCAAATCATTCTCTGACAGTACAGTGTCCGAAACAATTGATGGCTGCTTTGCCAGTGTCGGAACTTTATCAATTACTATTCGGCTGAAAACCTTTTGTCTACCCACAAATGAGCCAACGAGGGACGAGCAGGATGAGGGAAGACATATATGACACTTACCTTATGCGGAGACTAAAGGACTGATGGAGCATGAACTCCCAGCAGGATATTTTGTACGCAAATCTATTGTCTTTTAGATTATCGTAAATGGAAAGGAAAATGCGGCGGGATGTATGACTGGCGGACAGTCCACTGCAGCCAGAGGTAAGCCTAGGCTGAAATGAAAATGATTTTAGTTTCAGAATATTCAGATTCAACTAAACACAAATGGATTGATAAATGCAACGTCTTGTTTCCAAAACCTATTAAATTGAGGCCGCTGAAATGCTCATGACATCTAGTTCTGGAGGTTTTGTTGGAAATAAAGAACTTGGGTTGAAATTATCCATGGGAGGAAAAGCCAAAGCGGAAGTGTCGCATGGCTCACCTATTACACCTCTTCCTCTGGAGCTAAATATTGAGCGTTGCCTATAACAGGCTGTGACGTGACTTTGCCTGACTGCCCAAAATGGTTTTCTCGCACTTGCATTTATTTAGTGCCTTTCAGGACCAAAGGGCCTCCTAGCCCACCTGAGAGCTAAATGTCCTTTGAAAGTGTAATCACTGCAGTAATGTGCGGAAATGCGAAAGTCAAATTGTGCACAGCCAGGTCCCACAAACAGCAACACGCTAAATTACAGAAAGCTAAAAATGGGCACGGGTGGGGGAAATGGAACGATCGGTATAACATCAATCGCCTGTGATACACTGGACCCGATATTCACTTACAATGATTGCACTGGAGCTGAATATCGGGCCTGTCATATAACGATCGGCAAATGCAATCCATTTGTTTTGTGTCCCTTCAGGGTCCAATTCCACCCTTAATGATCTGTTGTAATTCTGTTTGTTCAGATATCAAAACCTACCAGGACACCGGGAGATATGAGATACCATGCAAGTCCGAATCCCGTAACAATTAGGAACTACTTAGCAAAGCCCGAGCTCAATTAATGGTATACTTATGGACCAGAGTCCATTATAGACAGGCAAGGTAAAAGCTGTAAGCTGAAGTATCACGGCCCCTCCACTCCCTTCAGTTCAGACCGGGAAACTCCCACACTGGTGCAAGCCAACGCCATCAGGAGAAAAAAAACACGCCCAGTAGATGATACTTACCTGGATAAAAATACAAACACGGTAAGTGTTTCACCTGTATTTCCAAGACTCGTCCTGTCCCCTTGTGTTCAGGTCGAGAAATTCCCGCACTGAGCGCAAAGCGACGTCATCAGAGGAATTACAGGAACCCGATAGAAGTAAGACAGCGACAGAAAAATAGAAACCGGCAGTCCAAACTAAAACATTCAGGACAATAAATTTTAAAATAAATTTATACCAAACAGATTAACCAATATATGCGATGCTTATCAATCACAGAGCCGTGTAAAGATCGAGTGGACACTGGGCTGGCTGTATTATATGTTTAACCGGGAATATTGAAGAAGCCTAGAGTGGAAGCCATCAGAAACAATTCCTCTGATGATCTTATACATCCTGCTTTTCAAACGGTTAATTTGACCAAACCCAGGGGTCGCCTCATCTCCACATCTTCCAATCTGTATCCCACATTGTGCATCTTAAATTTTAAGGCAGCTTTTTCTGAGGCACAACAGAACGGCAGACAAAATGTTAGATACTCGCCTCAAGTATTCAGCTGAAGCCTTTCAACCGAAAAGCGTTATCAAATCCAGCCACCAAGTGCTGACAGATGGAGCTCCCAGTAAGTCGCATTGCCTGGGGATGCCCGTTCAACACCAGTTGGTAAATTACAGTAGGTATTATATGGTAGTCCGTGCACCAACACACACAGAGGATTGTTCCATCACAATACCTAACTATTGCATTGTGGAGATCGTTGAATTAACTTCCCCTGTGTTGGAGATGAATACTTACACAGCGTTACCTGTTTATCCAGGCCGCTGATTCAGATTAATAACAGTCAGATTCTGAAAGATAAATTGAGCAATAAATAACAACTTTATTATAATGTTGCTGAGTAGCCTTCAACTATGTTTCAGTAAATGAGACATCAGACGAAAAAACACATGACATGACACAACGCCAGTTATCATTCAAAAATTATTAAACATTACAACACTGTGAAGGAGCCAGCGGCAACGCTGCTTAATCCCAGGAGGAGGAATCAAGCCGCTGGTGCAGCTGTAATCAGTCGAAGCAACATTTTCAGCAAACCTCCGAGAATATATAAGATAACCAGGAGTGCAAATTGGACGAATCATATCATAAGTCTGGCGGATGTTCCTGTCAATCGCACAATAGACTTAGATTACAGTCCTTACACTGGCAGCTATCAAACATGTTGAGAAAATATTACATTCCAATATTAAAGTTCAGTCATCACTGATACTTTTCATACATATGGCAGAATGTCCGTATTTGTCAGAGTCATCAGCCGAGGAACTGTAGAAACCTGCTCTCAATGGTGGGTTAAAAGCCACAGGAGGCACAAGTATAATCACGTACCTGAGAGATTTTACAAGAAGAATCTTGACTTAGCTGTAAGTAGAGAACACCCAGTCGATGCTTGAGTGGGAGCTAAAAGCTAGAATATCTTTCATTTCCAACCAATCTTAGAATCATTATGCAGGGAGTTTTCAGCATCTTCTTTCAGCGCTTCTCTGAATTTCCTCTGGGTGGCTGCATAAATGCAGGGGTTTCAGCATAGCACCGCTTTCAATGGCGTTATACGTAGGGTTTGTGCAGTCGCCTCGGTAATAATTGTGGTTTGTCAATCCAGTAGTTACAACATTAACGACAGCTGTCAACCACAAAAGTATAAAACTGCCCGATGTGCTGAACAGTAAAATGATGGATTTGACTCGGTTCTCCGTCTCTGAATCACACTGATCCTCACTTCTGTTAACCCGGAGTCTCCTGCGCGTTCTACTGGCAACTAAAATACGTCGGATTGTCAGGGAATTAAGCAAGGCGATTAAAGTAAAAGGAAGCCAAACTACCCAGATGGTGTGAAAACAGAAGTACGCTGCACTTGGGGGTGAGGAGAAGAAAGCCACACTTGAACGGCTACCCCACTGCACATTGTTAATTATTTGCTGAGGATCATATGCAAATAAAGGGGGAATGTTTTTCAACACGATCAGGACCTAGAATGTTGTTATAACCACGATCGCAGTTCTCTTGATGCAATACTTTATTTTAAATCGCTGGCTGCAGATAACTACAAATAGGTCAAATGTGAAAAAGACGGTGAACCAAACAGACAAGTCAAGGTTGACAACAGTCATGTATATAATGAACTTACACACGGAAGTGTGAGACAGGAAAAAAAGTGGAAAGTGATAACTGAAAATATGATGCACTATTACATTGATGATCATGACCTGTAGATCTGATGTTGCCATTTCAACTATGTAGACAGAGATGCAATTTGGAAAGGCTGCAGTTTCCTCGAGAGAGAATCACAATTGTCATGAAGTTCGCTGTAAGAAAGAGATAGAAGAGAAACATGCCCCAGTGTCTGATTGAAATATAAATACCTGTTGCAAGCTTTTTACTGCTTTTCGTTTGATGGTCAACAATGTGAGAATTTGTATTAGTATTGAAGCCATTACCTGGGAAACCATCCAACACACAGATCTGCTACAACACTCACTCTGCAGAGGGTGATAACGCGATATGTAAATTCGCTGAATCTTTATTGATGGAGCTTCAAAAAACAATGTAACATTAGTGAGATTATTGGATTAAGGGAAACATGGGAAGGGCAGTCACGCAGTACACGCATTTGTTCCAGCCACGACAGACTGTGTAATAGTGAAATCTGAAAACCACGTTACATTAAACAACATGTTTTTAAAAATAGGGAGACAATTCACACGGACTAACAACATACAGATTACAGTGGCTCACCTGGGACACCGACGGCAGCTGGAATCGGATAGTAAATCTCTTTCTGCAGCAGAATAGTTCGTTGCCCCATTTTCTGTGAGAACGGATAAATTCTGCAAGAGATGAATCTCTCTTACTGCTGCAAGGCTGAGGCAATTGAAGGGAAACTGTATTTATACACTAACCAATCCTCCAGCGAGTCAATTTGGGAGGATCTTAATAAGCATTAGTTGCAGTGATTTAATAAATGAGGCTCAGGTGAGTATTCTTTTCATCTAATATTCAGCTGAAAGAAATTAGGTTGAAGTTGGTACTGGAAAATATCAGTACCATTCATTACAAATAGAAAGTGCATCGATGCAGTACTGGTTCTGCTCCTATTTCCAACTGGCACTACACGTCTGGACCCTGCCCTTGACACAGTTCGAGTGGCATAACTCTTCCAGAAATGTCACTGAATGAAATCTTGCATTACTGGACATAAGGCCATCCTAAACAACATAATCACTTCAGAAATAGGAACAAGAGTTGTTTGCACGGCCCTTCGAGCCTGCTCTGCCATTCAGTAAGGTATATGTTCTTTATTACTTGGCCATGCAATGTGGGCTTCGATGGCAAGACCAGCTTTTGTTGCACATCCCTAATTGCCTTTGAGAAGATGGTGGTGAGTTGTCTACTTGAACCGCTGTAGTCTGTGTTGTGAATGTTCTCCCCAGTGCTGTTAGGAAGGGAGTTCCAGGATTTTCATCCAGTGACAATGAAGGAATGGTAATATACCTCCAAATCAGTATGGTATGTGACTTAGAGGGATATTGGAGGGTGTTCCAATGTTCCTGCTGCCCTTGTCCTTCTCGGTGGCTTAGGTCACGGTTTAGGCATGCGCTGCCAAAGAAGGCTTGGCGAGTTGCTGTAGAAAATCTCATAGATGGTACACACTGCACCCACGGCACCTCAGATATGGAGGGAGTGGATCTGGTGCTGATCAAGCGGGCTGCTTTGTCCTGGGTGGTGTCGAGCTTCTTGAGTGATGTTGGAGCTGCACTCATCCCGACAAGTGGAGACTATTCCATCACAATCCTGAATTGTGCCCGCAGGTGATGGAAACACTTTGTGGAGTCAGGAGTTGAGACACTCGCCGCAGAATAACCAGCCTCTGACCCAGCCCTGTTGCCAATGTATTTATGTGGTTGGTCCGGTTTCTGGTCAATGGTGACTCCCCAGACTATTGATGGTGGTGGATGGGATGACTATAATGCCTTGAATATCAATTGGCGGTGGTTAAACTTTCCATTCTTGGAGATTGTCATTGCTTGGCACTTGTGTGGAGCGAATGTTACTTGCCACTTATCAGCCAAATCCTGTATTTCTCCACGTCCTGCTGAATGCATAAATGGCCTGCTCCATTATCTGAGAAACTGCGATGGCACTGCACATTGAACTGTTGCAAATATGGCATGGGCTGTTATAATTGACCTCCAACCGCCACATCAATATGTCTTTGTGCTCCGTATGACTCCAGCCAGTGAAAAATATTTTCCTTGATTCCCATTGATTTCAATTGTACTAGGTTGCCTTGTAACCACATTCGTACAAATATTGCCTTGATCATAATGGCAGTCACTCTCACATCACCTCTGGAATCCAAATCCGTTGTCCATGATCGGAACAAGGCTGTACTGAGTCCTGGAGCCGAAAGGTCCTAGCGCAACCAAACCTGAGCATCCTTGAGCAGGCTATTGGGGAATAACCTCGGCTTGATAGCATTGATGACTGCACGATTCATCACATTGCTGATGCGTGAGAATAGACAAAGCACAGATATTGGCCGATTTGAATTGCCCAACTTTTTGTGCACATCACACACCAGGGCAGTTTTCCACATTGTCGGACAGATGGCATTGTTGTAGCTGTACTGGAAAAGCTTGGTTCATGGTGCGGCTACTTCTGGAGCTAACGCCTTCTGCACAGCTGCCGGAATGTTGTCCAGGTCCAAAGAATTTGCTGCATCCACTTCACTCAGCCGTTTCTTGATATCCCATGGAATGAGTCACATTGGTTGAAGACTAGCTGTTGTGATGGTGGGGCACCCTCACCTCACCTCTGGGGCGTCATTGACCCAACGTTCTTCTGAATCATCCTCGCTGCGATGCTCCACCTCAGAGTCGAGAAGTTCCCAGCTGGAGTGCAATAAAACTACAAACCATCGGGAACCGTTTCAGCTTCGCCATCTCCAGGCCAGGTCCAAGATCAACCCAAGATCTGTCGTCGAACTACATTACGCGGATGACGCCTGTGTCTGTGCACATAAAGAGGCTGAAGTCCAGGTTATCGGCGACGTATTTACTAAGGCACACAAAAGCATGGTCCTTCGGTTAATCATCAGTAAGACAAAGGTGCTCCACCAAACTGTCCTCATCGTACAGCACTGTCCCTCAGTCATTAAGCCCTGAGGACCACTTCCTATATCTCGGGAACCTCGTATCAACAAGAGCAGCGTTTGATGACGAGATCCAAAACCGCCTCCAGCGCGCCAGTGCAGCTTGTGGCCGCCTGAGGCAAAGAGTGTTTGAAGAATAGGACCTCAAAACAACCTGCAAGCTCATAGTCTACAGGGCTGCAGTAATAACCGCACTCCTGTATGGCTAAGAAATATGTTCCGTGTACAGTAGACTCCTCAAATCGCTGGATAGATACCACCGATGATGTCTCCGCAAGATCCTACAAATTACCTGGGATGACACATGCACCAACATTAACTACCTCGACCAGGCCAACATTCCCAGCATCGAAGCACTGATCATACTTGATCAGCTCCGCTGGGCAGGCCACATAATCGCATGCTGGACACGAGAAAAAGAAACATAGAAAATGGTTGCAGGAGTCGGCGTTCTTCCCTTAGAGCCTGCACCACCATTCAATAAGATCATAGCTTATCGTTCACCTCAGAACCCATTTCCTGCTTTCTCTCCATACCCCTTTCATCCCTTGAGGCGTAAGTGCCATATCTCCCCCCCCCCCTTGAATATATCTGACGAGCTGGCATCAACAACTCTCTGTGGTAGGGAATTCCACAGGCTAACAACTGAATGAAGAAGTTTCTCCTAATCTCGGTACTAAATGGCTTACCCCTTATCCTTAGACTGTGACCCCTGGTTCTGGACTTCCCCAACATCGGGAATATTCTTCCTGCATCTAACCTCTCCAGTCCCGTCAGAATATTATATGTTTCTATGAGATCCCCTTTCATTCTTCTGAACTCCAGTGAATAGAGGCCCAGTTGATCCAATCTCTCTTCTTTTGTCAATCCTGCAAACCCGTGAATCAGTCTAGTGAAACCTTTCTGCAATCCCTCAATAGCAATAACGTCCTTCCTCAGATTAGGAGATCAAAACTGCACATAATATTCCAGATAAGGCCTCACCAAGGCCCTGTACAACTACAGTAAGACCTTGCTGCACCTATACTCAATTCGACTCGCTATGAAGGCCAAAATGCCATTTGCCTTCTTCACTGCCTGCTGTACCTGCATGCCAACTTCCACTGACTGATGTAATATTGCACCCAGGTCACGTTGCACCTCGCCTTTTCCTAATCTGCGGCCATTCAGACAATATTCTGCTTTCATGTTTTTGCCACCAAAGTGGAAAACGTCACATATATCTAGATTATACTGCAGCTGCCTTGCATTTGCCCAATCACCTAAGCTGTCCAATTCACCCTGCAGCCTTTTAGCATCCTCCTCACAGCTAACACCGCCACCCAGCTGAGTGTTATCTGCAAACGTGGATATATTACATTCAATTCCTTCATCGAAGACATTGATGTATATTGTGCACTGAGCCCTGCGGCACCCGACTAGTCATTGGCTGCCATTCTGAAAAGAAACCGTTGATACCGACTTTCTGCTTCCTGTCTGACAATCAGTTTTATATCCACGCAGTACATTACCCCCAATATCATATGCGTTAATTTTGCACACCAATCTGTTGTGTGGGACCTTGCCAAACGGCTTTTGAAAGTCCAAATACACCACATCCACTGGTTCTTCTTTGTCCACTCTACTAGTTACATCCTCAAAACAATTCTAGAACTTTTGTCAAGCAAGATTTCCCTTTCATAAATCCATGCTGACTTGGACCAATCCTGTGGCTGCTTTCCAAATGCGCTGCTATTTCATCTTTAATAATTGATTCCAGCATTTCCCCCACTACTGATGCCAGGCTAGCTGGTCTATAATTCCCAGCTTTCTCTCTCCCTCCTTCTTCAAAAGGTTGTTACATTAGCTACCCTCAAGTCTGTAGGAACTGATCCAGAGTCGATAGACTGTTGAAAAGTGATCAACAATGCATCAACTATTTTTGGGCCTCTTCCTTAAGTACTTTGGGATGCAGACTATCACGCCCTGGGGATTTATCGGCATTCAAACCCATCAATTTCCCGAACACAATTTCCTGACTAAAACGGAATTCTTTCAGTTCCTCCTCCTCGCCCGACACTTGGTCCCCTAATATTTCCAGAAGGTTATTTGTTTCTTCCTTCTTGAAGATAGAAACAACGTATGGTTCAATTGGTCTGCCATTTCTTTGTTCTCTATTATAAATTCACCTGATTCTGACTGCAAGAGACCTACGTTTGTCTTCAGTAATCTTTTTCTCTTTGCATATCTATACCTGCTTTTGCAGTCACGTTTTATTTTCACAGCAAATTTCCTCTCACACTGTATTTTCCCCCTGCTAATTAAACCCTCTATCCTCTGCTGAACGCGAAGTTTCTCCCGTCCTCAGGTTTGCTACTTTTTCTGGCCAATTTATATGCCACTTCCTTGGATTAAACACAATCCCTAATTTATCTTCTTAGCCACGGTTGAGCCACCTTCTCCGTTTTATTATTACTCCAGGAACAGATGTACAATTGTTGAAGGTTATCCATGTGATCTTTAAATGTTTGACATTGTCTATCCACAGCCAACCCTTTAAGTACCATTTGCCAGTCTATTCTAGCCAATTCACTTCTCAAACCATCGAAGTTACCTTTCCTTAAGTTCAGGACGCTAGTCTCTGAGTTAACTGTGTCACTCTCCATCTTATTAAAGAGTTCGACCATATTTTGTTCACTCTTCCCCAAGGGGCCTCGCAAATCAAATTGCTAATTAGTCCTTTCTCAATACACATCACCCAGTCTAGAATGGCCAGTCCTCTAGTTTTTTCCTGGAAGTATTGGTGTGGAAAATAAACCATAATACACCCCAGGAAATCTTTCTCCACCGTATTGCTGCCAGTTTGGTTATCCCAAACTATATACAGATTAAAGTCGCCCATGATAACTGCTGTAACTTTATTGCATGCATCCCTAATTTCTTGTTTGATGCTGTGCTCAACCTCATTACTACTGTTTGGTGGTGTGTACACAAGTCCCACTCGCGTTTTCTGTCCTTTGGTATACCGCAGCTCAACCCATACAGATTGCAGATCATCCAAGCTAACATACTTCCTTGTTATTGCGTTAATTTCCTCTTTAACCAGAAACGCTACACCACCCCCTTTTCCTTTCTGTCTATCCTTCTTGAATGTTGAATACCCCTGGATGTTGACTTCCCAGCCTTAGTCATGCTGGAACATGTCTCCGAGATGCCAATTATATCATATTCATTAATAGCTGCCTGCGCAGCTAATTTTTCCACCTCATTACGAATCCTCCTCACATTGAGGAACAGAGCCTTCAGGCTTGTCTTTAATACACTTTGTCCCTTTGGAACTTTGTTCTATTGTGATCCTTTTTGGTTTTTACCTTGGGATTTACAGTCCTCCAATTTTACTTTTCTCCTTTCTATCTTTTGCTTAAGCCTCTATTTTACTTCCCTCTATCTCAGTGCATAGGTTACCATCCCACTGCCATATTAGGTTAACCCCTCCACAACAGCACTAGCAAACACCCCACCTCGGACATTATTTCTGGTCCTGCGCAGTTGCAAACCACCCGGTTTGTACTGGTCCCTTCTCCCCCAGAACCAGAATCCCAATGCAAGCACGGTATTCGGAACTCCTTCATGGCAAACGAGCCAAAGGGGCGAAGCAGAAACGTTGCAAGGACACCATCAAAGTCTCCACAATAAAGTGCAACATCCCCACTGATACCTGGGATTCCCTGGTCAAAAACTGTCAAAAGTGGAGGACGCGCTCCGGGAGAGCGCTGAGCAACTCGTGTTTCGTCGTTGTAAGCATCCTGAAATCAAGAGCAGGCAGTGGAAAGAGCGTGCAGCAAACCAGTCCCGCTTACCCCTCCTCTCAATGACTATCTGCCCCATCTGTGACAGAGAATGTGGTTCTCGTATTGGACTATACAACCACCTAAGAACTCATGTTAAGAATGGAAACAAGGAAAACTGCCTATGAGTTTGATGTCTGGAATTCAATTATGTTGCGCTGTCGTAATAAGTCTGGGCTGGGCCAATATGATCATCCGCTCAGCACTTCTGGCTAAAGATGGATGTAAATGCTTCAACCTTGATTATTAGTTATCTATGGACCACCGCCACTCATACTGGATGTGCCAGGACTAATGCATTTTAGCATGCATGTAGTCCTGTGTGCAGCTTGTCCAGTTTGGCGCTTCATTGTTAGGTAACCCTGGTGCTGCTCCTGGCAAGCTCTTCTACACAATTCTTTGATCTCTATACTACAGTGCCGCCACCCCTGTTGGGTCTGTCCTCTTTGTGGGCTAATACATGCCAAGGGATGATGATGAACGATTCTGGGACATTGGCTGAAACCAATGATTCTTTGATTTTAAACATGTCAATCTTTTGCTCGACTATTCTATGGGGCAGCTCTCCCAAATCATTTCGCAGAAGTCCCCAGATGTTGATGAGAATGTGTTTGCAGCGTCGATTGGGCTGGGTGTGCAGTTGACATGTCTGCTACCGAGATCGATGCCGAGTGGTCCAACCGGTTTTATTCTTTATATAGTTTTTATAGCGGTTGAATGCAAATGAATGGATCGCTCGGCCATTTCAGAGGGCAGCTATGATTCAACCATATTGATGTGGTTCTGAAATAAGGGATGGCAGATGTCCTTCCCTAAAGGACATTCAAGACTATATGGTAGTTTTATCGTCACACTGAATGCAACTAGTTTTTTTTTAATTCCTAATTTATTTAATTAAGTGATTTTAAATTCCCCAGCTGCCGTTGTGGTTTTTGAAATAATGTTCCGGATTACTCGTCCAGTGATGTTACCACTATGCTACCATTCGCGCTATAGCTAACCATTAAATTCAAAACCACTTTACCGCTCGATTTGCATATACTTTGATGCACCTAGAATGGCAAGATCTTTCTAACTCAGCCTTAGATATACGCATCGACTCATCATCCACAGCTGTTTGTGTAGAGAATTGTAAAGATTCACAACATCAGAGTGAACAAAATCCTCAAAAGTTCAGCCTTAAATAGCCACCTTCTTATCCTGAGACAATGCACTTAGTTTGAGTCACTCCCGCCAGGGAGGCTTCTTGTATCCAGATAAAGGACATTCATTTGCAACATTTTACCATTATTCCCCGTTTTCACCTCAATCGCTGAGTGACTATTATAGTTAAATTGTCTGTCGCTTCTTGTCACTGATCTGTACCGAAATCGCTCCATCACTCCATTGCCTTGATTTTTCTCTTCAGATTCCTAAATTTCCCCATACCTGATCCCTCCTGCCTTTTTTGTTTAAAGCTATATCTACAGCCCTAATTATTCGATTCGCCAGAACACTGCTCGCAGACTAGTTTAAGTGGGGACTATCCCAATGGAGCAGCTCCATCTTTCTACAGTACTGCTGCCAGTGGTCCGTGAATTTCACGCCCTTCCTCCAGCATCACTATCTGAGAAACGCATCTCAGCCAAATGGAGAATAATCCATCACAGTGCCGAATTATGCTTTGTAGATGGTGGAACGTCTTTGGGGAGTCAGGAGTTGAGACACTCATCGCAGAATATCCAGTCTCTAACCTGTTCCTGGATCCGCAGTATTTATATGGCTCATCCAATTAATTTTCTGGTTGACAGAGACCCGCAGGCGGTTGATGGTGGGGGCTTTGTCAATGGTAATGCCATTGAATGTTCAGTCATGTTGGTTAGACTCACTCTTTTCAGATATAGACAATGCTTGGCACTTGTGTGGCACGAATTTTAATTGTCACTTATCAGCCAAAATCCGTATATTATCCAGGTTTGGCTGCATGTGTGCATGGAGCGTTACATTTTCTTTGCAGTTGCGAATGGAGCTGATCATTGTCCAAACATCAGCGAGTGTCCGAGACCAGCAGCGGGAGCAGAGCGAGGCGGCGGCCAGAATGAAGAGCAAGCACTCGAGACCAGCAGCCAAGGCTTATTCGGCAGCACCTCTCTAATCTACGACCTCTATCATCTGGAAGGACGAGGGCAGCAGGCGCATTGAAGCACCATCATGAGTAAGTTTCCCCCCAAGTCATATACTATCGTGACTTGGAAATATATCGCCATTCCCCCCCCGCCGCCCCCAATCTACAACGTTGGATCATCTTCAGCACATGCACTGCAGCGGTTCCAGGAGGCAGCTCATCACCACCTTCTCAAAGGCAATTAGAAATAGACAATAAATGCTAGCCTTGTCGTGGCGCAAAAGTACAAAGTACGAATAAAACCATCTCTGACACTTCAGAGCTGCTACCATGGGGCTTGTGCACAACTCCAAAAAGAGCCCTGAATGATTTTATATTTCTACTCTGTAGAATGTCGGTTACAGTAATCCGGTTGTGATCCTGTATCTCACTGTGAGTTGAGAACGAGGTTTAGCGCACACTGTCCAAATATTGCTCTCCACCTCTTATGGAAATACACCTATAGCTGTGTTATTGGTGCTGACGCTACTTTTGTTTCACTGATCGTGTAGCTATGCTGGGACACCTATGCTGACCCGCGTCGTGCAGCTCCAGTGTTCAACTTATCTGAAGAAGTTTCTACACACTGCTGTCGATCCATGAGCGGGGTTAATTGATATTTTGACCGATCCTCTGATTAGTTTCCCAGAAATTATTTGTTTTTCTACAGGTTGTTCTGAGCAACGCACTTCATATCTGAATTAGAATCGATTGAATGATTTGTTCCCCATTAAAAAAAAATTCTGTCGCTGGGCTTTTGATATTGCTCGCATCAGTTGTTTTCGGTTAACTTCACTTGAAGTTACAGTCAGGCCATATCTACAGGAGCGGCAAATGCAAAGCGCCAGTTGTACGTTAAAAATGTTCCCTCATATCTACTACCAACTCCGTCGTCCCGTTTCGAGCTCCCTGGTGTATAGACGATGTTGACGAATAATTTTTCCAATCCCTCGGCCCCAGTATCAGACATCGTCTCACTGAATTCTTCCTTCCTCCTCTGTGCACTTGGTCATTGTGAGAGAGTAAGCTCTTCATTCATGAAAGGTATGGGACAATGAAACTGCTCCACTCTTTTCCAAACATGTGCATGCGTCTTGCAACAGAACTGCATTATCATTGGAACCACAAACCCTGTTTTATTGGCTCACTGTGCTGAGGGTCGTCTACTATGGCTCATGTCTAGCTAATTCAATTAATTCTGCGAAGGTCAGGGATATAATATGATCGAGTATAGTGTTACAAGAAAATACAATTTAACATTGTACATCAAACACATAAGTCTGCTATGCAGGTACAGCAAGTGATCAGGAAGGCTAATGGAATATTGGTCTTTATTGCAAAGGGGATGGAGTATAAAAGCAGGGATATATTCCTACAGTTATACAGGGTTAATAGAGCGTCCACGTCTGGAATACTGCGTGCAGATTTGTTTTCCATATTTATGAAAGGATATACTTGCTTTGGAGGCAGTTCAGAGAAGGTTCACTCGGTTGATTCTGGAGATGAGGGGTTTGACCTATGAGGAAAGGTTGAGTCGCTTGGGCCTTTACTCATTGGAATTCAGAAGATTGAGACATGATCTTATCAAAATATACATGAATAAGAGGGGGCTCGACAAGGTGGATGCAGAGACATTTTTCCACATTTGGGAGAGACTCGAACTAAGGGGCATAATCTTAGAATAAGGGGCCACCGAATTAAAACTGAGATGAGAAAACATTTACTTTCTCAGAAGGTTTTACCTCTGTGGAATTCGCTTCCTCTGGAAAATGTGAAAGCTGGTACATTGAATTAATTTAAGACAGAGATAGACAGTTTCTCAACCGATAAGGGAATAAGGGGTTATTGGGAGCGGGCAGGGAAGTAGAGCTGATCCATGATCTGATCAGCCAAGATCGTTTTAAATGGCGGAGCAGGCACGAGGGGCCGAATGGCCGACTCCTGCTCCTATATATTATGTACTTATGTAACTCTTCTTCAGTCAATGAGCAGTAGTGCTGATTTTGGTCCTTAGCTCCGTGGCTTAAAGATTCACCGTGTTGAAGTGCAGAGGGGGAAATCATTCGGGGAGACTGGCATATTGATTATAGTGGCTTCTGAATTTCCTTCCTTTAATGGAAGATTAATCTATTGGACTGTGTTCTGAGGTTGTGATCTGCACTGCTCGATTTTCCTCTACACTCTCTACTCAGATGAAGCTTAATGCCCAGAGATGAAAATTTATGATATTCTATGCTACGATTTCAGTGAAATAACTTGTAATAATAGAATATTAGTGTAAAAAGATGCTGAAGAAATAAGGAAAGAAACTAAGAAAGTAACACTAAAAACAAAACCCAACATTACGTAAATGCCTGTGAACAAAGCACTATTGTGGAGAATTCGACAGAAGTGAAAACACAGACGACTGTGCTCACTATAGAAAATATTATTGTGTCAGAAGATGACATTTTAGAACTCAGCAAGTACATTGATGAGGTGTTGAAGAAACCTCCTCAAGAAGATCATTGAAGTGATGTACCCGGATGATCTGTGTTGGACCTGTATAACTTCCATCAATGCCGAATTAGGGCCAAAGGCAATAGTGATAAGTTGAGTTAACATCAGTGCTGCAAGATTATTGGCGACAGCAGTGATGAAAGGATAAGTCACCACCTACAGTAAATTATCTCCGGTACTGTGAGACAATCAACGCAGCTAAGCAGTGCAACGACACGAGCAGTTACATAAGTGTGAAGTACTCAGCAGTACTCGGAAAATGGGGCCAGATGGAACACATCACTACCAGTAGTATTTCTGTAAGATAACGATTAAGTTAGAATACTGTCACCGCCACTTAAGTTACAGCAGGATGATCATCACTCGGCTAAGTGAATGATAATGTCGACTTCAATACAGCTGCAGTAAGGCAATAATATGTACTGCAACAGTAAGGAAGGAAAACACACTGGCAGGCTATTACCAAAACACTTGTAGCAACAACAATTTATTGAGCGCCATAATATAGAGAAACTTTGCAACGTGATTCGCGGAACTCTGAGGACAACTTTGAATACAACAGAAGATAACCGAAAACTCAATTTCAGAGACTGGGTTTTAACAGCACATTAAAGGAGAAAAGAGAGAAAGAAAATTGAATGGCCTGAGGAAGAGATGTCTCGAGAGAGAAACCGAGAAGTCAACCATGCTGGAATCGGAAGGTTGTATATTTCGGTATTGTTGAACTGCTGTTCATTTCACGAAGTGTACATCGATAGGGAGGCGGGATACGCTCGACTTTATTATTTTTTTCCCTTCACAGGCTTTATATCACATCCCTAATTTCACTCTAAAATGTGGCGAATGCAAACCATGTGGTGAAGGTGCTCTCACAGTGCTGTTAGGGAGGGAGCTCCTGGATTTGGATCCAGCGATGATGAAGGATGGGCGATATATTTGCAAGTCAAGATATTGTGTGACGTGAAGGCGAACTTCCAGATGAGGGCGTTCCCATGCGTCTGCTGCCCTTGACCTTCTAGGTTGTCGAGGTCGCGGGTTTGGGAGGTACTGTCAATGATGCTTTGGTTAGTTGCTGGAGTGCGCCGGTGGTGGAAGGAGTGAATGTGGACTGTGGTTGATGGGGTGCCAATCAAGCGGCTGCTTTGTCCAAATAGGGTGCCGAGCTTCTTGAGTGTGGTAGGAGCTATACTCATCCAGGCAAGTGGAGAGTATTCTATCACAGTGTTGACTTGTACATTGTAGATTGCGGAATGAATTTGGTAAGTTCAGGAGGTGAGACAATCATTGCAGAATACATAGCGTCTGACCCGCTTTATTGCCATAGTATTCATGATTCTGGTCCAGTTAAGTTTCTGGTCAACGTTTACCCTCATTATGTTGATGTTCATGGATTCAGTGATGATAATATTGTTGAATATTTAGGGAAGATGAATAGACTCCCGTTTGCTGGAGATATGCTTTGCCTGGCACTTTTGTGGCATGAAAGTTATTTGCCACTTATCAGCTCAAGGCTGAATGTCGTCTGGTCGTGTTGCATGTGGGCATGGATTACTTCATGATCTCAAGAGTTGCGAATGGACCTGAACACTGCACAATCATCAGCGAACATCTCCACTTCTGACCTAATGATCGAGGGAAGATCATTGGTGAGGCATCTGAAGATGGTTCGGCCCTGGACACTGCTCTGAAGAACTGCTTAAGTGAAACCACGCAGCTGGTATGATTAAGCTCCCACAAACACAACCATCTTCCTTTATGCTAGTTATGACTCCACCCAGGGGAGAGTTTTACGAGAAATGTTTGATGCCACATTATGTAAAATGTGCCTTGATGTGAATGGCAGTCACTCTCAACTCACTTCTGGAGAGTGAAGAATAAAAACACGGACATGGGCAGGTTGGGCTGAATGGCCTGGTTCCCGATTAAAAATACTATGTAATACTGAGTAATACTCCAGAGGTTTTCCATCGTGCAAACTGCATCGACTTCTGATATCTTTGAAGTGCTTCCAGGAATTAACAGACTAAATATTTATCGCCAGTCTGCTGCTGGCATAGTCAGTATCACTCAATGATCTTCTGACGCGATGCTGATAGTTAGTCAAAGTTATCTACTTTTGTAGAAATAATAGAAAGCAAATTATAATTTAAATGGAGAAAAATTGCAAGTGCTGCAATACAGAAAGACCTGGGTTCCTTGTGCATGAAACACAAAAATGTTGTATGCAGGTGCAGCAAGTAATCAGGAAAGCAATTGGAATGTTGGCCTTAATTGCAAGGGGAATATGGTATGAAAGCAAACAAGTCCCGCTACAACTGTAAAGGGTATTGGCGAGGCCACACCTGGAGTACTGCGTACAGTTTTGGTCTCCGTCTTTAACAAAGGACATACTTGCATTGGAGACTGTTCAAGAATGTTCACTAAGTTGATTCAGGAGAAAAGGAGTTGACTTATGAGGATAGGTTGAGTAGATTGGGCGTATACACATTGCAGTATAGAATAATGAAAATTGATTTCATTGAAACTTATAGGATAATAAGGGGGCTCGACAAGGTTGATGCTCACAGGATATTTCCATTCATAGGTGAAACCAAAACTAGGAGACATAGTCTAAGAAAAGGGGCCGCACATTTAAAACTGAAATGAGGAGAAAGTTCTTATCTCAATGCCAAATCCCTGCGCTGGGTCATTGAATATATTTAACGCAAAGATAGACAGATTTTTGAGCGATAAGGGAGTAAAGGGTTACTTGGATCGGGCATGGAAGTGGAGCAAATTTCATGATCAGAGCAGCCATCATCTTATTGAACTGTGCAGCAAGCGCGAGGGTCCAAAAGGGCAACTCCTGCTCATATTTCTTATGTTCTTATGTTCTTATCAACCACAAATATTTGACTGTATTAATGTGTTTTTTGTATTAACCTGTTGTCTTCATTCCCAACGTATGAACGTTCTGGCCATCAGTTGTTGAATAAAATAATTACAATTTTCCAATTACAGACATCCAAAATTTTCTCAGTTGCAACACCTAATATCTTCAAATATTTTTCTGAGTGCCAAAAAAATCGGCTTTTATATCAATGACAATTCAAATCAACGCTCTTCTCCCAATCGAATTAGCAAATCACATTCCTGTGGAACGGTTGTATATCAATGCTTTGATTGAACATTTCTGTACGATGAAGATTGTTTAGATGTTGAGGCACTCCCAGTTAAATTCACACTTTGGCAATATTAGACACATGCAGTTGGTGTAAGTGTTCTGTCGTAATGTGTTGGTGGTGGCCGAGTGATTCAGCGTTAGGCTATTAAACAAGTGTGTGCTGTCCACAAAGATTCGAATTTCACTCGCATCAGGAACTGTTCACCCATCATGATTATGCTCCCGGTTCCACAACCCCCAAGATATCCACACTCGTCAATTCTGTCCTCCTGTGCAGCCCAATTTTAACCCCTCTACAATTGATGCCTTTGCCTTCATTTGGAGGATGCCCGAAGCTCCAGAATGCCCTCTCTCATCCTCTCTGCCTCTCTTTCCCCATTTAAGACGCAACTTATAACCTACATCTTCGATCAAGTTTTCAGTCATCCGCAATATTATCTCCTGATGTGGTCAGTGTCAAATATCATTTCATTTAAAGTCTCGTGAAACACCTTAAAGACGCTGTATAAACAATAGTTATTGTTGTTGTTAGGAATAGAGGAGCCGGCCATTCACCCGCTTGAGCATGGTCTGCCAATTTATTAAATCATGCCTGATCTGCACCTTAACACCATCCACCCACCTAGGTTGCGTTATCATATTGCCCTTTCCTGTTATTCTTGCATTAGACAACTTTCAGGCTGTGATTGACTTCGTTGAAAATCTGCATCATTGTCTCGATCTTTGACGAAATTCCAACTGAGTTCTGGAATGGCTTTTAAACATGCATTCCAGCGTCTCCGGTGGTGTGAGTGTTCCAATGAATGAGGTCTCGGTTGCTGCCATTGAGGTAACGGTAGGAACAAGGGAGAGGTGGTAAAAGCGCTGGTAGCGGATACTGTCAAAGCTCTGACTTCGAATCATAGAATCTCACATCACAGAACGAGACCATTAGGTAGACTTATCCAATTAGTCCCAGTCCCCTGCTGTTATCACTTATCTCTGAAATTCTTTAAATTTTAACTTACCTTTTTAAAGTTGCTATTGAATCATCTTTTCACCAGCTACTCAAAGAATGCATTCCAGATCGTAACAACACGCTAAGTAAAAAAAAGAACACATCTCTTCATACCACCTCCTCTAGAACGGCTTTAAAAAAAAATTATCTTCAATGTGTGTTCTTTCCTGTCCTCCTCCAGACCGTCTTCTCAGTAGAAACAGTTTCGACCTATCTGCTCAATTAACCCCACCGCTGTCATAATTTTGAATACATCTATTAAATCTCCGCTTAAAATTCTTTGCTCGACAGAGAACAATCCTAACTTCTACACTCCCAGCATAGCTGAATTTCCTCGACCCTAGCCATAACGCAAGGCGATGAATTGCGACGCCGATTGGAAAATATTGCCAAATGGGAGCAGGAAAAATCAGGAGGATCCAGTAACGAAAACATGGTCATCAGCTTTATGGATCTTTAGATCCGCTTTGGGAAACAGATACAGAGGGATCGAGGGCGAACTTCACGATTGACCAGAGGCGGTCAAGACACCATTCCCTGGTTTAAGACGCTGGAACATTTACTATGATGTGATCGGTGACATAACTGATCTGAGCTATTTAAATGATTCTCGGTTCTGCAGATCAGGAATTCAAAATTAACTTCGGATTCGGGCCAATCCAGATAATTCGCAACAAACAAGGTACCTAAATACTGGAAGGGACATTGCGCCACTTACAGGAGAGCTTGTTCACGGTGACATCGATGTGTCTGCAGTGTGCGGGGCTGGACACTTTCAGTGTGTATACAATGAAGGTCACATTCTTTGTTGTGGAAAATAAATCTGATAGACAACAATTGCTATTTCGGTCGCAGCAATTTGTAACTTTAGCTCACGAACACCCTGGTTTCGGCTATCTCGCAGCAATGCCACTGGCAGACTCTGTGGCACAGTGGGTCAGCACGTTCTGCTGCGAAGTGAAAGGTAGGTGGTGCGATCCCACCCAGGTGCGAGCATTTAACTGTTGTCTTTTTCCCTTTCTGGATTCTGTGCCACACAGTTGCAGGTTGCTTTGGCTGCAAGAAAGTATTCCCCAGACATTGCCAGCTGGACTCTCAGTCACTGAGTATCTCTGTCCAGCTATGATTCTCCCTGTGTATCCATGTCCATCTGTTGGAGTCGCTCGCTAAATTTGTCCAGCTGTGTAATACTACGTAATAATGAGTAATACTGCAGAGACTTTGCATCGTGCAAACTGCATCTACTTCTGATATCTTTGAAGTGCTTCCTGGAATTAACTGACTAAATATTTATCGCCAGTCTGCTGCTGGCATAGTCAGTATCACTCAATGATCTTCTGACGCGATACTGATACTTAGTCAAAGTTATACACTTTTGTAGAAATAATAGAAAGCAAATTATAATTTAAATGGAGAAAAATTGCAAGTGCTGCAGTATAGAAAGACGCGGGTTCCTTGTGCAAGAAACACAAAAATGTTGTATGCAGGTGCAGCAAGTAATCAGGAAAGCAATTGGAATGTTGGCCTTAATTGCAAGGGGAATATGGTATGAAAGCAAATAAGTCCCTCTACAACTGTACAGGGTATTGGCGAGGCCACACCTGGAGTACTGCGTACAGTTTTGGTCTCCGTCTTTAACAAAGGACATACTTGCATTGGAGACTGTTCAGAGAATGTTCACTAAGCTGATTCAGGAGAAGAGGAGTTGACTTATGAGGATCGGTTGAGTAGATTGGGCGTATACACATTGTAGTTTTGAATAATGAGAATTGATTTTATTGAAACTTTTCAGATAATAAGGGGGCTCGACAAGGTTGATGCACACAGGATATTTCCATTCATAGGTGAAGACAAAACTAGGAGACATAGTCTAAGAAAAGGGGCCGCACATTTAAAACTGAAATGAGGAGAAAGTTCGTATCTCAATGTCAAATCCCTGCGCTGGGTCATTGAATATATTTAACGCAAAGATAGACAGGTTTTTGAGCGATAAGGGAGTAAAGGGTTACGTGGATCGGGCATGGAAGTGGAGCAAATTTCATGATCAGAGCAGCCATCATCTTATTGAACTGTGCAGCAAACGCGAGAGGCCAAAAGGGCAACTCCTGCTCCTATTTCTTATGTTCTGATGTTCTTATCAACCACAAATATTTGACTGTATTAATGTGTTTTTTGTATTATCCTGTTGTCTTCTATTCCAACGTATGAACGTTCTGGCCATCAGTTGTTGAATAAAATAATTACAATTTTCCAATTACAGACATCCAAAATTTTCTCAGTTGCAACACCTAATATCTTCAAATATTTTTCTGAGTGCCATAAAAATCGGCTTTTATAATCAATGACAATTCAAATCAACGCTCTTCTCCCAATCGAATTCGCAAATCACATTCCTGTGGAACGGTTGTATATCAATGCTTTGATTGAACATTTCTGTACGATGAAGATTGTTTAGATGTTGAGGCACTCCCAGTTAAATTCACAGTTCGGCAATATTAGACACATGCAGTTGGTGTAAGTGTTCTGTCGTAATGTGTTGGTGGTGGCCGAGTGATTCAGCGTTAGGCTATTAAACAAGTGTGTGCTGTCCACAAAGATTCGAATTTCACTCGCATCAGGAACTGTTCACCCATCATGATTATGCTCCCGGTTCCACAACCCCCAAGATATCGACACTCGTCAATTCTGTCCTCTTGTGCAGCCCAATTTTAACCCCTCTACAATTGATGCCTTTGCCTTCATTTGGAGGATGCCCGAAGCTCCAGAATGCCCTCTCTCATCCTCTCTGCCTCTTTTTCCCCATTTAAGACGCAACTTATAACCTACATCTTTGATCAAGTTTTCAGTCATCCGCACTATTATCTCCTGATGTGGTTCAGTGTCAAATATCATTTCATTTAAAGTCTCGTGAAACACCTTAAAGACGCTGTATAAACAATAGTTATTATTGTTGTTAGGAATAGAGGAGCCGGCCATTCACCCGCTTGAGCATGGTCTGCCAATTTATTAAATCATGCCTGATCTGCACCTTAACACCATCCACCCACCTAGGTTGCGTTATCATATTGCCCTTTCCTGTTATTCTTGCATTAGACAACTTTCAGGCTGTGATTGACTTCGTTGAAAATCTGCATCATTGTCTCGATCTTTGCCGAAATTCCAACTGAGTTCTGGAATGGCTTTTAAACATGCAATTTCCGCGTCTCCGGTGGTGTGAGTGTTCCAATGATTGAGGTCCCGGTTGCTGCAATTGAGGAAACGGTAGGAACATGGGAGAGGTGGGGAAAGCGCTAGTAGCGGATGCTGTCAAAGCTCTGACTTAGAATCACAGAATCACACATCACAGAACGAGGCCATTAGGCAGACTTATCCAATTAGTCCCAGTCTCTTACTGTTATCACTTATCTCTGAAATTCCTTAAATTTTAACTTACCTTTTTAACGTTGCTATTGAATCTTCTTTTCACCACACACTCAAAGAATGCATTCCAGATCGTAACAACACGCTAAGTAAAAAAAAGAACACATCTCTTCATACCACCTCCTCTAGAGCGGCTTTAAAAAAAAAATTTCTTCAATGTGTGTTCTTTCCTGTCCTCCTCCAGACCGTCTTCTCATTAGAAACAGTTTCGACCTATCTGCTCTATTATCCCCACCGCTGCCATAATTTTGAATACATCTATTAAATCTTCGCTTAAATTTATTTGCTCGACAGTGAACAATCCTAACTTCTACACTCCCCACATCGCTGAATTTCCTCGACCTTAGCCATAATGCAGGTCGATGAATTGCGACGCCGTTTGGAAAATATTGCCAATTGGGAGCAGGAAAAATCAGGAGGATCCAGTAAAGAAAACATGGTCATCAGCTTTATGGATCTTTAGATCCGCTTTGGGAAAAATATACAGAGGGATCGAGGGCGAGCTTCACGATTGACCAGAGGCGGTCAAGACACCATTCTCTGGTTTAAGACGCTGGAACATTTACTATGATGTGATCGGTGACATAACTGATCTGAGCTATTTAAATGATTCTCGGTACTGCAGATCAGGAATTCAAAATTAACTTCGGATTCGGGCCAATCCAGATAATTCGCAACAAACAAGGCACCTAAATACTAGAAGGGACATTGCGCCACTTACAGGAGAGCTGGTTCACGGTGATATCGATGTGTCTGCAGTGTGTGGGGCTAGACACTTTCAGTGTGTATAAAATGAAGGTCACATTTTTTGTTGTAGAAAATAAAATCTGATAGACAGCAATTGCTATTCCGGTCGCAGCAATTTGTAGCTTTAGCTCACGAACACCCTGGTTTAGGGTATCTCGCAGCAATGCCACTGGAAGACTCTGTGGCACAATCGGTCAGCACGTTCTGCTGCTAAGTGAAAGGTCGGTGTTGCGAGCCCACCCAGGTGCGAGCATTTAACTGTTGTCTTTTTCCCTTTCTTGATTCTGTGCCGCACAGTTGCAGGTTGCTTTGGCTGCAAGAAAGTATTCCCCAGATATTGCCAGCTGGACTCTCAGTCTCTGGGTATCTCTGTCCAGCTATGATTTCCCCTGCGTATCCATGTCCATCTGTTGGAGTCGCTCGCTAAACTTGTCCAGCTGTGCAATACCCTATGTATAAATATCCAGCTGTGTTAGACTGTGTATATCTGTCGAGCTGTGATAGTCCCTGGGATGGTGATTTGGGCAGAATCTTAGCAGTGTTCAATGCGGATAAGTGTACTTTGGGAGTACTAATATGGAACGACAGTATACTATAAAAGTGTAGATGAGCAGAGAGACATGAGTGGCCATATGCACAGATCATTAATGGTGGGCAGGGCAAGTTGATGAGGTGGTTAATAATCCAAATGGGTTACTCGGGTTTATAAATTGATGCATACAATATAAAAACAATGAGATAATGCTAGAATTTTTGAATCGCTGGTTAGGACTCAGCTGGAATATTGTTGATAATCCTTGGCACCACACTTCAGGAAAGATGTAACGGCTTTAGATCGAGTACAAAGGAGGTTTACTCGAATGATCCCATTGATGAGGGACTTCAGTTATGAGGAGAGGTTGGACAAGTTTATGCTGTTCTCTTTGGAACAGAGGGGATTATAAGGTGTCTTAATTGGTGTTTTAAAGAATGGGGGAGATTTTAGTAGATTAGTAGCGAAAAAAAATCGATTCCCTCTCACAAATCAATCAATAACTAGTGGTTATAGATTGAAAATCATGGCAAAAGAGGGAGGATGAAAATATATCTTCCACACAGTGTTGTCTGGATCTGTAACGCTGTATCTGAACAGATGGTAGCATCTGATTCCATAAATACTTGTAACATGGAGTAGCACAGGAACATGTGGATTTGGAATCTACAGGGTTATGGATAAAATGCTGGGGTGGGGGACTAAGCTGGACTGCTGTTTCAAAGAGCTAGTAGAGATGCAACATGAAAAATGGCCTCATTATGTGCTGTAAGTTTCTTTGACACGAGGAACATTTGTGACCATATAGCAAATCATAAATGGTGGCAGGGCAATTTGACAAGGTGGTTAAAAATCCATAAGGGTTGCTCGGGTTTATAAATGGAAGCATGGAATATAAAAGCAAAGAGATAATGCTGGAATTGTATCAATCGCTGGTTAGGATTCAGCTGGAGTATTGTTGATAATTCTGGAAAGATGGACCGGCTTTGCATAGAGTACATAGAAAGTTTGCCAGGATGTTGAGGATGTTACGAGTAGAGTGGATAAAGGAGCACTAGTGGATGCGATGCATTTGGACTTTCAAAACGCTTTTGACAAGGTCCCACACGAGAGATTAATGTGAAAACGTAAAGCACATGTGATTGGGATTAATATACTGACGTGGATAGAGAACTGGTTGGCAGACAGGGAGCAAAGTGTGGGAATAAAAGGGTCATTTTCAGAATGACAGGCAGTGACTAGTCTGGTACCTCAAGGTTCAGTGCTGGGACCCCAGCTATTTACAATATATATTAATGATTTAGATGAAGGAATAGACAGAAGAAGCATGGGCCCAGGGGCAGCACGTGCCAGCCCACACTGTGTGCACACGAGTTATCTGCAGCAGTCGACTTGGTTAATCCTTAGCACTGGACCAAGACCTCGCTCTGTCAAGCCCGTTTGGTGGCTGGCGTGCAACAGTCACCACACGTTAAAAAATCCATGCAGAGGCATCTTCCACCTTTCAATATGTAGTTCGCGACCTGGAATATTAGGTCCTTCATTGTAACACCTGTGAATTTATCCCTTTTTGGAGTGATAGCAAGTCATCCTCCATCCGACAGAACACAATTGATGATGACTCCGTTGTCTTCTAGAGACAATTCACTTACCGAAGTCACACAAGAAATTGATTTTTCACGTTATTAACGTTCTGAATGAGCTCTCGAATTTAACTCACCTCATCCCCTGAAACAGGTCATTCTCGTCAGAATCCTTTTCAAAAAACCATAGAATGATTTAATCATGCAGGACAGAAGGAGACCATTCTGCACATCGTGCCTGTGCTTGATCCTTGGGAGGGCTGTCCCATTATTTCCTCTCCCTTTATCTTTCCCCAAAGCACTGTATTTTGCCGCTTCAAGTAATGTATAATAAATGGTCAAACTTTACAAGGAACAGAAAGAGTTAGGGAGTCAGATGCTAGACATTTCTGGCTGGATCAGAATTAGTCAGAAGGTGCAATCTCCCCTGCTTCTGCCCGATGCGAAGCAGATGTGACTTTCCATTGAAAACTCTGTCCCAAAATAACCGGCAACAATCACAGAATTAGAGTGGCCACGTCCTGGGCCCCGATAGCATCTGGTCCACATCGAGGAAGCAGCAGACGTGAAATGAGAAAATAATTTTTATACAGCGCTTTTTTATGATCTGGAATGCAATGTTAGAAATGGCGGTGGGAGCTGTATCATTCTGTGACTCGATGGTGAATTAGCATCTACAATGTGGACTTTGTCACTTATAGTGAAGCGGAGGGCAGTTTTCAATATTAAAACAGCCAATTATTACATGAAGCAAAAGCTGCCGGATGATGACCCGTTTCCAGAGCACTGACACTGCCACAAGATTGCAGAGCTTCAGATCAACCGTAAAATCAAAATAAAAGGTTAAGATTCGGTCGCCAAACGTTGGTCTTGAACTAACGACTTTAAGTTTAACAGTCTCAATTACACTATACACAGAGCTAACCGGAACTATTTAAATTATGCTTCTCTGCGGGAGAGGCAGCGGGAGTTCGTGAGTCGGCGAGAGGCAGCGTGCGGAGGCCTATAAAAGCCCAGCGTTGGTGAGCCGGAGAGGCCAGCTGGTGCAGCTGCACCAGGGTGAGAAGGCAAAAAAAAGCAGAAAGAAATTGAAAGGTGACGTCAAACTCAAGGGGGTAAGTTATTGGCTGGAAATTGGTAAGTAGTTTTCTTTTTCTTTTTTATATCAGTAAATAACATTCAGCATTGTTGTTGCCAAATTAAGTTAATGTAAGGTTATGTCATGGCAGGACAGCTCGTTCACGTGTTATGCTCCTCCTGCACTAGGTGGAAAGTCAGGGACGCTTCCGGTGGCCCTGACGACTAAGTGTGCGGGAAGTGTATCCGCCTCTAGCTCCTGACGGACCGCATTGTGGCACTGGAGCTGCGGGTGGATTCACTCTGGAGAAAGCACGATGCTGAGAACCACATGAGTGGCACGTTTAGCGAGTTGGTATCGCCGCAGGTAAAGGGTACACAGCCAGATAGTAAATGGATGCCCAGCAGGAAGAGCATTGCAAGGAAGGTAGTGCAGGGATCCCCTGCGGTCATCCCCCTGCAAAACAGATACACCAATTGGATAGTGTTGGGGGAGATCTCTCATCAGGCGAGGGCAGCAGTAGCCAAGTTTGTGGCACCCTGGGTGAGAGGGCAGGGAAAGTGGTGGGAGAGCTATAGTGAGAGTGGATTCGATTGTAAGGGCAATAGATAGGCGTTTCTGCAGCCGCAACTGAGTCTTCAGGATGGTATGTTGCCTCTCTGGTGCAAGGGTCAAGGATATCTCGGAGCGGTTGCAGGACATTCTGAAAATGGAGGGTGAACAGCCAGTTGTCGCGGTGCATATATGTACCAAAGATATAGTTAGAAAACAGGATGAGGTCCTACGAGACAAAATTTGGGAGCTAGAAGCTAAAGTGAAAAGTAGGACCACAAAGGTAGTAATCTCAGGATTGTAACCAGTGCCACGTGCTAGTCAGAGCAGGAATCGCAGGATAGCTCAAATGAATACTTGGCTTGAGGAGTGGTGCAAGTGAGAAGGATTCAAATTTCTGGGACATTGGAACTGCTTCTGGGGGAGGTGGGACCAGTACAAACCGGACGGTCTGCACCTGGGTAGGACCGGAACCAATGTCTTAGGGGAAGTGTTTGCTAGTGCTTTTGGGGAGGATTTAAACTAACATGGCAGTGGGATGGGAAGCTATGCAGGGAGACAGAGCGAAATAAAATGGAGGCAGAAGCAAAAGTTAGAAAGTAGAACAGTAAAAGTGGATTGCAGAGAAAACCAAGGCAATAAACAAAAAGGGCCACATTGCAGAAAAATTTTAAAGGGGCAAAGTGTGTTAAAAAGACAAGCCTAAAGGCTCTGTTCCTCAATGTGACGAGTATTCGGAATAAGGTGGACGAATTAACTGCGCAGACAACAGTTAACGGATGTGATGTAATTGGCATCACGGAGACGTGGCTCCAGGGTGACCAAGTCTGGTAACTCAACATCCAGGTGTATTCAACATTTAGGAAGGATAGGCAGAGAGGAAAAGGAGGCGGTGTGGCGTTAATGGTAAAGAGGAAATTAATTCAATAGTAAGAAGGGAGGTTAGCCTGGATGATGTGGAATCGGTATGTGTGGAGCTGCGGAATTACAAAGGGCAGAAAACGTTAGTGGGAGTTGTGTGCAGACCACCAAACAGTACTACTGAGGTTGGGGGCTAATCAACCTGGTAGCAATGCCGTGAAGGAGGATTTCCTGGAGTGTTTTAGGGATGGTTCTCGAGACCAATATGTCGAGGAACCAACTAGATAGCTGGTCATCCTCGAATGGGTGATGTGGAATGAGAAGGGACTAATTAGCAATCTTGTTGTGCGAGGCCCCTTGGGGAAGAGTGACCATAATATGGGAGAATTCTTTATTAAGATGTAGAGTGACACAGTTAATTGGGTCCTGAACTTTAGCAAAGGCAGCTTCGACTGTATGAGGAGTGAATTGGCTATAATAGACTGGCAAAGGATACTTAAAGGGTTGACGGTGGAAAAGTAATGGCAAACATTTAAAGATCAAATGGATGATCTTCAGCAAATGTGTATCCCTGTCTGGAGTAAAAATAAAATGAGAAGGTGCCCCAACCATGATTACAAGGGAATATAAGGATAATGTTAAAGCTACGGAAGAGGCATAAAAATTGCCGAGAAAAAACAACAAACCTGAGAACTGGGAGAAATTTAGTATTCAACAGAGGAGGACGAAGGATTTATTTAAGAGGGGGAAAATAGAATACGAGAGGAAGCTTGTAGGGAACATAAAATCTGACTGCAAAATCTTCTATAAGTATGTGAAGAGAAAAATATTAGCAAAGACAAACGTAGGTCCCTTGCAGTCGGATTCAGGTGAAGTTATAATGGAGAGCAAAGAAACGGCTGACCAATTAAACAAATACTTCGGTTCTGTCTTTACGAAGGAAGTCACAAATAGTCTTCCGAATGTATCTGGGGACAGTGGTCTAGCGAGAAGGAGGAACAGAAGGATAACCTTATTAAGTGGGAAATTGTGTTATGGAAATTGATGGGATTGAAGGCCAATAAATTCCCGGCGCCTGATAGTATGCATCCCAGAGTATTACGGAAGTGGCCCTAGAAATAGTGGATGCATTGGTGATCATTTTCCAACAGTTTATCGATTCTGGATCAGTTCCTATCAACTGAAGGGTACCTATTGTAACACCACTTTTTTTAAAAATGAGGGAGAGAGAAAACGGGTAATTATAGACAAGTTAGCCTGACATCAGTAGTAGGGAAAATGTTGGAATCAATCATTAAGAATGAAATAGCAGCGCATTTGGAAAGCAGTGAAAGGAGCGGACCAAGTTCGCAAGGATTTGTGAAAGGGAAATCATGCTTGATGAATCTTCTGGAAAGTTTTGAGGATGTAACTAGCAGAGTGGACAAGGGAGAACCAGTGGGTGTTGTGTATTTGGACTTTCAAAGGGCTTTTGACAAGGTCCCACATAAGAGATTGGTGTGCAAAATCGAAGCATATGGTACTGGGGATAATGTACTGAAGTGGATAGAGAACTGGTTGGTAGAAAGAAAGCAGACAGTGGGGATAAACGGCTCCTTTTCAGAAAGGCTGGTTGTTGATCCCAATTCATTGGATATATTCAAGAGGGAGTTAGATATGGCCCTTACGGCTAAGGGGATCAAGGGGTATGGAGAGAAAACAGGAAAGGGGTACTGAGGGACTGATCAGCCATGATTTTATTCAATGGCGGTGCAGGCTTGTAGGACCGCATGGCCTACTCCTGCACCGATTTTCTATGTTTCTATGTTTCTATGTCTCACGCGAGATTGAAATCAATGAAACTGTATTTGTATTGAATTATGGACAAGGTCCCAAGTGGATTCCCGTTACTGTTGTTGCCAAAGAGGGGAGCAGGGTGATTCGGGTCAAACCTTCAAATGGACTCATTCACCAGAAACACTTGGAACAAATCAAACTCAGATTCGCGGACTATCCTGAGCAACCCGCTTTGGATCCTACCTTCTTTGACACGCCAACAGACACACCAGTGGCAACCGGCACTGCGATTGGCCATGAAGCAGAACCCATTATCCACAGCCCAGCAGGGCTCATCACACCAGGCAGCCCTGCAAGGCCAGCATAACATCAGTCCAGCGAGGGCCAAACAGATGATTCGCCAATACCAGCATTCACACCGAGACGATCAACCAGGCAAGAAGGGCCCGAAATCGACTCAACTTGTAAATAGTTACTCTGTTAACTTTGTGAGGGAGTCTTGTTATACATGTAAACTTGTATATAACCTGTACAGCCACAAGAGAGCTCATCCCCCGGAGTCACAAGGGATCCCATAATCCCTAGGGAGCAGAGGTATTTAAGGAGGGCTCACAGGTTGTAGAGACAGACTGGAGACCTGCAATAAAACGCTAAGGACACACTTTACTTTGAGTTCACAATATTCAGTCTAACTTTTTCTTCATACGTAACAGTTTTGTCATATCGGCACTTTTAGAAATGGACTGTTGGTGTGAATTAGAGAACTGCTGAAAATTGGGCCAAGTGTTGAGGTCACAGGGTGGAGGTAACATTCGTATAAGGGAGTGGCCATCCACTTTGTGTGAAAACATTGTGTTCAGGAATAGGTGCTGAATGGGTTAAAAACGAGTCCATTTTCAGGCTGAATTTTAGACCAGCTTGTGACCGTGATATGATGAGATGTTGCAAGACTTGGCGATGTTCCCCAGCATACTGTGGGTGCAAGCAATTTGTCAATATAAAGCAGAACATGAAGCTCTAACTGTAAGGGCTCTAAAGTAGATTCCATAACTGAGTGAAACTAATTAGTTAAGTTGTTTGTGTCCACTCGTCCTGAAACTAGAAAGTAAATAATAATTGCAATTATAATTTCTTTGCACAGAGAACTGGAACTGGCAAGATTTTTACTTGGTAATTATTCAAGCAGAGTTGAAAATCTCATTTTAAATTCTCAATGATTGGGAGAAGCATTTGAGCCATGCTGCCCCTACTTTTCGTGTGGATTTCAAGGTGGTTTAATGCTCCCTGTCGATTGATGAACACTGCTGCAATCAACTTAATGTAAGGAAAGTTCAGGACTCGATTAACACGTCATGGGCATGAGTTGCCCAATCAAGGGCATAGGAGTTCTGTTAAATATCTGCTTCAATCGATCGAGGTTACTTAGCTTTAATTTGAACGAAAGGGTAATGTTTTAAATCAGTTGAGACACTTTGGTGCGGAAATTGGGTGGGACCTAATTAGGGTGCAAATGGTGGCACGACGGTAAATTTGGTGCGAGGAAATGGTTTGCGTCTGCAGCCGAAATATTCATCAGCTGCGCCCGGAGTGTGCGGCGGAGCGCTAAGGTAGGCTTTCCACACCGTTTTTATGGTGCTAGGCCGGCGAAGCAACTGAACAACACGAGCTAAAGAGCGAGACTCGGAGTACACAAACGAGTGTTCCCTTCGAAATAAACAAACAGCAAGAACAACACAAAAACCATTCCCAATACCTTGTTCGCCACATAAACGTAAATTGCAACAATGACAGATACAAATACAATGGCTGTTCCCTCAGGTAGACAACATTTCCCTGACTTCTGCCCATATAGCTGCGACCGGCGGATTCTCCGATCAGTTCCACTTTGCCAAGCAACGAGTCGCTACTGTTCGTGGAAAAAACAGATTTAATAACATTCTCACAACCAGGGGCCTTGCACAGCGGCACGCCACTCCCGGGTGGTACTGTTCCACTACTCTGCTGCGGCAGGGCACTGGAAGCAGGCCGCCCGCCCGGAAATGACTTCCACCACAAACACCACCGCTGCAGAGCCCAAATACAAGCAGCAACATTTCCAGCCCAAATTGTTTTTATTGCCCAACGCTAGTTTCAGCGATGAGTGTAATAGTTATTTACTCGTATCATTACAGTCGTAAGCAATCACAACACAGGTGCAATGTAGAATTAAAAATAAAAGTGTTCTGAAATTGGAAGAGTATCGGGAAAAATCACATCCTCAGGAAATGCATCCTAAAGAAATGAAAACCTGACCAAATATTTTGTATCCTTTAACGTTCGTTGATTCCGATTATCATTATCGTTACCCATCATGTTTCTGTAAACCTGTGTAGTACAATCAGTTTTTTAAATGTATTCATTGGATGGGAGCATTGCTAACAAGGCCAACATTTATTATCCTTGCGTACTTCCCCTTGACAGTAAACTGGTGAGCTGCCTTCTTGAGCTGCTGCAGTCCGTGTGGTGAAACTTCTCCACAGTGCTGTTAGGGCAGGAGTTGAGAAATATGAAATATAAATAAAGAAAAGTCTTACCTTCGCAACGCCTTTCTCGACCTCAGGATGTTCTAAAGTGCTTTACAGCCAATTTTGAAATAACTCTGTTGTGATGTCGGAAACACGGCAGCTAATTTGCGCCACAAACATCAATGTGACAATGACTGGACAATCTATTTTTTCAGTGATGTTGGTTGATGAATAAACATTGCCGAGAACACTGGGGATAACTCCCTGGCTGTTCTTTGGATAGTGCCTTTGGATCGTTTACATCCAACTGCTGAGGCAGACGAGGCCGTGGTTTAACGTCGCATCATTTAGACGGCATCTCTGACATTGGAGGTGAGTGTGTTGCCAACTGAGCCAAGGCTCACACCTATTTGAAATTTTGTTGTGCCTCTCAGTAAAATGAAAGCATGTTTTCTAGCCCGGTACCATGCACATACAGGGGACATTCCCATGTATGTGTGTGTGTGTATAAATGTTGCACATTATTTCAGGTTGAATCCCAAAATTATTGTTTTTTGATGAGAACAAAAGAACATAAGAACATAATAATTAGGAACAGGAGTAGGCCATCTAGCCCCTCGAGCCTGCTCCACCATTCAAAAAGATCAGGACTGATCTGGCCGTGGACTGAGCTCCACTTACCCGCTCACTCCCCGTAATCTTTAATTCCCTTATTGGTTAAAAATCTATCTATCTGTGATTTGAATACATTCAATGAAATAGCTTCAACTGTTTCCTTGGGCAGAGAATTCCATAGATTCACAACCGTCTGGGAGAAGGGATTCCTTCTCAACTCGGTTTTAAATTGGCTCCCCCGGATTTTGAGGCTCTGCCCCCTAATTCTAGTCTCCCTGACCAGTGGAAACAACCTATCTGCCTCTATCTTGTCTGTCCCTTTCATTACTTTAAATGTTCCTATAAGATCACCCTCATCCCTTCTGAACTCCAACGAGTAAAGACCCAGTCTGCTCAATCTATCATCATAAGGTAACTCCCTCATCTCCGGAATCAGCCTAGTGAATCGTCTCTGTACCCCCTCCAAAGCTAGTATATCCTTCCTTGAGAAAGGTGACCAAAACTGCACGCAGTACTCCAGGTGAGGCCTCACCGATACCCTGTACAGTTGCAGAAGGACCTCCCTGCTTTTGTACTCCATTCCTCTCGCAATGAAGGCCAACATTCCATTCGCCTTCCTGATTACCTGCTGCACCTGCAAACTAACTTTTTGATATTCATGCACATGGATCCCAGGTCCCTCTGCACCGCAGCATGTTGTAATTTCTCCGCATTCCAATAATATTCCCTTTCACTATTTTTTTTCCCAAGATGGATGACCTCACATTTTCCGACATTGCATTCCATCTGCGAAACCTTAGCCCATTCGCTGAACCTATCTAAATATCATTGTAGATTCTGTGTGTCCTCCACACAACCCGCTTTCCCACTAATCTTTGTATCATCTGCAATTTTGTTACACTACACTCTGTCCTCTCTTCCAGGTCATCTCTGTATATTGTAAACAGTTGTGGTCCCAGCATCGATCCCTGTGGCACACCACTAACCACCGATTTCCATCCTGAAAAGGACCCATTTATCCCGACTCGCTGCTTTCTGTTAGCCAGCCAATTCTCGATCCATGCTAATACATTTCCTCTGACTCCGCATACCTTTATCTTCTGCAGTAACCTTTTGTGTGGCACTTATCGAATGATTTTTGGAAATCTAAATACACCACGTCCATCGGTACAACTCGTTATATCCTCAAAGAATTCCAGTAAATTATTTAAATTTCCCCTTCAGGAATCCATGTTGCGTCTGCTTGATTGCACTATTCCTATCGAGATGTCCCGCTTTTTATTCCTTCATGATAGCTTCAAGCATTTTCCCCACGACAGATATTAAACTAACCGGACTCTAGTTACCTGCCTTTTGTCTGCCCCCTTTTTTAAACAAAGCCGTTACATTAGCTGCTTTCCAATCCACTGGTACCTCCCCTGAGTCCAGATAATTTTGGTAGATTACAACGAATGCATCTGTTATAACTTCCGCCATCTCTCTTAAAACCCTGGGATGCATTTCATCAGGACCAGGGGACTTGTCTTCCTTGAGTTCCATTAGCTGTCCAGCACTACCTCCCGAGTGATAGTGATTGTCTCAAGGTCCTCCCTTCCCACATTCCCGTGACCAGCAATTTTGGCATGGTGTTTTGTGTCTTCCAGGTGAAGACCGAAGCTAAATGATTGATTCTCTCAGCCATTTCCACATTTCCCATTACTAACTCCCCTTCTCATCTTCTGAAGGACCAACAGTTACTTTAGTCACTCTTTTCCGTTTTATATATCGGTAAAAACTTTCACTATCTGTTTTTATGTTTTGTGCAAGTTTACTTTCGTAATCAATCTTTTCTTTCTTTACTGCTTTCTTAGTCATTCTTTGCTGTCGTTTAAACTTTTCCCAATCTTCTAGTTTGCCTCTAAACTTGGCCACCTTATACGCATTGGTTTTTATTATAATACTCTCCTTTATCTCCTTGGTTTTCCACGGCTGGTTATCCATTCTCTTACCGCCGTTCATTTTCACTGAAATATATTTTTGTTGAGCACTATGAAAGAGCTCCTTAAAAATTCTCCACTGTTACTCAATTGTGCCACCGTTTAGTCTGTGTTCCCAATCTACTTTTGCGAACTCTGCCCTCGTCCCACTCTAGTCCCCTTTGTTTAAGCATAGCATGCTCGTTTGAGATACTACTTCTTCACCCTCAATCTGTATTACAAATTCAACCATACTGTGATCACTCATTCCGAGAGGATCTTTTACTCGGAGATCGTTTATTATTCCTGTCTCATTACACAGGATCAGATCTAAGACAGCTTGCTCCCTTGTCGGTTCTGTTACATACTGTTCGAAGAAACAATCCCGTATACATTTTATGAATTCCTCCTCCAGGCTGGCCAGTGCGATTTGATTTAACCAATCGATATGGAGGTTTTAATCCCCCATGTTTACTGAATTCTTTTTTCACATGCCTCTATTATTCCCGAGATTATTGTCCGCCCTACCTTGAATTTATTATTCGGGGACATATAAACTACGCCCGCTAGTGACTTTTTCCCCTTAATATCTCTAATCTCCACCCACAATGGTACAACATTTTGTTCATGAGAGCCAAAATCATCTCTCACAACTGCCCTGATATCATGCTTTATTAACAGAACTACCCCAACTCCTTTTCCTTCTTGTCTATCCTTCCGAATTCTCAGATACCCCTGTATGTTTAATTCCCAGTCTTGCAACCACGTTTCTTTAATGGCCACCAAATCATACCCATTTGTAATAATTTGTGCCGTCAACTCATTTACTTTATTTCGAATGCTGCGTGTGTTTAGGTAAAGTGTTTTAATACTAGCTTTTAAACCATGATTTTTAGTTTTGACCCCTCCTGCAGCTCCTTTATATTCATACATATTGCCCCTTCCTATCACCTTGTGGTTTACACATTACCACAGTGCTACTCTGCTCTGTTGCCTCCTGCCGTTTGCATTATTTCTTGGGGTCCTGTTCATCTGCGCTCTCACCCACTCTAACTAGCTCAGAGCCCTCTCCTGGGTTCCGAATACTCCTCGCATTGAAGCACTGGGCTTTCAGGCTTGCCTTTTTATTACACTTTGACCCTTTAGCATTTTGCTGTACATTGGCCATTTTTGTTTTTTGCCCTGGGTTTCTCTGCCCTCCACCCTCACTCATCTCCTTTGTGTCCTTTGCCTCTGTCTCCATTGTGCTTACCTCTGTCAGATAGAGATAAACTATTTACTCTGATGGCGGCGTCTAGAAGAAGAGGGCATAATCTCAAATGTAGTGCTAAGCCGTTAAGGGGTGAATTCAAGAAGCACATCTTCACCCAAAGAGTAGTGGAAATCTGGAAATCTTTCCAACAAAAAGCTGTTGAGGCTGAAGGTAAATTTAAAGTTTCAAAATTGAGATTGACAGATTTGAATTAGGCAATGTTATTCAGGGTGACATAATCAAGGGTTAAGCCATGATCTAAGTAAATGGGGCACAGCATTTAGTGGGTTCAATGGCCTACTCATCTTCCCATGGTCAATTCAACCAGGACCGGAACACATTGATGGCAAGGGAATAGAGTTATAGAACAGGAGTGCAGAACTATGGATCAAAATAAAGTGAGAGGAAAGCCTTTTAAACGTTATTTAAACTGTCTGTACAGCAATGCACACGGTGTCTTTAATAAAACAGGGGAGCTGGAGGTAATCATGCGTTGCGAGGAACCAGACACAGTGAGGATTACTGAGACATGTCTACAGAGACATCAGGACTGGGAATTAAACATTGCATGTACAACATCTTTAGAAACAATAAAGAAGGGTAAAGGGAGGTGGTGTAGCTGTACTTATCATTGATAAAATAATGTCAGTGGGAAAAAGTGATGCAGTTATCAGCAATAGAAAAACAGAATCCACATGGATAGATATTAAAATATAATAAACGACCGATCACACTAATAGGTGTCGGCTACACGCCACCTAATAGTGGAAGGGAGGTGGAGGAAGAAATATGCAGAAAAATTGGAAAACTGAGTAAAAAACATAGAATAATAATCATGGTGGTTTTCAAATTTCCCGATATTAATTGGACAGAAAAGGTAGGTAAATGGGAGTTTTTACAATGTGTACAGAACTCATTTTTAACCAACTATGTAAAAATCCCATCAAGGGAGGATTCACTATTGGATGTAGTAATGTGGAATGAACCAAAGCAGATAAGACAATAAAAATAAGCGATCCTCTAGGTCATAGTGACCAAAATATAATGGACATGACTGCTGTCAACGATATAAAATCTTTGCCCATGAGCAGCTCCAATGGTCTCTTATTTGTTTTCACCGTAGTTCGGAGTCAGTTGTCATTTTGATAGGATTGAAATTGGGTTAAAAACATAGAAAAATAGAAAATAGTTGCACCAGTAGGCCTATCGGCCCTTGGTTCCTGCAAAACTATTCATTACGACCATGGCTGATCATGCAACTTCAGTACCACATTTCACCTTCCTCTCTATACCCCTTGATCTCCTTAGCCGTAAGGGCCACACCTAACTTTCTTTTGAATATATTTAAAGAACTGGCCTCAACAACTTTCTGTGGTGGAGATTTCCACAGGTTCACAATTCCCTGAGTGAAGAAGTATCTCCACATCTCGGTCCTAACTGGCTTACCCCTTATCCTTCGATGGACTGCTGGTCCTGGACTTACCCAACATAGGATACATGCTTCCTGCTTCTAATCTGTCCAATCCCTCAGAATGTTCATGTTTCTGTGAGATCCCCTCTCATTCTTCTAAATTCCAATGAATGTAAGCCTAGTCGATCCAGTCTTTCTTTATAAATGAGTCCTGCCTTCCCGGAAATCAGTCTGGTGAACCTTTGCAGCACTCCGTCATCAGCAAGAATGTCCTTCCTCAGATTAGGAGACCAAAACATTACACAATATTCAAGCAGGGACCTCAACAACGCCCTGCACAACTACCGTAAGACTTCGCTTCTACTATACTCAAAGCCACGCGCTATGAAGGCCAACATGCCATTTGCCTTCTTCACCGAATGCTGTACCTGCATGCCAATTTTCAATGACTGATGTGCCATGATACCCAGGTCTCGTTGCCCCGCCCCTTTTGCTAATTTGCACCATTGAGATAATATTCTGCCTTCTTGTGTTTGCCACCAATGTGTATAAGCTCACATTTATCTACGTTATGCAGAAGTTGCCATTCATTTGCCCTCTCACCAAACCTGGCCAACTCACCTTGTAGCCTCTGAGCATCCTCCTCGCTGTTCATACTGCCATCCAGCTTATTGTCATCTGCAAACTTGGAGATATTACTTTCGATCCTTCTTCTAAATCGTTAATATATAGTGAAAATAGCTGGGGTCCCAGCACTAAAGTTTGCGGTACACCACTAGTCACTGGCTGCCATTCTGCAAAGAATCCGTTTATTCCTACTCTTTGCTTCCTGTCTGCCAACCAGTTCTCTATCCCCGTCAACATCTTACCCCCAATACCATGTGCTTTAATTTAACACAATAATCTCTTGTGTGGGACCTTCTATAAAGCCTTTTGATCGTCCAAATACACGGCTCAGTAGAATAACTCTCACTCGTGCCTCTCAAATGTCGCTCGAATCCCCCAAAGGTTGAGGAAAGTACAGTAACTGTTCAAAAAATCCTAATGCTTTTAAAATTCTAATGAACTCGATTTGATGTAAATATTTGGATGGGATAACTTTGCAGGTGTAATGGCGAAGTTATGCATGCACCCTGCCTAGACGATAAGTTAGATCTATTAAAAAGGCTGTGAATATTACCTGCTATGTGCATGTTGATAAATCAAATTGCTAATGGGAGAATGTTGCGCACTTTAAATTGTATTTGCATTTCTTTATAATAATTTAATTCCAACAAATGAAATAAACTGCTCGTGTTGGCATTTACACAGACCTCCGTCTGTTGTGAACGTTATTTTTTACATTTTAATTCTGACGGTTATGCGCAGGAGTCTCGAGTAGCTTCCGTTTCATTGGCAGAAGTCACTCCATAATTAATATGTTTAAGATGATAATTGAGAAGGACATATGCATGACGAATACCAGGATAATAGATTGGAGAAAAGCTGATGATGAGAGGCTGAGAATAGTACTTCGGAAAATAAAATGGATAACAATATTGGCAAACAATGATGAAAACATCAATGGAAATAATTTAAAAGGTTTTCAACAGAGTGCGGGAAGAATAAATTCTGCTGAATGGAAAGAACAAACTAAATACTAATGTGACTCTACTGATGAATGAAGGCACAAGGGAACAATTGAGGGCAAGGAAAGAAGAAAGGAAGGAAAGAATGACATTGAATGGCATGGGCAATGGTTAGAATCTATCTTGTTGGAGATAATTATTACCTGGCAGCTGTGTGGCGTGAATGTTACTTGCCACATATCTGCCCAAACCTGAATGTTGGCCAGGTCTTCGTGCATGCGGGCATGGATTCCTTCATTATCTGAGGAGTTGCAAATGGAAGTGAACATTGTGTAACCCCCACTTCTGAACTTATGATGGAGGAACGGTAACTGTTGAAGCATCGGAAGAAGGTTAGACCGAGGACACTGCCCTGAGGAACACCGGCAGCAATGTCCTGGGGCTGGGATCATCATCATCACTATAGGCAAAATCGAGGAAGACTTGCTTCCATTCTAAAAATGAATTCTTAGATGACTGAACAGCCCAATATGGGAAATAAAGTCTCCGTCAGATATTAAAGGAAAGGGTGGGTGGGAGTGATTTGTCACTTGATCCTTCCGCTGCCTGCGCTTGGTTTCTGCATGCTCTCGGTGATGAGACTCGAAGTGATCAGCGCCCTCTCGGATGCACATCATCCACTTAGGGCGGTCTTTGGCCAGGTACACCCATGTGTAGGTGGGCATGTTGCATTTTATCAAGGAGGATTTGAGTTTGTCTTTGAAACGTTTCCTCTGCTCAGCTGATATTCGCTTGCCGTGCAGGAGTTCCGAGTAGAGCGCTTGCTTTGTGAGTCTTGTGTCTGGCATGCGAATGATGTAGCTCGCCCAGCAGAGCAGGTTAAGTGTTATCAGTGCTTGGATGCTGGGGATGTTAACCTAACCACAACCATCTTCCTTTGTGCAAACCCGTGAAGAGTTTCTTTCCCATAATTGCCATTGACTTCAGCATTGCTCCGGATCTTTGATGCCACACTTCGTCAAATGCTGCTTTGCTGGTAAGGACAGTCATTCTCAACTTAGAATTCAGCTCCTTTGTCCACGTTTGGACCAAGGCTGGAATGAGGTTTGGAGTCGCGTGGTTGTCGCCTACTTAATATTCTAAATTATATTTCTGATCAGCCTTAGCTTTACACAGAATGTGTCAAGCCAACAGATTGAGTGGTGATCTGATGAACGAATTCAAAATGATGAAGAATTTGGATCAGATATATCAGAAAAACTTATTTCCACATGTTGGTCAATGGATTACTTAAGACCATTCCAAAAGAGGACAGCGACGTTTACATCCGTTTTATCTCTCCTGTAAATAGTGACCTAGTAAACCTACACCAAGGATGAAATATTTTTTCAGCGTTAATCCCCAAACAGATTTATTAACAAATAATAGAACAAGAGAAGAGCAGCAAGAATTTAACACATATTTACTTCAGTTGCATCGTGTTGTAGAAAATAATAATTAGCATGCCCATCTTGTGTTCAAACTGTACTGTAATTAATAGATTTCGGCAGTGGCACCTTTAATGCTTTCTCATTAAATGTCGCAGTTATCAGTCTTAAAGGAAGATGTTCAAATGCCCAGAGAGAGAGAAATGGATTTCCGAGTCCATGTACAATGGCTGCTGGATTGCTTCAAATGGGTGAGTGCAGGGGAATTGGGGAAGGAGGAGGACAAGTCCCGAATCAGCTCAACCCAATTTCTGACCATTGTTTTAAATGGGCACCAAATTGGGCAGGAACCATTCTGGGCATTTACCCCTCTCTGTCTGTCCCTCTATTCATGGTTGCCAGGTGATTTAAAATAACAGACACAGGAGCAGTAAATTCTGCCCACTATACTATCTAGAAACGATCCAGAGCAATTGGATTTCATTACAGAAATGTCGACATTAATTCCCCGAAGCTTCATGAGTTAATAAATCTCTGTTAAAATTTAATCACCAGCCAAGCAGCCGCAACCCTAGCAGAGCAGGCTCGAGGGGCTGTATGACCTAATCCTGCTCATATTGGTTCTGTTGTATATATTAGTATTCGGCATTCCTTCGTATCGAGGAAGACTTGCTTCCATTCTAAAAATGAATTCTTAGATGACTGAACAGCCCAATATGGGAAATAAAGTCTCTGTCAGATATTGAAGGAACGGGTGGGTGGGACTTATTTGACACATGCTCCTTCCGCTGCCTGCGCTTGGTTTCTGCATGCTCTCGGTGATAAGACTCGAAGTGATCAGCGCCCTCTCGGATGCACATCATCCACTTAGGGCGGTCTTTGGCCAGGTACACCCATGTGTCGGTGGGCATGTTGCATTTTATCAAGGAGGATTTGAGTTTGTCTTTGAAACGTTTCCTCTGCTCAGCTGGTATTCGCTTGCCGTGCAGGAGTTCCGAGTAGTGCGCTTGCTTTGTGAGTCTTGTGTCTGGCATGCGAATGATGTAGCTCGCCCTGCAGAGCTGGTTGAGTGTTATCAGTGCTTGGATGCTGGGGATGTTAACCTAACCACAACCATCTTCCTTTGTGCAAACCCGTGAAGAGTTTCTTTCCCATAATTGCCATTGACTTCAGCATTGCTCCGGATCTTTGATGCCACACTTCGTCAAATGCTGCTTTGCTGGTAAGGACAGTCATTCTCAACTTAGAATTCAGCTCCTTTGTCCACGTTTGGACCAAGGCTGGAATGAGGTTTGGAGTCGCGTGGTAGTCGCCTACTTAATATTCTAAATTATATTTCTGATCAGCCTTAGCTTTACACATAATGTGTCAAGCCAACAGATTGAGTGGTGATCTGATGAACGAATTCAAAATGATGAAGAATTTGGATCAGATATATCAGAAAAACTTATTTCCACATGTTGGTCAATGGATTACTTAAGACCATATCCAAAAGAGGACAGCGACGTTTACATCCGTTTTATCTCTCCTGAAAATAGTGACCTAGTAAACATACACCAAGGACGAAATATTTTTTCAGCGTTAATCCCCAAACAGATTTATTAACAAATAATAGAACAAGAGAAGAGCAGCAAGAATTTAACACATATTTACTTCAGTTGCATCGTGTTGTAGAAAATAATACTTAGCATGCTCATCTTGTGTTCAAACAGTACTGTAATTAATAGCTTTAGGCAGTGACACCTTTAATACATTCTCATCAAATGTCGTAGTTATCAGTCTTAAAGGAAATGTTCAAATGCCCAGAGAGAGAGAAATGGATTTCCGAGTCCATGTACAATGGCTGCTGGATTGCTTCAAAAGGGTGAGTGCAGGGGAATTGGGGAAGGAGGAGGACAAGTCCCGAATCAGCTCACCCGAATTTCTGACCATTGTGTTAAATGGGCACCAAATTGAGCAGGAACCATTGTGGGAATTTACCCCTCTCTGTCTGTCCCTCTATTCATGGTTGCCAGGTGATTTAAAATAACAGACACAGGAGCAGGAAATTCTGCCCACTATACTATCTAGAAACGTTCCAGGGCAATTGGATTTCATTTCAGAAATGTCGATATTAATTCCCCGAAGCTTCATGTATTAATAAATATCTGTTGAAATGTAATCACCAGCCAAGCAGCCGCAACCCTAGCAGAGCAGGCTCGATGGGCTGCATGACCTAATCCTGCTCATATTGGTTCTGTTGTATATATTAGTATTCGACATTCCTTCGTATCGAGGATGACTTGCTTCCACACGAAGAAAGGATGAGTTCGCAGATGGTTCAACGAGAGAACTGACATGCTAGGTCCTGAACTACATACTGAATGGTGGAAAATGTCTGTGCGTGGATTCTTATAACGTGGGGACGCCGTTACACACCAGCCACGACACGGGCTTGATCGAGTGGCAAGAATTAACCAAGACGACTGGAGACCAGCTCTGCTTCACAAATCTAGTGTGCAGTAGCGGGACATTTGGAAAAGTATGATTCAATCAAGCAGGGTCAGCATGGTTTCATGACAGATGCCAGCTTTTAAACCAGTGCCAGCTTTAAGCCACACAGCCAGTTCAGTTACACATACTGATGGCCATCTCTGCCCAGTTATTGGGACTGGGGAGACTTGGTAGGAACAACACATATTTTTTACAATTTCATTCGGAAATGGAAGGCCGTCAGGAGCAATTTGAAACACTTGTCAACTGATAAATGTGATATCGGGGCTGAATTCACGGCTCATATGTGTGCGTATGAAGTGTGCACACGCCCATATGGTTCCCGCAAGTTTCGGTTTAGGCATCCATAGCTCATGCACCTGAATACAGAACTTGTGACCTGTCAAGAATCCTTTCGACAGGTCATACTAAGCAACCAGAAATGGGCATTTGCTTGAGGAGCGATGAACTATTTGCCCAGCTTCTGTCGATCGAATGCCTGTGTAAGACTTTTAAAGGACAGCAAAATACATTTTTTAATATAAATTAAACATTAAAAAACCTGTGATATAAGGTATGTTTATTTTAGACACTTTAAAAGATGTACTTTTTTTTTCAAAAAAAATATTTTTTTGTTTTAATTGCTAATGAAATTCCTGTTTGATTAATTGTAAATACGAAATTTTAAAAAATATATATTTTAAGTGTTTGCGTATTTTTGGGGTATTCCCATTCATACTTTTGATAATTCCATATATTCTGAACTCACCACAAGTACGAATGGGAGAAGCCCGACTTTGATTGGTTGGGGCGGTCATCCTGATCTCAGGGCGACTAAAAAACGCGTGCTTCCCTGGGATACTTGGATCTCTACGCAGGCCTATGCGTAGAGGCCCAGGGCCGCAAATCGCTGAACCTCCAGGACCATTAGGTAAATTCATACATTTTTTTCAGATCAGAGGCTGACGCCCGCAGGAAACTGCTGACCCCAATTTCTGCACCTTTGTAAATGAGAATAAGCCAATAGAGGATATGTTGAATAATTACTTTGTATATTTTACAGTTGCTGACAACCCATGAAATTAATATTGAATCATGGATGGGACTCACCAAAAGTAATGTTAGCAAATTTAGAGTAATGAAGAAAATAATGGAATTAATGTGTGACAAATTCCAAGGACCAGATCGTTTTCATCTCATTGTTTAAAAAGATGTAGATAAGAACATTGCAGATGCCCTAACTATAATCTTTCAATGTTCTCTAGAATGCCAAACCTTTCCTTCAGATTGAACACCTGTGCATCTCAGTGCACTACTTAATAAATTTGAGAGAGGGAACCCAACGAATTCGCCGAAGATTCATTGCTGGAAAATGACTAGAGTTTATAACAAATGATTCAGTGACAGAACACCTTGAAAACACTTCAGGTGAGTGGGTCAATAACCAGAGGATATAGACGCTGACCAGAGAGAACCAGCATGGCTTTGTAAAGGTTAAATCAGGCCTGACCAACTTGACTGACTTTTTTGCAGATGTGGTATTGAAAAGGGAAATGTCTTTGAATGTTATTTAAACGCAGTTACTATTTGTAATAAGTCTCCCTTCTGTGCATGAGTTTCAAGCGAGAGTTAGGACAAATATCAGCGGCTCGGCCACCAACCACCCCTCCCCCCGCCGCCCCACCGCCAGCGCAATTCCTATTAACCCTGTTCTGCACATACGTTGCCTCCAATCCATCCAGCAGGAGGCCCGATGCCCGAGCAGCTGAACGGATCCGCCGAGCCTCCCAAAGCGCCGAGCCCCGAGCCTCATATAGCGCAAAATTCTGAGCCTCCCCTAGAGCCGAGCACCGAGCCTAACATAGCGCCGAGTTCCGATGCTCCCATAGCGCCGAGCCCCGAGCCTCCCATACCGCCGAGCCAGCACGAGCGCCGAGCCCCGAGATTTCCGATCTTCACTTAGTGCTGAGTTCCAAGCAGGCGGCGGGCCCCGAGCCTCCCGCAGCGACGGGGATAGCGATTGGCAGGCGGGTAGAGCAGGGTAGCGGGGGTGGCGGAGGGGACAGCGAGACGTGCAGAAATAGAGCTTGTGGAAGGAGGGAGAATTTGGCGGGGGGCAGCGAGAGAGAGAGAGAGCCGAGGCGGGGGGAGAAGAGAGAGAGAGTCTGGGGGAAGAGGGAGAGAGCCTGGGGTGAGGGGGAGAAGAGAGAGAGTGTCTGGAGGAAGAGAGATAGAACCTGGGGCGGGGGGTAGAGCTGAAGCCGGGGAGTGCTGACAGTTAGTGAGACAGCTTGGGGAGAGCGGGGAGTCTTTGGCAGGGGGCAGAGAGAGAGAGAGATTTTGGAGGAGATGGAGAGAATGCCGCGGGGGGTCTGAGAGAGAATGAGTATGGAGGATAAATGAGATAGAGAGAGAGAGAGAGAGAATGATTCGAAGAGTGCTGGGGCTGGGGTGTGAGTAATAGAGAGAGCTTGGGAAAGGGTGGGTAGGCGATAGAGCTTTGGGGCTGGGAGGGTGAGAGAGAGCCTGGCGGCGGCGGGGGAGAGAGAGAACTGAGGAGGGAACAGAGACAGCGGGCTTGGGGGGAGAGATCGAAAGCTGGGGCGGAGAGGAGACTTGGGGGGTCGAACGAGTGAGCTTGGAGGAACGAGCTGGTCGAACGAGCGAGCTTGGAGGAGGAGATATTGCTTGGGGGGTGAAAAGAGAGAAAGCGTTTAGGGGCAAAAAGAGCTTGCGGGTAGAGAGTGTGAGCTTGAGGGGGAAATTAAGCTTTGGGGGGCAGAGACAGAGAGAGATGGGGGGAGAGAGAACTTGGGGGATGGCGGACAGAGCGACAGAGCCTGGGGTGGATCGGCGGGGATCGAGGGAACTCAAAGAAGATGGGCAAAAGCAAAATACTGTGGATGCTGGAATCTGGACTAAAAACAGAAAATGCTGGAAATCTCAGCAGGTCAGTTTGCATCTGTGGAGAGAAAGCACATTTAACCTTTCGGGTCGATGACTCTTCATCAGAACAGGAGAGTATTCTGAAAGTTTCTCAAGAAGCACTGAAAGGGGAAGGGGAAGAAAGAACCAAAGGGAAGGTCTTTGATAGGTTTGGAAGACAAGAAAGATTGGAGAGACTAAAGGGATGATAGTACAAATTCAAATGGTAATGCCAGGATTTAAAAAAACATTAGTCAAGCTAGGTTGTGAATGGTGGGATCAGAGAAGATGGATCACGTTCTTCCAACCCCCCTGTGTGTGCAAGCTCGGTGCACCTGTTAGAAGGGACATCGTTGGGATGGATTAAATCTAGAAGTCACGACACTGTCACTTTCAATTCATATCCAATAACATGCCAACAATCCACACACAATGCCCCATATATGGGACGGGGGAGGTGCGCTTGTGTCAGGGTATTCTTCTGGCTGAGTGATTGGTTAAGTGTAAGGATCTTCAGCTGGTGGAGGGATGCACTTATACTGTGGTAAGGGACTTCAACTGGCGGAGGGATGCCCTTGTGCTCGGTAAGGGGACTCGGCTGGAACTTGGTGACTTTTGGGGAGATGTACCATCTGTGGCTTCTGAGTTCAAAATGGATCGAATTACAAATTGGAAATTCGGCCACAGATCAGCCCGGATATGGCAGAACAGGGTCAAGGGGGTAAATGGCCTGCTCCTGTAACTACCTTCCGATGGGGAGAAATGGTTTAAATTTAGTGCTGCTAATTTGAATTAGTTGACTTAATTATCTAAGCAAAGGGATGTTTAATCACATTCTTTAAAGTATCTCTGAACTTAGTCTGGGCCACTGCATAAATAACCGTGTTAGTGCAGGAACTCAAACGCTGCAGCATGTATCCGCTGTGTTCCATGATGATAAAAGGATCTGCGTATCCTGTTCGGAAAAATTGATAATCTGCAATTTCTACACATATTTGATGGATGGAATTTACTATCCATAACAGGAGAAACCTGCCTGAAATTGCAAGCAGTAAATTAATGGATTTCCTTCGGTTCTCCATCTCTGCATCGTTGTGACTCTCGCCGTTCTTGCTTCCTCGGAGTTCCCTCCTGACTCTACTGGCCTGTATAATGTGCCTGATGGTCAGAGCATTGAACAGTGCAATCAACACAAAAGGAGCGAATGGGGTTCAAGCAATATGAAGCCAGTGGTAAGCCATTGAAATGGACAAGATGCAGCTGGCAGATTTTACAACACAGAACCATTGTATGTTATCAATTATTTCACCAAAATCGACTCCAAAGTAAAGGGTAATGTTTACTAAAATACTCAACCCACACACCGTTGTTATAATCACAGCCGCAGTTTTCTGTGTGCAATATTTGACTCTCAGCTTCTGGTAACAAATGGTGATGAATCGATCAAAGGTGAAGGCGCCGGTTAACCACACAGAACAGTCAATGGCAGCAACTGCCAGGCAGATATTTAGAGTACAGATGAGAGTATAGTTTAGGAATGAATGTGCGAAATAAATCCCTTTAATCTCATACAGAATTAGGTCAAATATCAGGACCAGTAGATCTGCCGTTGCCATGGCGACGAGGTAACGAGTGATACATGTGGAGAGACTGCACCTTCCCTGGGAGAGAAACACAATTGTGAATAAATTTGCTGCAATAGAAATGGGATAAATAAATACTTCACTGTAGTCGTTACAGAACTGCCGGCAGGTAATGAGATTGAATCAATTTACAGCATATATGTTCATGCTCTCTCTCTCTGACTTTCGATGTATTTCTATAGCTGTCACTGATTCTAATCATCCCTCTGTTTTACTCACAATCTAAGTTTCTCCTGCCTCTCTCTATATGACTCAGTTTGTTTCTTTGTCTCTCCAATAATCTCTGCCTCACTCTTTTTAGCCAGGGCTTTTCTATTCAGTTATTTTCGGCACGAATGTCTAATGTTAACTATACAGTATTACCCAGAAGCTTGGTCATAACCCCCAGCTCTCCTCACTAGCATAGCTTGAGCTGCAGATTGGGACAGCTTTGGGAGCAGACTAGTCCTGGCATCGGTAAACGGGTACCATTCAAATAAAAGGGATGGGAACATTCAAGGGGCGTGTCAGAATAAGGGAAGAAACATTCTGAGATACTTTGGAGAGTCTCAGAAGACATATCCACCAGTTAGCCATCTTGGCCAGAGTGAAGGAGTTGATTACTCAGAAGAAAGACGCAGCTTTGTAAGTAACTGAAGTGCGAGATTCAGACATAAGTTGCTAAAGCTTGAGCCGGGGCAATAAGGGAAAAATACAAATTGTTAAAGCACAATTGTCGTTACTGTAAATTGATTGATTCTTGGGATGTGGGCATCGCTGCCCAACCGTAGTTGCCTTTGGTGACTTGCTGAAACGCTTCAGAGCGCAGGTACTTATCAGCCACGCAGGTGTGGGACTTGAATCCGGTACAGGCCCGATGGTTAAGGATGGCAGGTTTCTTCCCTAAAAGATAGAAGTGAATACGTGGTCTCTTTATAACAGTCCGATATGCCTTTGCTCAATTTATTACTGTTAAGTTCAATTTAATTTTCAGATATTTTAGAATGAATTTAAATTCTCAACCAGCCATGATGGATTTGAACTCACGTGTTTGTGGATTATTGGTCATGTCTCTGCTTTCCGAGTCCAGGAGCAAAACCAAAGTCCTTTGAATTAAATGGAAAAATTAAACAGCGAGGTTTCAAACACGTTGTCAGTTCACTAGCACCGGTTTTACACCTGGTGAAAATAGTTCTATTTACCACTAAGTCTCTCAGATTTTCTTTGTTTACCATTTTATTTTTATCCTTTCTCTATTTATGACTCTGTCGCTCTCTAACTTTCCGCCTATTTCAATATTTATGATTCTGTGGGTGATATCGGTTTTCGACGCTAAACACAACAGGCAGTCGTGAATTGGCACTAGTTTCATTCTGCACCTGAATTTTTTGAATTCACTCCAATGGGAAAGGAAATTATGTACGGAGTAAAACGGGCTGGGATTCGCGTTGAGCCCGTCTCCCACTGCTGCCTAAGACAAGTCGTGCAAGAATCTAATGAAAATTATTCACATTAGCGGTGGTGAAGCTGCAGGGATAAATATAATGGCCCAGGAATTTCTGCTAGATTATTGCATTAAGGTTTTAGTAGAAACTAATGATAGTTAATTGATCTCTGTAATTATGGGCTGTGTAAACAACCCCGTGAAAACAAACAGATGACAGAATCCACAAAAGCAACGACAAAGCTCAACAGTGAGTGACATTGACAACTGATGACTTAAAAGGAACACCAAACACTGCGAGGTTAGGGTAGTAAACCGCTTCAATCTGAGCAAAGATTGGTCGATCCATCTGTTCCAGTGAGACGGTGCTGTGCTGCAGGCAATAGCTTAGTCTGACATTAAGATGAAGCCGCTTCAATGCAATCATCATTTATATCTGCGAGAAATCTCAATGGAGACAATTAGCTTACGCAATGACTGACATTACTTACGATCTTTTAAACAAACAGATCGGACAGCTGCCATTACGCAAATGATTCTGCGTTATTAGGAGAGTGAAAGTCCTGATCAGTGAAACACACTAATGAACGTTAACATATTTGAACCATATTTCTGTGAAAACTGACTTTACAGATGTGTTGACCCATCAACGCACACAGAATGGTCACAGTGAATTTGCCAATTGTTTTTCCTCAAATAACCTTGACATATGTCAGACAACGCTTGCTTTTTACAGAGTGATTTTTGTTGTAACCCACAATTTTCAGGGTTGGGTCAATAATTCCTGTTTTCTGGCTCTAGAATCTGTCACATACTGAATGTAATCACTCCATGTCCTCCTCTTGTCCACTCCCTCTATCTTATTCCTTGGTGAAGACTGAGGCAGGACATTTGTTTCTGTTTTATCTCTAACTATGCATCTTCCTCTAGATGGTTATATCCTTATCCATTCAATGAATCCTTCCCTTTATGTAACTGTTATTTTGTTTTTGATCTATTTCTAAAGATATTAAGTACCTTTGATATTTACTTGCCAATATTCCTTCAGACTTCTTATCACAAGTTCCCATCTGTTTTGCTTCGGGCCAATATTTCAGTTTGATTTCCTTTCACACTCGAAATGGCATGTGCTTTTTTAACTCATTTTAATTTTAATTTCACTTTAACTCCTTGAAATTGCACCTTTTGTTGAGCTACATTTACTTGTGGGAATTCGTCTAGGCTGCAGATTAAAATCTGCTGTTTGATTGATTCCCACTCTCTCTGCACTGCCTTATTGTGAAGCTTTCATTCCACATTTTCTAGGATAGTGCACTTTTACTAAGTGAATCTAACTTTGCCCAGCTTTGTATGTTTATCTGTGACTGTTGTCCCTCCTTTTCAGTTTTATCTTGGAATGTAACTATATTTTCCTATACTAGAGGCACAGACGGGTATTTATTGTAATCCTTGAACCGTGATATTTACACCTTCTTCACTTCTATTCTCTTTGACTTCTTCATCTCTTCTCATTCACCTGTCTTTTCATTGCCTTCACCGCTTTCATCTTTACCAGCATCACTTTCTCCTTCACTTTTATCATGCACTGCTTGATATTTAATCCCATTGACTGTAATTGAAATCAATATTTGGCGTTGTGTTCAACAGGCTGGCGATGCTGTAACGCACATTATACACGTAGATGATTTTGAATCCCATTGACTGTAACGGAACATAACATTATGAAGTGTGTATAACAGGCTGGCAATGTTGTGTTATACGCAAAGCCTGATATTTAATCCATCGGCTGTAATGGAACTGAATACTGGACAGTGTGTTTAACTGGCAGGTGATGCTGTCCCAGCCATTAAACCCAGAGCCTGGTATTCAATCCCATTGACTGTAATGGAACTGAATGTTGGACGGTGCGTTAAACAGACGGGCGATGCTGTTCCGCCCGTTATACACAGAGGCTAATATTGACTGTAATGGAGTTGAATCTTGGGCGCTGTGGAAACAGCCGTCAATGCTGTACCGCGCTTTATATGCAGCACCTGATATTGTTCGTAATGGTACTGAATATAATAAGAACATAAGCAATAGGAGCAAGAGTTAATGATTTGTCACCTTGAGCCTGCTCTAACGTTCAATAAGATCTTGGTTGATGTGATATGGGCAGTGTGTTTAACAGGTGGGAGATGCTATAACACTTGTTATACACAGCGCCTGATATTCACTCCCACTGACTGTAACGGAAGTGAATATTGGACGGTGTGGAAACAGGCAGCCGATGCTGTACTGCCGTATTGAGCCACCGCTTGAGACACATTTCTCATCCCAAACTCTGAATATATCTTACACAATTTTGAGCACAGATTTCAAAAGGGAAAATCATGCTTGGCCAATCGTATTGTATTCTGTGAAGAAGTAACAAAAAGAGTAGATTATCTTAATCTGCTATATTTTGACTTTCAAAAGGCCTTCCTCCGATAAGGGACTCAAAATAATCAATTCATGACAATGCCACGGCATGTGGAGTCAGGGGAAAAGTGGCTGTATGGGTAGAATACTGCGACAAAACAGAAAACATCGCGTGGAGGTTAAGGTTAAATACTAAGACTGGCAAGATGGGAAGGGGTGTAACAGTGAGATCAGTGCAGGGCCCACTGTTATTCAACAATTACATAAACTATTTCCCCTCAGAAATAAGAAGTACAGTTTCAAAGTTTATAAACACAACAATAAATACAACTTTGATTTTTATCGCGCCTTTAACATATTAAAACTTCCATGGCGCTTCTCAGGAGAGTGATAAGACAAAAAAAAACATTTAACACCAAGCCAGATAAAGAGAAATTAGGGCAGATATCAAAAGCTTGATCAAAGAGATAGGTTTTGAGATGTATCTTAAGAAGATAATAAATAGGAGCAGGAGTGGGCAACTGGATGCTCGAGCCGACTCCGCCATTTAAGATGATCATTGTTGATCTGACCATGGTCACAGCTCCATTTTTCTGCCAGCTCCCCAGAACTCTTTCTTTCATTATTGCTCAAAAATCTGTCCATTACTGCCTGAAATATATTCAATGACCCAGCCAAGCGTAAAATGATCCTTTTATCTCTACTTTCTGATTTTTGTAAATTAGACAATCCTCCATCCTCTATCCATTCTAATATATTACCCCCAACCGCATGAACATTTATCCTGTGCAGTAACCTTTTATGTGGCACCTTACCTTCTGGAAATCTAAATACACCACATCCACAGGTTGCTCCTTATCCACCGTGCTCATTGCATCCTCAAAGAAATTCAGCAAATTTGTCAAACATGATTTACCTTTTATAAAACCGTTATGATTGATTGAATTATGCTTTTCAAAATGTCCCGCAATGCTTCCTTAATAATGGAATCCAGCATTTTCCCAAAGACTTATGTTAGGCTAACTGGTCTGCAGTTTCCTGCTTTTTGTCTGCGGTGTTATATTTTCGGTTTTGCAATCCGCTGGGACCGCGCCAGAACGCAGGGAATTTTGCGACATTACTACCAATGCATCCACCATCTCTGCAGCCACTTTGTTGAAGCCCCGAGGATGTAAGCCATCAGGTCCAGGGGATGTATCCGCCTTTAGTTCCATTATTTTACAGAGTACTACTTCATTAGTGATAGTGATTGTATTAAGTTCGTCCCTCTCTGTAACTCCTTGATTATTCACTGTTGACAAACAGTGACTAGAGGGTTGCCACAGGGATAGGTGCTGGGTCGGCAACTATTTACAATCTATATTAATGAATTGAATGAAGGGAACTCGTGTAATCTTGCCAATTTGCTGATGACCTCAAGATGGGTTGTAAAGAAAATTGTCAGTAGGACACAAATATTCTGCAAAGAGTTATAGATAGGCTAAGTTGGTGGGCAAAAATTTGCAGATGGAATCTAACGTTGGAAAATGTGAGATTAATCACTTTAGCAGAAAAAATAGGAAAGCAAGTTATAATTTGAATTGAGAAAAATTGCAAAGTGCTGCAATAGAGAGGGACCTGGGGGACCTTGTGCAATATTTTTACTGTCTTCTACCGTGAAGACCGATAAAAAATATTGGTTCAACGTCTCTGCCATTTCCCTCTCCTCCATTATTAATTTCCCAGTCTCATTCTCGAGGGGGCCAAAACTTACTGTGGCCACTCTTTTCCTTTTTATGTATCTGTAGAAACTCTCATATCTGTGTGTATAAATGTCATGCTAGATTACTTTCATCATCTATCTTCCCTGTCATTATCATTTTTTTAGACGTTCTTTGTTGGCTTTCAAACGTTTCGCCTTCCTCTGGCCTCCCAATAGTCTTGGCCACATTCTGCGACCTTCTTTTCTATTTGTTGCCATCCCTTATATCCTTAGTTAGCTCAGAATGGTTATCCCTGCTCTTCCAGTCTTTCCTTCTCATAATGATATATTTTTGTTGCGAGTTGTGAAATATCTCTTTAATTATCTGCGACTGCTCATATAACATCCGATATTTTAGGGAGGAAAGAGAGCCAGAGAGGATAGGGAAGGAAATCTAGGGCTGGGGGCGAGGCAACAGAAGGCACGGCCAACAATGGTTGAGGGATTAGAATCAGGGATGCTAAAAAGGCCAGAATTGGAGGAGCACAGGTGTTTGTGGGGCTGGAAGAGATTGCAGAAATAGGGAGGAGCAAGGCCATGGAGGGATTTAAGAACAAGAAGGAGAATTTTGAAATTGATGCGTTGCTTAACCGGGAGCCAATGTCGGCCAGCGAGCACAGGGGTGATGGGTGAGCGGGACTTTGTGCGAATTAGGACATGGGCAGCCGTGTTTTGGATCATTTCCTTTTACATCGGGGAGAACGTGGCAGGCCACCAGGAGAGAATTGGAATAGTCATTTCAAAATGTAATAAAGGCATTGATGAAGGTTTCAGCATCAAATAAGCTGAGACAGGAGAAAAGACAGGCGAAGTTACAGAGGTGAAAATCGGCGGTCTTACTTATGCCACGAATATGTGGACGGAAGCTAATTTCTTGGCCAAATATGACACCTAGGCGTATGGGAGAAAAGCGGGAATATCATTTTGCGATTGAGGTTCACCATGATCATATTGAAAGTCGGTGCAGACGCGGAGGGCCGAATGGCCTACTACTGCTCCGATCTTCAATGTTTCTATGACACCGCATATTGCTTGGAAAATAAAAGTCTAAATGCGGCAGAGGAGTAATTTGATCCAGCGGTTACTGAATGTAGTGCAGAGATTAATAAGGCCATAAAAAGCAAAGCAAGCATTACGATACATTTCAGGAGGAATCTAATTGGAAAGCAGAGAAGATACCTTGGAACAGCAGTTAGAGTACACAACACTTTACACAGTTCTGGTCTACATATTATAACCATGATGTGGAGGCACGGGAGAAGGCATAAAATCGATTTACAACGATTATACCTTAACAAAGAAATACACCTTTTAGGAACGACTGAACAGGCTCTGACTCTTTTCTATAGAAAAGAGAAGACTGTGGTGGGAGAGAGGTGACTTTAAAGAGGACATCAAGATTTTGAAAGGATGGGTTAATTGGTTAAGTTTGGGGTGATGTGCCAGTTTGGGGTGAAGGGTCAGTTTGGGGGTGTTGGGTCACTTTGGGGCGATGTGTCATGTTTGGGTGAGTCGTCAGTTTGGGGTGAAGGGTCAGGTTGGGGTGATGAGTCAGTTTGGGGTGAGGGGTCAGTTTAGGGGTGATGAGTCAGTTTAGGAGTGATGGGTCAGTTTGGGGGTGATGGGTCAGTTTGGGATGATTAGTCAGTTTGAGTGTGATGAGTCAGTTCGGGGAGAGCGATCAGTTTGGGGTGATGGGTCAATTTTTGGTCATGGGTCAGTTTGGGGTGATGAGTCAGTTTGGGTTGAGGGGTCAGTTTGGGGGTGATGGGTCAGTTTGGGTGATGTGTCAGTTGGAGGAAATGGGTCAGTTTGGATTGATGGTCAGTTTTTGGTGATCGGCCAGTTTTGGGTAATGGGTCAGTTTGATGTGATGAGTCAATTTGGGGTGAGGGGTCAGTTTGGGGGTGATTGGTCAATGTGGGGTGATGTATCATTTTGGGGTTGATGGGTCAGTTTGGGGTTGATGGGTCAGTTTGCGGTAATGAGTAAGTTTGGGGTTGATGGTTCAATTTTGGGTGATGTGACAGTTTGAGGATGATGGGTCCATTTGTGGGTGATGGGTCAGTTTGGGGGTGATGGGTCCATTTGTGGGTGATGGGTCAGTTTGGCGTGATGATTTACTTTGGGGGTGATGGGTCCGTTTAGGGTGGGATGTCAGTGTGGGGTGATGAGTCAGTTTGAGTTGAGGGGTCAGTTTGGGGGTGATGGGTCAGTTTGGGGTGATGGGTCAGTTGGGGGAGATGTTTCAGTTTAGGTTGATCGTCAGTTTTTGGTGATGAGTCAGTTTGGGATGATGGGTCAGTTTGGGGTGATGAATCAATTTGTGGTGAGTAGTGAGTTTGGGGGTGATTTGTCAGTTTGGGGTGATGAGTCAGTCTGGGGGTGATGGGACAGTGTGGGGTGATGAGTAAGTTTGTGGGTGATGGATCAGTTTGGGGGTGATGGGAGAGTTTGGGTTGATGAGTCAGTTTGGGGCTGATGAGTCAGTTTGGGGAGGTGATTCAATTTGGGGGTGATGTTTCAATTTTGGGTGTTGAGTCAGTTTGGGGGTGATGGGTCAGTTTGGGGATAATGAGTCAGTTTGGGGTGATGAGTCAGTTTGAGGGTGATGGGTCAGTTTGGGGCGATGGGTCCGTTTGGGGGTGATGGGTATGTTTGGGGTGATGAGTCAGTGTGGGGTAATGGGTCAGTTTGGAGTGATGAGTCAGTTTTTGGATGATAAGTCAGTTTGGGTGTGATGGTTCCGTTTGTGGGTGATGGGTAGGTTTGGGGGTGATGGATCAGTTTAGGGTGAGGGTTCAGTTTGCAGTGAGGGCTCATTTCGAGATGATGATTCAGTTTGGGGTGAGTGTTCAGTTTGGGGTAATGAATCAGTTTGGGGGTGATTGGTCAGTTTGTGGATGGATGAGTCAGTTTGCGGTGATGAGTCAGTTTGGGGTGAGGGGTCAATTTGCGGTGATGAGTCAGTTTAGGGTGAGGGGGCCGTTTGCGGTGAGGGGTCAGTTCGAGGTGATGAGTCGGTTTGGGGTGAGAGTTCAGTTTGTGCTGATGAGTCATTTTGGGGGTGATGGGTCAGTTTGTGGGTGATGGGTCAATTTGGGGTGATCGGTAAGTTTGGATGATGAGTCAGTATGGGAGTGATGGGTCAGTTTGGTGTGATGGGTATGTTTGGGGTGATGAGTCAATATGGGGCTGATGGGTCAGTTTGGGATGATGAGTCAGTTTTGGGATAATGGGTCAGTTTGGGGAGGATGTATCCGTTTGTACGTGATCGGACGGTTTGGGGCGATGGGTCAGTTTGTGGGTGATGGGTCAGTTTGAGATGAGGGTTCAGTTTGGCGGTGAGGGGTCAGTTCGATGTGATGAGTCAGTTTGGGGTCAGGGTTCAGTTTGGGGTGATGGGTAAGTTTGGGGTGATGAGTCATATGGGGGTGATCGATTGGTTTGGGGTGATGAATCAGTTTTGGGGTGATGGGTCAGTTTAGGGGTGATGGGTCCGTTTGTGGATGATGAGTCAGTTTGGGGTGATGGGTCAGTTTGGTGTGATGAATCAGTTTTCGGGTGATGCGTCAGTTTGCGGTGATGGGTCTGTTTTCCTTGATGATTCAGTTTGGGGTGATGAGTCAGTTTGAGGAGAGGGGTCAGTTTGGGGTGATGGATCAGTTTGGGGGATGAGTCAGTTTGCGGGTGATGGGTCAGTTTGGTGTGAGGGGTCAGTTTGGGGTGATGGGTCAGTTTGATGTGATGAGTCAGTTTGGGGTGATGAATCAATTTGGGGTGAGGGGTCAGTTTGGCGGTGATGAGTCAGTTTGGAGTGATGAGTCTATTTCGGGTGATGGGTCAGTTTGGGTGATGGGTCAATTTGGGGTGATGGGTCAGTTTGGGTGATGGGTCAGTTTGGGGTGATGGGTCAGTTTGGGGGTGATGGATCAGTTTGGGGATGGATGACTCAGTTTGCGGTGATGAGTCAGTTTGGGGTGAGGGGTCATTTTGCGGTGATGAGTCAGTTTAGGGTGAGGGGACCGTTTGTGGTGAGGGGTCAGTTCGAGGTGATGAGTCAGTTTGGGGTGAGAGTTCAATTTGGGTTGATGAGTCATTTTGGGGTGATGGGTCAGTTTGTGGGTGATGGGTCAATTTGGGGTGATCAGTACGTTTGGGGTGATGAGTCAGTATGGGGGTGATGGTTCAGCTTGGTGTGATGGGTAAGTTTGGGATGATGAGTCAATATGGGGGTGTGGGTCAGTTTGGGATGAAGAGTCAGTTTTGGGATAATGGGTCAGTTTGGGGAGGATGTATCCGTTTGTGCGTGATGGGACAGTTTGGGGTGATGGGTAAGTTTGTGGGTGATGGGACAGATTGAGGTGAGGGTTCAGTTTGCAGTGAGGGGTCAGTTCGAGTTGATGAGTCAGTTTAGGGGTGATCGGTCAGTTTGGGGTGATGAGTCAATTTGCGGTGATGTGTCAGTTTTCGGTGTTGATTCAGTTTGAGGAGAGGGATCAGTTTGGGGCTGAAGGATCAGTTTGTGGTGATGAGTCAGTTTCGGGGTGATGAATCAGTATGCGGTGATGAGTCAGTTTGGGGTGAGGGGTCATTTTGCGGTGATGAGTCAGTTTAGGGTGCGGGTTCAGTTTTCGGTAACGGGTCAGTTCGAGGTGATGGGTAAGTTTGGGGTGATGAGTCAATATGGGAGTGATCGGTTAGTTTGGGGTGATGAATCAGTTTTGTGGTGATGGGTCAGTTTAGGGGTGATAGGTCCGTTTGTGGATGATGAGTCAGTTGGGGGTGATGGGGCAGTGTGGTGTGATGTGTCAGTTTTGGGGTGATGCGTCAGTTTGCGGTGATGGGTCTGTTTTCCGTGATGTTTCAGTTTGGGGTGATGAGTCAGTTTGAGGAGAGGGGTCAGTTTGGGGTGATGGATCAGTTTGGGGAATGAGTCAGTTTGCAGGTGATGGGTCAGTTTGGGGTGATGGGTCATTTTGGGGTAATTAGTTAGTTTGGGGTGATGGGCCAATTTTGGGTGCTGGGTAATTTTGGGGTATTGAGTTACTTTGGTGTGATGTGTCAAATTGGTGTCATGGGACAGTTTGGGGTGAGGGGTAAGTTTGGTGGTGATGAGTCAGTTTGGGGTGATGAGTCTGTTTCGGGTGAGGGGTCAGTTTGGGGTGATGGGTCAGTTTGGGGTGGTGGGTCAGTTTGGGGTGATGACTCAGTTTGAGATGATTGGTAAGTTTAAGGTGATGGGTCAGTTTGGGGTGATGAGTCAGTTTGGAGTGATGTGTCAGTTTGGTGTAATTGGTCAGTTTGGGGTGATGAGTCAATTTGGGGTGACGGGTCAGTTTTGCGTGATGGGTCAGTTTTGCGTGATTGGTCAGTTTGGGTGAAGGGTCTTTTGGGGTGATGAGTTAGCTTGGTGTGATGAGTCAGTTTTGGGGTGATTGGTCAGTTAGCGGTGAGGAGTCAGTTTGGTGTGAGGAGTCTTTTTGCGGTGATGAGTCAGTTTAGGCTGAGGGGTCAGTTTGCGGTGATGAGTCAGTTTGGGGGTGATGCGTCAGTTTTCGGTGATGATTCAGTTTGGGGTGATAAGGCAGTTTGAGCAGAGGATTCAGTTTGGGGTGATGGATCAGTTTGGGGGAACAGTCAGTTTGTGGGTGATGGGTCAGTTTGGGGTGAAGAGTCATTTTGGGGCGTAGAGTCAGTTTGGGGTGATGGGTCATTTTGGGGTAATGTGTTAGTTTGGGGAGATGGGTCAGTTTGGGGTGCTGTGTAATGTTGGAATATTGAGTTACTTTGGTGTGATGGGACAGATTGGGGTCATGGGACAGTTTGGGGTGAGGGGTCAGTTTGGGGTGATGAGTCATTTTGGGCTGAGGGGTCAGATTGTGGTGATGATCAGTTTGGGGTCAGGCGTCAGTTTGCGGTGGTGACAGTTTCTGGCGATGGCTCAGTTTGAGGTGATGGGTCAGTTTGGGGTGATGGGACTGTTTGGGGTGATGAGTCAGTTTGGGGTGATGGGTCAGTTTGATGTGATGGGTCAGTTTGGGGTGATGAATCAATTTGGGGTGATGAATCAATTTGGGGTGCAGGGTCAGTTTGGCGGTGAGGATTCAGTTTGGGGTGATGATTCTGTTTCGTATGAGGGTTCAGTTTGGGGTGATGGGTCTGTTTTTGGGTAACAGGTCAGTTTGGGGTGATGACTCAGTTTGAGGTGATGAGTATGTTTCGGGTGATGGGCCAGTTTGGGGTGATGGGTCAGTTTGGAGCGATGGGTCATTTTGGGGTGAAGATTCAGTTTGGGGTGATGGTTCATTTTGGGGTAATGAGTTAGTTTCGGGTGATGGGTCAGTTTGTGGTAATGAGTCATTTTGGGCTGAGGGGTCTGATTGTGGTGATGAGTCAATTTGAGGTGAGGGGTCAGTTTGCGGTGATGAGTCAGTTTGTGGCGATGGCTCAGTTTGAGGTGATGGCTCAGTTTGGGGGTGATGGGTCCGTTTTTTGGTGATGGGTCAGTTTGGGGTGATGAGTCAGTTTGGCGGTGATAGCTCCGTTTAGGGTGGGGGTCCGTTTGGGGTGATGAGTCAGTTTGAGTTGAGTAGTCAGTTTGGGGGTGATGGGTCAATTTGGGGTGATGGGACAGTTGATGAAGATGGGTCAGTCTGGGATAGTGGTCAGTTTTTGGTGATGGGTCTGTTTGGGGGTGATGGGTCCCATTGTGGGTGCTGGGAAAGTTTGAGGAGAGGGTTCAGATTGGGGTGATTGGTCTGTTTTTGGGTAACGGGTCAGTTTGGGGTGATGACTCAGTTTGAGGTGATGAGTAAGTTTAGGGCGATGGGCCAGTTTGGGGCGATGGGTCAGTTTGGGGGTGATGGGTCCCATTGTGGGTGCTGGGAAAGTTTGGGGTGATGGATCAGTTTGCGGGTGATGGGTCATTTTAGTGTGAGGCTTCAGTTTGGGGGTGATGGGTCAGTTTGGGGGTGATGAGTCAGTTTGTGTGTGATGGGTCAGTTTGCGGTGATGAGTCAGTTTGGGGTGAAGTTTCATTTTGCGGTGATGAGTCAGTTTGAGTGTGATGCGTCAGTTTGTCGTGGTGAGTCAGTTTGGGGGTGATGCGTCAGTTTGCGGTGATGGGTCAGTTTTCGGTGATGATTCAGTTTGCGTGATGGGTCAGTTTGGGGTGATAGGTCAGTTTGGGTTGAGGGGTCAGTTTGGAGTGAAGAGTCAATTTGAGGTGATGGGTCATTTTGGGTTAATGATTTAGTTTGGGGTGATGGGTCAGTTTGGGTGATCGATAATTTTGGGGTAATGAGTTAGTTTGGGGTGAGGTGTCAGCTTGTGGTGATATGTCAGTTTGGGGTGAGGGTTCAGTATGTGGCGATGGGTCAGTTTAGGTGATGGGTCAGTTTGGGGTGATGGTCAGTTAGGGGTGATGAATAAGTTTGGGGTGATGACTCTGTTTCGGGTGAGGGGTCAGTTTGCGGTGATAGATTAGTTTCGCGTGACGGGTCAGTTTGGGGTGATCACTCAGTTTCGGGTGATGGGTAAGTTTTGGGTGATGGGTCAGTTTGAGGTGATGAGTCAGTTTGGGGTGAGGGGTCAGGTTGGGGCGATGAGTCCGTTTATAGTGATGGGTCAGTTTTCGGTGATTGGTTACTTTGGGGTGATGAGTCAATTTGGGGTGATGGTTCAGTTTCGGGTGATGTGTCAGTTTGGGGTGATTGGTCGGTTTGGGGTGTGGGGTGAGTTCGGGGTGATGAGTCAGTTTGGGGAGATGGGTCAGTTGGGGTGAGAGTTAAGTTTGGGTTGATGTGTCATTTTGGGAGGATGGATCAGTTTGTGGTGAGGGGGTCTGTTTGGGGTGAGGGGTCATTTTGCGGTGATGGGTCAGTTTGGGGTGGTGAGTCAGTCTGGGGGTGATGTTTCAGTTTAGGGTGTTGAGTTAGTTTGGTGGTGATGGGTCAGTTTGGGGATGATGTTTCAGTTTGGGGTGATGAATCAGTTTGAGGGTGATGGGTCAGTTTGGGGCGATGGGTCTGTTTGGGGGTGATGGGTATGTTTGGGGTTATGAGTCAGTATGGGGTGATGGGTCAGTTTGGGGTGATCAGTCAGTTTTCGGGTAATGAGTCAGTTTGGGGGTGATGGGTCAGTTTACGGTGAGGGTTCAGTTTGCAGTGAGGTGTCAGTTCGAGTTGATGAGTCAGTTTGGGGCTGATGGGTCAGTTTGGGTTGATGAGTCAATTTGAGGTGATTGTTCAGTTTTCGGTGATGATTCAGTTTGAGGAGAGGAGTCAGTTTGGGGGTGATGAACCAGTTTGCAGTGATGAGTCAGTTTGGGATGAGGGGTCATTTTGCGGTGATGAGTCAGTTTAGGGTGAGGGTTCAGTTTGCAGTGAGGTGTCAGTTCGAGTTGATGAGTCAGTTTGGGGCTGATGGGTCAGTTTGGGTTGATGAGTCAATTTGAGGTGATTGTTCAGTTTTCGGTGATGATTCAGTTTGAGGAGAGGAGTCAGTTTGGGGGTAAAGAATCAGTTTGCAGTGATGAGTCAGTTTGGGATGAGGGGTCATTTTGCGGTGATGAGTCAGTTTAGGGTGAGGGGTCAGTTTGCGGTGAGTGGTCAGTTCGAGTTGATGAGTCAGTTTGGGGTCAGGGTTCAGTTTGGGGTGATGAGTCCGTTTGGGGGTGATGGGTCAGTTTAGGGTGATGGGTAAGTTTGGGGTGATGAGTCAGTATGGGGGTGATTGGTCAGTTAGCGGTGAGGAGTCAGTTTGGGCTGAGGAGTCTTTTTCGGTGATGTGTCAGTTTAGGGTGAGGGGTCAGTTTGCGGTGATGAGTCAGTTTGTGGGTGATGCGTCAGTTGGCGGTGATGGGTCAGTTTTCGGTGATGATTCAGTTTCGGGTGATGAGCCTGTTTGAGGAGAGGGGTCAGTTTGGAGTGATGGATCTGTTTGGGAGATGATTCAGTTTGCGGGTGATGGGTCAGTTTGCGTTTGATAGGTCATTTTGGGGTAAGGAGTTAGTTTGGGGTGATGGGTCAGTTTGGGGTGGTGGGTAATTTTGGGGTATTGAGTTACTTTGGTGTGATGGGTCAAATTGGGTTCATGGGACAGTTTGGGGTAAGGGGTCAGTTTCGGGTGATGAGTCATTTTTGGCTGAGGGGTCAGATTGTGCTGATGAGTCAGTTTGGGGTGAAGGGTCAGTTTGTGGTGATGAGTCAGTTTGTGGCGATGGCTCAGTTTGAGGTGATCGGTCAGTTTGGGGGTGATGGGTCCGTTTTTTGGTGATGGGTCAGTTTGGGGTGATGAGTCAGTTTGGCGGTGATGGCTCCATTTAGGGTGGGGGTCCGTTTGGGGTGATGAGTCAGTTTGGGTTGAGTGGTCAGTTTGGGGGTGATGGGTCAATTTGGGGTTATGGGAGAGTTGATGGAGATGGGTCAGTTTGGGATAGTGGTCAGTTTTTGGTGGTGGGTCAGGTTGGGGGTGATGGCTCCATTGTGGGTGCTGGGAAAGTTTGAGTAGGGGTTCAGATTCGTGTGATTGGTCTGTTTTTGGGTAACGGGTCAGTTTGGGGTGATGACTCAATTTGAGGTGATGAGTAAGTTTAGGGCGATGGGCCAGTTTGGGGCGATGGGTCAGTTTGGGGGTGATGGGTCCCATTTTGGGTGCTGGGAATGTTTGGGGTGATGGGTCAGTTTGCGGGTGATGGATCATTTTAGGGTGAGGATTCTGTTTGGGGGTGATGGGTCAGTTTGGGGGTGATGAGTCAGTTTGGGGGTGATGGGTCAGTTTGCGGTGATGAGTCAGTTTGGGGTGAAGGGTCATTTTGCGGTGATGAGTCAGTTTGGGTATGATGCGTCGGTTTGTCGTGGTGAGTCAGTTTGGGGGTGATGCGTCAGTTTGCGGTGATGGGTCAGTTTTCGATGATGATTCAGTTTGTGTGATGGGTCAGTTTGGGGTGATAGGTCAGTTTGGGTTGAGGGGTCAGTTTGGGGTGAAGAGTCAATTTGAGGTGATTGGTCATTTTGGGTTAATGATTTAGTTTGGTGCGATGGGTCAGTTTGGGTGATCGATAATTTTGGGGTAATGAGTTAGTTTGGGGTGAGGTGTCAGATTGTGGTGATATGTCAGTTTGGGGTGAGGGTTCAGTATGTGGTGATGGGTCAGTTTGAGGTGATGGGTCAGTTTGGGGTGATGGTCAGTTAGGGGTGATGAATAAGTTTGGGTGATGAGTCTGTTTCGGGTGAGGGGTCAGTTTGCAGTGATAGATTAGTTTCGCGTGACGGGTCAGTTTGGGGTGATGACTCAGTTTTGGGCGATGAGTCAGTTTGGGCTGACAGGTCAGTTTCGGGTGATGGGTCAGTTTGGGGTGTGGGGTAATTTTGGGGTGATGAGTCAGTTTGGGGAGATGGGTCAGTTGGGGTGAAGGTTCAGTTTGGGTTGATGTGTCATTTTGGGAGGATGGATCAGTTTGTGGTGAGGGGGTCTGTTTGGGGTGAGGCGTCATTTTGCGGTGATGGGTCAGTTTGGGGTGGTGTGTCAGTTTGGGGGTGATGTTTCAGTTTAGGGTGTTGAGTTAGTTTGGGAGTGATGGGTCAGTTTGGGGTGATGAGTCAGTTTTGGCGTGATGAGTCAGTTTGAGGGTAATGGTTAAGTTTGGGGCGATGGGTCCGTTTGGGAGTGATGGGTTTGTTTGGGGTGATGAGTCAGTCTGGTGTGATGGGTCAATTTGGGGTGATGAGTCAGTTTTCGGGTGATGAGTCAGTTTGGGGGTGATGGGTCAGTTTACGGAGAGGGTTCAGTTTGCAGTGAGGTGTCAGTTCGAGTTGATGAGTCAGTTTGTGGCTGATGGGTCAGTTTGGGTTGATGAGTCAATTTGAGGTGATTGTTCAGTTTTCGGTGATGATTCAGTTTGAGGAGAGGAGTCAGTTTGGGGTTGAAGGATCAGTTTGTGGTGATGAGTCAGTTTGGGGGTGATGAATCAGCTTGCAGTAATGAGTCAGTTTGGGATGAGGGGTCATTTTGCGGTGATGAGTAAGTTTAGGGTGAGGGTTCAGTTTGGGGTGATGAGTCAGTTTGGTGGTGATGGGACAGTTTAGGGTGATGGGTAAGTTTGGGGTGATGAGTCAGTATGAGGGTGATTGGTCAGTTAGCGGTGAGGAGTCAGTTTGGGCTGAGGAGTCTTTTTGCGGTGATGAGTCAGTTTAGTGTGAGGGGTCAGTTTGCGGTGATGAGTCAGTTTGTGGGTGATGCGTCAGTTGGCGGTGATGGGTCAGTTTTCGGTGATGATTCAGTTTCGCGTGATGAGTCTGTTTGAGGAAAGGGTTCAGTTTGGGGTGATGGATTAGTTTGGGGGATGATTCAGTTTGCGGGTGATGGGCCAGTTTGCGGGTGATGGGTCATTTTGGGGTAATGAGTTAGTTTGGGGTGATGGGTCAGTTTGGGGTGCTGGGTAATTTTGGGGTATTGAGTTACTTTGGTGTGATGGGTCAAATTGGGTTCATGGGACAGTTTGGGGTAAGGGGTCAGTTTCGGCTGATGAGTCATTTTGGGCTGAGGGGTCAGATTGTGCTGATGAGTCAGTTTGGGGTGAGGGGTCAGTTTGTGGTGATGAGTCAGTTTGTGGCGATGGCTCAGTTTGAGGTGATGCGTCAGTTTGGGGTGGTGGGACTGTTTGGGGTGATGAGTCAATTTGAGGTGATTGTTCAGTTTTCCGTGATGATTCAGTTTGAGGAGAGGAGTCAGTTTGGGGTTGAAGGATCAGTTTGTGGTGATGAGTCAGTTTGGGGGTGATGAATCAGCTTGCAGTAATGAGTCAGTTTGGGATGAGGGGTCATTTTGCGGTGATGAGTAAGTTTAGGGTGAGGGTTCAGTTTGGGGTGATGCGTCAGTTTGGGGGTGATGGGTCAGTTTCGGGTGATGGGTAAGTTTGGGGTGATGAGTCAGTATGAGGGTGATTGGTCAGTTAGCGGTGAGGAGTCAGTTTGGGCTGAGGAGTCTTTTTGCGGTGATGAGTCAGTTTAGGGTGAGGGGTCAGTTTGCGGTGATGAGTCAGTTTGTGTGTGATGCGTCAGTTGGCGGTGATGGGTCAGTCTTCGGTGATGATTCAGTTTCGCGTGATGAGTCTGATTGAGGAAAGGGTTCAGTTTGGGGTGATGGATTAGTTTGGGGAATGATTCAGTTTGCGGGTGATGGGTCAGTTTGCGGGTGATGGGTCATTTTGGGGTAATGAGTTAGTTTGGGGTGATGGGTCAGTTTGGGGTGCTGGGTAATTTTGGGGTATTGAGTTACTTTGGTGTGATGGGTCAAATTGGGTTCATGGGACAGTTTGGGGTAAGGGGTCAGTTTTGGGTGATGAGTCATTTTGGGCTGAGGGTTCAGATTGTGCTGATGAGTCAGTTTGGGGTGAGGGGTCAGTTTGTGGTGATGAGTCAGTTTGTGGCGATGGCTCAGTTTGAGGTGATGGGTCAGTTTGGGGTGGTGGGACTGTTTGGGGTGATGAGTCAATTTGAGGTGATTGTTCAGTTTTCCGTGATGATTCAGTTTGAGGAGAGGAGTCAGTTTGGGGTTGAAGGATCAGTTTGCGGTGATGAGTCAGTTTGGGGGTGATGAATCAGCTTGCAGTGATGAGTCAGTTTGGGATGAGGGGTCATTTTGCGGTGATGAGTCAGTTTAGCGTGAGGGTTCAGTTTGGGGTGATGAGTCAGTTTGGGGGTGATGGGTCAGTTTAGGGTGATGGGTAAGTTTGGGGTGATGAGTCAGTATGAGGGTGATTGGTCTGTTAGCGGTGAGAAGTCAGTTTGGGCTGAGGAGTCTTTTTGCGGTGATGAGTCAGTTTAGTGTGAGGGGTCAGTTTGCGGTGATGAGTCAGTTTGTGGGTGATTATTCAGTTGGCGGTGATGGGTCAGTTTTCGGTGATGATTCAGTTTCGCGTGATGAGTCTGTTTGAGGAGAGGGTTCAGTTTGGGGTGATGGATTAGTTTGGGGGATGATTCAGTTTGCGGGTGATGGGGCAGTTTGCGGGTGATGGGTCATTTTGGGGTAATGAGTTAGTTTGGGGTGATGGGTCAGTTTGGGGTGCTGGGTAATTTTGGGGTATTGAGTTACTTTGGTGTGATGGGTCAAATTGGGTTCATGGGACAGCTTGGGGTAAGGGGTCAGTTTCGGGTGATGAGTCATTTTGGGCTGAGGTGTCAGATTGTGCTGATGAGTCAGTTTGGGGTGAGGGGTCAGTTTGTGGTGATGAGTCAGTTTGTGGCGATGGCTCAGTTTGAGGTGATGGGTCAGTTTGGGGTAGTGGGACTGTTTGGGGTGATGAGTCAGTTTGGGGTGAGTGGTCAGTTTGTGGTGATGGGTCAGTTTGATGTGATATGTCAGTTTGGCGTGATGAACCAATTTGGTGTAAGGGGTCAGTTTGGCTGTGATGAATCCGTTTGGGGTGATGAGTCTGTTTCGGGTGACGGGTCAGTTTGGTATGATGACACAATTTGAGGTGATGGGTAAGTTTAGGGTGATGGGTCAGTTTGGCGTGATGGGTCAGTTTGGGGTGATGGGTCAGTTTGGGGTGACGGGTCAGTTTGGGGTGACGGGTCAGTTTGAGATGATGGGTAAGTTTCAGGTGATAGGTGAGTTTGGGGTGATGGGACAGTTAGGGGTGAGGGGTCAGTTTGGGGTGATGAGGCAGTTTGGAGTGATGGGTCAGTTTCGGGTTTTTGGTCAGTTTAGGGTGATGAGTCAATTTGGGGTGAGGGCTCAGTTTCGGATGATGGATCAGTTTGGCTTGATTGGTCAGTTTGGGTGAGGGGTCGTTTGGGGTGATGAGTTAGTTTGGTGTGATGAGTCAGTTTTGGGTTGATTGGTCAGTTAGCGATGAGCAGTCAGTTTGGGGTGAGGAGTCTTTTTGTGGTGATGAGTCAGTTTGAGGAGAGTGATCACTTTGGGGTGATGGATCAGTTTGGGGGAAGGGTCAGTTTGCGGGTGATGGGTTAGTTTGGGGTGGTGGGTCATTTTGGGGTGAAGAGTCAGTTTGGGGTGATGGGTTATTTTGGGGTAATGCGTTATTTTGGGGTGATGGAGCGGTTTGGGCTGCTGGGTGATTTTGGGGTATTGAGTTACTTTGGTGTGATGGGTCAGATTGGGGTCATGGGAAAATTTGGGTTGAGGGGTCAGTTTGGGGTGATGGGACTGCTTGGGGTGATGAGTCAGTTTGGCGTGAGGGGTCAGATTGGTGTGATGAGTCATTTTGGGCTGAGGAGTCAGATTGTGGTGATGAGTCAGTTTCGGGTGAGGGGTCAGTTTGCGGTGATGACTCAGTTTGTGGCGATGGCTCAGTTTGAGGTGCTGGGTCAGTTTAGGGTCATGGGACTGTTTGGGGTGATGAGTCAGTTTGTGGTGAGAGGTAAGTTTGGGGTGATGGGTCCGTTTGATGTGATGAGTCAATTTGGGGTGATGAATCAATTTGGGGTGAGGGGTCAGTTTGGCGGTGATGAGTCAGTTTGGGTTGATGAGTCTGTTTCGGGTGAGGGGTCAGTTTGGGGTGATGGGTTTGTTTTTGGGTGACGGGTCAGTTTGGTATGATGGCACAATTTAAGGTGATGGGTAAGTTTAGGGTGACGGGTCAGTTTGGCGTGATGGGTCAGTTTGGGGTGATGGGTCAGTTTGGGGTGACGGGTCAGTTTGGGGTGATGGGTCAGTTTGAGATGATGGGTAAGTTTAAGGTGATAGGTGAGTTTGGGGTGATGGGACAGTTAGGGGTGAGGGGTCAGTTTGGGGTGATGAGGCAGTTTGGAGTAATGGGTCAGTTTGGGTGAGGGGTCGTTTGGGGTGATGAGTTAGTTTGGTGTGATGAGTCAGTTTTGGGTTGATTGGTCAGTTAGCGATGAGGAGTCAGTTTGGGGTGAGGAGTCTTTTTGTGGTGATGAGTCAGTTTGAGGAGAGTGATCACTTTGGGGTGATGGATCAGTTTGGGGGAAGGGTCAGTTTTCGGGTGATGGGTTAGTTTGGAGTGGTGGGTCATTTTGGGGTGAAGAGTCAGTTTGGGGTAATGGGTTATTTTGGGGTAATGCGTTATTTTGGGGTGATGGGGCGGTTTGGGCTGCTGGGTGATTTTGGGGTATTGAGTTACTTTGGTGAGTTGTGTCAGATTGGGGTCATGGGAAAATTTGGGGTGAGGGGTCAGTTTGGGGTGATGGGACTGCTTGGGGTGATGAGTCAGTTTGGCGTGAGGGGTCAGTTTGGGGTGATGAGTCATTTTGGACTGAGGAGTCAGATTGTGGTGATGAGTCAGTTTCGGGTGAGGGGTCAGTTTGCGGTGATGACTCAGTTTGTGGCGATGGCTCAGTTTGAGGTGCTGGGTCAGTTTAGGGTCATGGGACTGTTTGGGGTGATGAGTCAGTTTGTGGTGAGAGGTAAGTTTGGGGTGATGGGTCCGTTTGATGTGATGAGTCAATTTGGGGTGATGATTCAATTTGGGGTGAGGGGTCAGTTTGGCGGTGATGAGTCAGTTTGGGTTGATGAGTCTGTTTCGGGTGAGGGGTCAGTTTGGGTGATGGGTTTGTTTTTGGGTGACGGGTCAGTTTGAGGTGATGGGTAAGTTTATGGTGATGGGTCAGTTTTGGGTGATGGGTCAGTTTGGGGTGATGGGTCAGTTTGGGGTGACAGGTCAGTTTCGGGTGATGGTTCAGTTTGGCGTGATTGGTCAGTTTGGGTGAGGGGTCGTTTGGGGTGTTGAGTTAGTTTGAGGTGCTGACACAGTTTGAGGTGATGGTTCAGTTTGGGGCGATGGGTCCGTTTGGGGGTGATGGGTATGTTTTGGGTTATGAGTCAGTCTGGGGTGATGGGTCAATTTGGGGTGATAAGTCAGTTTTCGGGTGATGAGTCAGTTTGGGGGTGATGGGTCAGTTTACGGTGAGGGTTCAGTTTGTAGTGAGGTGTCAGTTCGAGTTGATGAGTCAGTTTGGGGGTGATGGGTCAGTTTGGGGTGATGAGTCAATTTGAGGTGATGTGTCAGTTTTCGTGGATGATTCAGTTTGAGGAGAGGGGTCAGTTTGGGGGTGAAGGGTCAGTTTGTGGTGATGAGTCAGTTTGTGGGTGATGAATCAGTTTGCGGTGATGAGTCAGTTTGGGGTGAGGGATCATTTTGCGGTAATGAGTCAGTTTAGGGTGAGGGGTCAGTTTGCGGTGAGGGGTCAGTTCGAGGTGATGAGTCAGTTTGGGGTCATGGTTCAGTTTGGGGGTGATGATTGAGTTTGGGGGTGATGGGTCAGTTTGGGGTGATGGTAAGTTTGTGGTGATGAGTCAGTATGTGGGTGATTGGTCAGTTAGCGGTGAGGAGTCAGTTTGGGGTGATGGGTCACTTTGATGTGATATGTCAGTTTGTGGTGATGAACCAATTTGGGGTAAGGGGTCAGTTTGGCGGTGATGAATCCGTTTGGGGTGATGAGTCTGTTTCGGGTGAGGGGTCAGTTTGGGGTGATGGGTCTGTTTTTGGGTGACGGGTCAGTTTGGTATGATGACACAATTTGAGGTGATGGGTCAGTTTAGGGTGATGGGTCAGTTTGGGGTGATGAGTCTCTTTGGAGCGATGCGTCAGTTTGTTGTGGTGAATCAGTTTGGGGGTGATGCGTCAGTTTGCGGTGATGGGTCAGTTTTCGGTGATGATTCAGTTTGTGTGATGTGTCAGTTTGGGGTGTAGAGTCAATTTGAGGTGATGGGTCATTTTGGGTTAATGATTTAGTTTGGGGCGATGGGTCAGTTTGGGTGATCGATAATTTTGGGGTAATGAGTTAGTTTGGGGTGAGGTGTCGGATTGTGGTGATATGTCAGTTTGGGGTGAGGGTTCAGTATGTGGCGATGGGTCAGTTTGAGGTGATGGGTCAGTTTGGGGTGATGGCCAGTTAGGGGTGATGAATAAGTTTGAGGTGATGAGTCTGTTTCGGGTGAGGGGTCAGTTTGCGGTGATAGATCAGTTTTGCGTGACGGGTCAGTTTGGGGTGATGACTCAGTTTGGGGTGATGGGTAAGTTTTGGGTGATGGGTCAGTTTGGGGTGAGGGGTCAGGTTGGGGCGATGAGTCAGTTTGGAGTGATATGTCAGTTTGGGTGAATTGTTCAGTTCGAGTTGATGAGTCAGTTTGGGGGTGACAGGTCAGTTTCGGGTGATGGGTCAGTTTGGGGTGTGGGGTAATTTTGGGGTGATGAGTCAGTTTGGGGAGATGGGTCAGTTGGGGTGAGGGTTCAGTTTGGGTTGATGTGTCATTTTGGGAGGATGGATCAGTTTGTGGTGAGGGGGTCTGTTTGGGGTGAGGGGTCATTTTGCGGTGATGGGTCAGTTTGGGGTGGTGAGTCAGTTTGGGGGTGATGTTTCAGTTTAGGGTGTTGAGTTAGTTTGGGAGTGATGGGTCAGTTTGGAGATGATGGGTCAGTTTGGGGTGATGAATCAGTTTGAGTGTGATGGGTCAGTTTGGGGCGATGTGTCTGTTTGGGGGTGATGGGTATGTTTGGGGTTATGAGTCAGTATGGGATGATGGGTCAGTTTGGGGTGATGAGTCAGTTTTGGGGTGATGAGTCAGTTTGAGGGTAATGGTTCAGTTTGGGGCGATGGGTCCGTTTGGGGGTGATGGGATTGTTTGGGGTGATGAGTCAGTCTGGTGTGATGGGTCAATTTGGGGTGATGAGTCAGTTTTCGGGTGATGAGTCAGTTTGGGGGTGATGGGTCAGTTTACGGAGAGGGTTCAGTTTGCAGTGAGGTGTCAGTTCGAGTTGATGAGTCAGTTTGTGGCTGATGGGTCAGTTTGGGTTGATGAGTCAATTTGAGGTGATTGTTCAGTTTTCGGTGTTGATTCAGTTTGAGGAAAGGAGTCAGTTTGGGGTTGAAGGATCAGTTTGTGGTGATGAGTCAGTTTGGGATGAGGGGTCATTTTGCGGTGATGAGTCAGTTTAGGGTGAGGGTTCAGTTTGGGGTGATGAGTCAGTTTGGGGGTGATGGGTCAGTTTAGGGTGATGGGTAAGTTTGTGGTGATGAGTCAGTATGAGGGTGATTGGTCAGTTAGCGGTGAGGAGTCAGTTTGGGCTGAGGAGTCTTTTTGCGGCGATGAGTCAGTTTAGGGTGAGGGGTCAGTTTGCGGTGATGAGTCACTTTGTGGGTGATGCGTCAGTTGGCGGTGATGGGTCAGTTTTCGGTGATGATTCAGTTTCGCGTGATGAGTCTGTTTGAGGAGAGGGTTCAGTTTGGGTGATGGATTAGTTTGGGGGATGATTCAGTTTGCGGGTGATGGGTCAATTTGCGGGTGATGTGTCATTTTGGGCTAATGGGTTAGTTTGGGGTGATGGGTCAGTTTGGGGTGCTGGGTAATTTTGGGGTATTGAGTTGCTTTGGTGTGATGGGTCAAATTGGGTTTATGGGACAGTTTGGGGATAGGGGTCAGTTTCGGGTGATGAGTCATTTTGGGCTGAGGGGTCAGATTGTGCTGATGAGTCAGTTTGGGGTGAGGGGTCAGTTTGTGGTGATGAGTCAGTTTGTGGCGATGGCTCAGTTTGAGGTGATGGGTCAGTTTGGGATGGTGGGACTGTTTGGGGTGATGAGTCAGTTTGGGGTGAGTGGTCAGGTTGTGGTGATGGGTCAGTTTGATGTGATATGTCAGTTTGGGGTGATGAACCAATTTTGGGTAAGGGGTCAGTTTGGCGGTGATGAATCCGTTTGGGGTGATGAGTCTGTTTCGGGTGAGGGGTCAGTTTGGGTTGATGGGTCTGTTTTTGGGTGACGGGTCAGTTTGGTATGATGACACAACTTGAGGTGATGGGTAAGTTTAGGGTGATGGTTCAGTTTGGCGTGATGGGTCAATTTGGGTTGATGGGTCAGTTTGGGTTGACGGGTCAGTTTGGGGTGACGGGTCAGTTTGGGGTGACGGGTCAGTTTGAGATGATGGGTAAGTTTAAGGTGATAGGTGAGTTTGGGGTGATGGGACAGTTAGGGGTGAGGGGTCAGTTTGGGGTGATGAGTCAGTTTGGAGTGATGGGCCAGTTTCGGGTATTTGGTCAGTTTAGGGTGATGAGTCAATTTGGGGTGACGGGTCAGTTTCGGATGATGGGTCAGTTTGGCGTGATTGGTCAGTTTGGGTGAGGGGTCGTTTGGGGTGATGAGTTAGTTTGGTGTGATGAGTCAGTTTTGGGTTGATTGGTCAGTTAGCGATGAGGAGTCAGTTTGGGGTGAGGAGTCATTTTGTGGTGATGAGTCAGTTTGAGGAGAGTGATCACTTTGGGGTGATGGATCAGTTTGGGGGAAGGGTCAGTTTGCGGGTGATGGGTTAGTTTGGGGTGATGGGTCATTTTGGGGTGTAGAGTCAGTTTGGGGTGATGGGTTATTTTGGGGTAATGCGTTATTTTGGGGTGATGGGTCGGTTTGGGCTGCTGGGTGATTTTGGGGTATTGAGTTACTTTGGTGTGATGGGTCAGATTGGGGTCATGGGAATGTTTGGGGTGAGGGGTCAGTTTGGGGTGATGGGACTGTTTATGGTGATGAGTCAGTTTGGGGTGAGGGGTCAGTTTGGGGTGATGAATCATTTTGGACTGAGGAGTCAGATTGTGGTGATGAGTCAGTTTCGGGTGAGGGGTCAGTTTGCGGTGATGACTCAGTTTGTGGCGATGGCTCAGTTTGAGGTGCTGGGTCAGTTTAGGGTCATGGGACTCTTTGGGGTGATGAGTCAGTTTGTGGTGAGAGGTAAGTTTGGGGTGATGGGTCCGTTTGATGTGATGAGTCAATTTGGGGTGATGAATCAATTTGGGGTGAGGGGTCAGTTTGGCGGTGATGAGTCAGTTTGGGTTGATGAGTCTGTTTCGGGTGAGGGGTCAGTTTGGGGTGATGGGTTTGTTTTTAGGTGACGGGTAAGTTTGAGGTGATGGGTAAGTTTATGGTGATGGGTCAGTTTGGGGTGATGGTTAGTTTGGGGTGATGGGTCAGTTTGGGGTGATGAGTCAGTTTGGAGTGATTTGTCAGTTTGGGTGAATTGGTCAGTTTGGGGTGATGAGTCAATTTGGGGTGACAGGTCAGTTTCGGGTGATGGGTCAGTTTGGCGTGATTGGTCAGTTTGGGTGAGGGGTCGTTTGGGGTGTTGAGTTAGTTTGAGTTGCTGACACACTTAAGGTGATGGTTCAGTTTGGGGCGATGGGATCGTTTGGGGGTGATGGGTATGTTTGGGGTTATGAGTCAGTCTGGGGTGATGGGTCAATTTGGGGTGATAAGTCAGTTTTCGGCTGATGAGTCAGTTTGGGGGTGATGGGTCAGTTTACGGTGAGGGTTCAGTTTGCAGTGAGGTGTCAGTTCGAGTTGATGAGTCAGTTTGGTGGTGATGGGTCAGTTTGGGGTGATGAGTCAATTTGAGGTGATGTTTCAATTTTCGTGGTTGATTCAGTTTGAGGAGAGGGGTCAGTTTGGGGGTGAAGGGTCAGTTTGTGGTGATGAGTCAGTTTGGGGGTGATGAATCATTTTGCGATGATGAGTCAATTTGGGGTGAGGGATCATTTTGCGGTAATGAGTCAGTTTAGGGTGAGGGGTCAGTTTGCGGTGAGGGGTCAGTTCGAGGTGATGAGTCAGTTTGGGGTCATGGTTCAGTTTGGGGGTGATGAGTGAGTTTGGGGGTGATGGGTCAGTTTGGGGTGATGGGTAAGTTTGTGGTGATGAGTCAGTATGGGGGTGATTGGTCAGTTAGCGGTAAGGAGTCAGTTTGGGGTGAGGAGTCTTTTTGCGGTGATGAGTTATTTAAGGGTGAGGGGTCAGTTTGTGGTGATGGGTCACTTTGATGTGATATGTCAGTTTGGGGTGATGAACCAATTTGGGGTAAGGGGTCAGTTTGGCGGTGATGAATCCGTTTGGGGTGATGAGTCTGTTTCGGGTGAGGGGTCATTTTGGGGTGATGGGTCTGTTTTTGGTTGACGGGTCAGTTTGGTATGATGACACAATTTGAGGTGATGGGTAAGTTTAGGATGATGGGTCAGTTTGGGGTGATGGGTCAGTTTGGGGTGATGGGTCAGTTTGGGGTGACGGGTCAGTTTGGGGTGATGACTCAGTTTGAGATGATGGGTAAGTTTAAGGTGATAGGTGAGTTTGGGGTGATGGGACAGTTAGGTGTGAGGGGTCAGTTTGGGGTGATGAGTCAGTTTGGAGTGATGGGTCAGTTTCGGGTATTTGGTCAGTTAGCGGTGAGGAGTCAGTTTGGGGGAAGGGTCAGTTTGCGGGTGATGGGTCAGTTTGGGGTGAGGAGTCTTTTTGCGGTGATGAGTCATTTTAGGGTGAGGGGTCAGTTTGCGGTGATGAGTCAGTTTGGGGGATGATTCAGTTTGGGCTGATGGGTCATTTTGGCGTAATGAATTAGTTTGGGGTGATGGGTCAGTTTGGGGTGCTGGGTAATTTTGGGGTATTGAGTTACTTTGGTGTGATGAGTCAAATTGGGTTCATGGGACAGTTTGGGGTGAGGGGTCAGTTTGGGCGGAGAGGTCAGATTGTGGTGATGAGTCAGTTTGGGGTGAGGGGTCAGTTTGCGGTGATGAGTGAGATTGTGGCGATGGCTCAGTTTGAGGTGATGGGTCAGTTTGCGGTGATGGGACTGTTTGGGGTGATGAATCAGTTTGGGGTGAGGGGTCAGTTTGGGGTGATGGATCAGTTTGATGTGATGAGTCAGTTTGGGGTGATGAATCAATTTGGGGTGAGGGGTCAGTTTCGCGGAGATGTGTCAGTTTGGGGTGATGAGTCTGTTTTGGGTGAGGGGTCAGTTTTAGGTGATGGGTAAGTTTAGGGTGATGGGTCAGTTTGTGGTGATGGGTCAGTTTGGGGTGACGGGTCAATCTCGGGTGATGGGTCAGTTTGGCGTGATTGGTCAGTTTGGGTGAGTGGTCGTTTGGGTTGTTGAGTTAGTTTGGTGTGATGTGTCAGTTTGGGGTGAAGAGTTAGTTTGGGGTGATGGTTCAGTTTGCGGTGATATATCAGTTTGGGTTGGTGAATCATTTTCTGGTGAAGAGTCAGTTTGGGGTGATGGTTCAGTTTGGGGTGATGGGTCAGTTTGAGGGAGGTGTCAGTTTGGTGTGATTAGTCAGGTTGTGGTGATGGGTCAGTATTTGATGATGGTTCAGTTTAGGTATCGGTTCAATTTGTGGTGATGGGTCAGGTTCGGTTGGTGAGTCAGTTTTGGAGGAGGGGTCAGTTTGGGGTGAGTGCTCAGTTTGTGTTGACTGTTCAGTTTGGGGTGATGGGTCAGTCTTGGGTGATGAGTCATTTTGAGGTGGATGAGTCAGTTTGGGTTGATGAATCAAATTGGGTGTGATGGGTCAGTTTGGGGTGATGAGTCATATTGGGGTGATTAGTCATTTTGGGGTGATGGGTCAGTTTGGGCTGAGGTGTCAGTTTGGGATGATGAGTAAGTTTGGGGTGCTGGGTCAATGTGAGGTATTGAGACGGTTTCAGCTGATGGGTCAGTTTGGGGTGATGTGTCAGTTTGAGGTGATGGTTCAGTTTGGGTTGATGGGTCAGTTTGGGGGTGATAGGTCAGTTTGGGGTGATGGGTCATTTTCAGGTGAGGGGTCAGTTTGTGTGAGGGGTCAGTTTGGGCTAATGAGTCAGTTTGGGGTGATGGGTCATTTTGGAAGTAATGGGTCCGTTTTTGGTGAAGGGTAATTTTGGGGTGATGAGTCAGTTTGGTGGTGATGGCTCCGTTTAGGGTGGTGGTCAATTTGGGGTGATGAGTCAGTTTGGGTTAAATGGTCAGTTTGGGGGTGATGGGTCAATTTGGGGTGATGGGACAGTTGATGGAGATGGGTCAGTTTGGGTTGATGGTCAGTTTTTGGCGATGGGTCAGATTGGGAGTGATGGGTCCCATTGTGGGTGCTGGGTAAGTTTGAGGTGATGGGTCAGTTTGCGGGTGATGAGTCAGTTTGGGGGTGATGGGTCAGTTTGCGGTGACGAGTAAGTTTGGAGTGAGGGTTCATTTTGCGGTGATGAGTCAGTTTGGGTGTGATGCGTCAGTTTGTCGTGGTGAGTCAGGTTGGGCGAGATGCGTCAGCTTGCGGTGAAGGGTCAGTTTTCGGTGATGATTCAGTTTGGGTGATGAGTCAGTTTTAGAAGATGGATCTGTTTTGAGTGATGGGTCAGTTTTGTGTGATGCATAATTTTGGGGTAATGAGTTAGTTTGGGGTGAGGTGTCAGATTGTGGTGATGGGTCAGTTTGGGGTGAGTGTTCAGTTTGGGGTGATGATTCAATTTGTGGTGATGGGTCAGTTTGTGGTAAGGGTTCAGTATGTGGCGATGGTCAGATTGAGGTGATGGGTCAGTTTGGGGTGATGGTCAGTACTGGGTGATGAGTCAATTTTGTGTGATGTATCAGTTTGGGGTGAGGGGTCAGTTTGGGGGTGATGAGTAAGTTTGGGCTGATGAGTCTGTTCCGGGTGAGTAGTCAGTATGGGGCTGATAGGTTAGTTTCGCGTGACGAGTCAGTTTGGGATGATGACTCAGTTTGGGGTGATGGGTAAGTTTTGGGTGATGGGTCAGTTTGAGTTGATGGGTCAGTTTGGGGTGAGGGGTCAGTTTGAGGAGATGAGTCAGTTTGGGGTGATTGGTCAGTTTGGGGTGATTGGTCAGTTTGGGGTGATTGGTCAGATTGGGGTGATGAGTCAAATTGGGGTGATGTGTCAGTCTCGGATGATGGATCAGTTTGGGGTGATTGGTCAGTTTGGGGAGATGGGTCAGTTGGGGTGAGGGTTCAGTTTGGGTTGATGTTTCATTTTGTGGTGATGAGTAAGTATGGCATGATGGGTCAGTTTGGTATGATGGGTCAGTTTGAGGGAGGAGTTAATTTGGTGTGATGAATCAGATTGGAGTGATGGGTCAGTATGGGATGAAGGGTCGGTTTGGGGGTCTGGTCAGTTTGGGGTGATGGGTCAGTTTCGCTTGACGTGTCAGTTTTGGAGGATGGATCAGTTTGTGGTGAGGGTGTCAGTTTGGGTTGATGGATCAGATTGGGGTGATGGGTCAGTTTGGGGTAAGGGGTCATGTTTGGGGTGATTTATCAGTTTGGGGTGATGGGTCAGTTTGGGGTGATGTCAGTTTGGGGTGAGAGGTCATTTTGCAGTGATGAGTCAGTTTGGGTGTGATGCGTCAGTTTGTCCTTGTGAGTCAGTTTGGGTGTGATGCGTCCGTTTGTCGTGGTGAGTCAGGTTGGGCGAGATGCGTCAGCTTGCGGTGAAGGGTCAGTTTTCGGTGATGATTCAGTTTGGGTGATGAGTCAGTTTCATAAGATGGATCTGTTTTGTGTGATGGGTCAGTTTTGTGTGATGGTTCAGTTTGGGGTTATAGGTCAGTTTGGGGTGAGGGGTCAGTTTGGCGTGAACAGTCAGTTTGAGCTGATGGGTCATTTTGGGGTAATGATTTAGTTTGGGGTGATGGGTCAGTTTGGGGTGATGGATAATTTTGGGGTAATGAGTTAGTTTGGGGTGATGATTCAATTTGTGGTGATGGGTCAGTTTGTGGTGAGGGTTCAGTATGTGGCGATGGTCAGTTTGAGGTGATGGGTCAGTTTGGGGTGATGGTCAGTACGGGGTGATGAGTCAATTTTACGTGATGTATCAGTTTGTGGTGAGGGGTCAGTTTGGGGGTGATGAGTAAGTTTGGGGTGAGGAGTCTGTTTCGGGTGAGTAGTCAGTTTGGGGTGATAGGTTAGTTTCGCGTGACGAGTCAGTTTGGGATGATGACTCAGTTTGGGGTGATCGGTAAGTTTTGGGTGATGGGTCAGTTTGAGGTGATGGGTTAGTTTGGGGTGAGGGGTCAGTTTGGGGAGATGAGTCAGTTTGGAGTGATGGGTCAGTTTGGGGTGATTGGTCAGTTTGGGGTGATGACTCAAATTGGAGTGATGGGTCAGTTTCGGGTGATGGGTCAGTTTGGGGTGATTGGTCAGTTTCGGGTGATGGGTCAGTTTGGGGTGATTGGTCAGTTTGGGGAGAAGGGTCAGTTGTGGTGAGGGTTCAGTTTGGGTTGAAGTGTCATTTTGTGGTGATGAGTCAGTTTGGCATGATGGGTCAGTTTGATATGATGGGTCAGTTTGAGGGAGGAGTTAATTTGGTGTGAAGAATCAGATTGGAGTGATGGGTCAGTATGGGATAATGGGTCAGTTTGGGGGTCTGGTCAGTTTGGGGTGATGGGTCAGTTTCGCTTGACATGTCAGTTTGGGAGGATGGATCAGTTTGTGGTGAGGGTGTCAGTTTGGCTTGATGGATCAGATTGGGGTGATGGGTCAGTTTGGGGTGAGGGGTCATGTTTGGGGTGATATATCAGTTTGGGGTGATGGGTCAGTTTGGGGTGATGTCAGTTTGGGGTGAGAGGTCCTTTTTCAGTGATGAGTCAGTTTGGGTGTGATGCGTCAGTTTGTCCTGGTGAGTCAGTTTGGGGGTGATGCGGCAGTTTCCGGTGATGGGTCAGTTTGCGGTGATGATTCAGTTTGGGCGATGAGTCAGTTTGAGAAGATAGGTCTGTTTGGGGTGATGGGTCAGTTTTGTGTGATGGGTCAGTTTGGGGTGATAGGTCAGTTTGAGATGAGGGGTCAGTTTGGGGTGATGGATAATTTTGGGGTAATGAGTTAGTTTGTGGTGAGGGGTCAGATTGTGGTGATGAGTCACTTTGTGGTGAGTGTTCAGTTTGGGGTGATTAGTCAGTTTGTGGTGATGGGTCAGTTTGGGGTGAGGGTTCACTATGTGGCGATGGGTCAGTTCGAGGTGATGGGTCAGTTTGGGTTGATGGTCAGTTCGGGGTGATGAGTCAGTTTTGGTTGATGTATCAGTTTGCGGTGAGGGGTCAGTCTGAGGGTGATGAATAAGTTTGTGGTGATGATCTGTTTCGGGTGAGTGGTCAGTTTGAGGTTAAACGTTAGTTTCGGGTGACGGATCAGTTTGGGGTGATGACTCAGTTTGGGGTGATGGGTAAGTTTAGGGTAATGCGTCAGTTTGAGGTGATGGGTCAGTTTGGAGTGAGGGGTCAGTTTGGAGTGATGAGTCAGTTTGGAGTGATGGGTCAGTTTGGGGTGATTGGTCAGTTTGGGGTGAGGGGTCAATTTGGGGTGATGAGTCAGTTTGGGGAGATGGGTCAGTTGGGGTGAGGGTTCAATTTTTTGTTGATGATTCATTTTGTGGTGATGAGTCAGTTTGGCGTGATGGGTCAGTTTGGTGTGATGGGTCAATTTGAGGGAGGGGTTAAATTGGTGTGATGAATCAGGTTGGAGTGATGGGTCAGTATGGGATGATAGGTCAGTTTGGGCGTCTTGTCAGTTTGGGGTGATGGGTCAGTTTCGCTTGACGAGTCAGTTTGGGAGGATGGATCAGTTTGTGGTGAGGGGATCAGTTTGGCATGAAGGGTCATTTTGGGATAATGAGATAGTTTGGGTTGATGGGTCATTTTGGGGTGATGGATAATTTTGTGGTAATGAGTTAGTTTGGAGTGAGGGGTCAGATTGGTGTAATGAGTCAGTTTGGCGTGATGGGTCAGTTTGGTATGATGGGACAGTTTGAGGGAGGTGTTAATTTGCTGTGATGTATCAGGTTGGGGTGATGGGTCTATATGTGATGATGGGTCAGTCTGGGGGTCTGGTCAGTTTGGGGTGATGGCTCAGTTTCGTTTGATGAGTCAGTTTGGGAGGATGGATCAGTTTTTGGTGAAGGGGTCAGTTTGGGGTAATGGGTCAGTTTCGGGTGATGAGTAAGTTTGGGGTACTGGGTCAGTGTGAGGTAATGAGTCATTTTCGGGGATGGGTCTTTTTGGGGTGATTGGTCAGTTTGGGGTGATGAGTCAATTTGGGGTGATGGGTCAGTTTCGGGTGATGGGTCAGTTTGGGGTGATTGGTCAATTTGGGGTGATGAGTCAGTTTGGGGAGATGGGTCAGTTGGGGTGAGGGTTCAATTTTTTGTTGATGATTCATTTTGTAGTGATGAGTCAGTTTGGCGTGAATGGTCAGTTTGGTGTGATGGGTCAATTTGAGGGAGGGGTTAAATTGGTGTGATGAATCAGGTTGGAGTGATGGGTCAGTATGGGATGATAGGTCAGTTTGGGCGTCTTGTCAGTTTGGGGTGATGGGTCAGTTTCGCTTGACGAGTCAGTTTGGGAGGATGGATCAGTTTGTGGTGAGGGGATCAGTTTGGCATGAAGGGTCATTTTGGGATAATGAGATAGTTTGGGTTGATGGGTCATTTTGGGGTGATGGATAATTTTGTGGTAATGAGTTAGTTTGGAGTGAGGGGTCAGATTGGTGTAATGAGTCAGTTTGGCGTGATGGGTCAGTTTGGTATGATGGGACAGTTTGAGGGAGGTGTTAATTTGCTGTGATGTATCAGGTTGGGGTGATGGGTCTATATGTGATGATGGGTCAGTCTGGGGGTCTGGTCAGTTTGGGGTGATGGCTCAGTTTCGTTTGATGAGTCAGTTTGGGAGGATGGATCAGTTTTTGGTGAAGGGGTCAGTTTGGGGTAATGGGTCAGTTTCGGGTGATGAGTAAGTTTGGGGTACTGGGTCAGTGTGAGGTAATGAGTCATTTTCGGGGATGGGTCTTTTTGGGGTGATTGGTCAGTTTGGGGTGATGAGTCAATTTGGGGTGATGGGTCAGTTTCGGGTGATGGGTCAGTTTGGGGTGATTGGTCAATTTGGGGTGATGAGTCAGTTTGGGGAGATGGGTCAGTTGGGGTGAGGGTTCAATTTTTTGTTGATGATTCATTTTGTAGTGATGAGTCAGTTTGGCGTGAATGGTCAGTTTGGTGTGATGGGTCAGTTTGAGGGAGGGGTTAAATTGGTGTGATGAATCAGGTTGGAGTGATGTGTCAGTATGGGGTGATGGGTCAGTTTGGGGGTCTTGTCAGTTTGGGATGATGGGTCAGTTTCGCTTGATGAGTCAGTTTGGGAGGATGGATCAGTTTGTGGTGAGGGGATCAGTTTGGCGTGAAGGGTCATTTTGGGATAATGAGTCAGTTTGGGGTGATGGATAATTTTGGGGTAATGAGTTAGTTTGGGGTGAGAGGTCGGATTGGTGCAATGAGTCAGTTTGGCGTGATGGGTCAGTTTGGTATGATGGGTCAGTTTGAGGGAGGGGTTAATTTGGTGTGATGAATCAGGTTGGGGTGATGGCTCTATATGGGATGATGAGTCAGTTTGGGGGTCTGGTCAGTTTGGGGTGATGGCTCAGTTTCGCTTGACGAGTCAGTTTGGGAGGATGGATCAGTTTTTGGAGAAGGGGTCAGTTTGGGGTGATGGTTCAGTTTGAGGCGTTTGGTCAGTTTGGGGTGATGAGTAAGTTTGGGGTACTGTGTCAGTATGAGGTAATGAGTCATTTTCGGGGATGGGTCAGTTTGGGGTTATGTGTCAGTTTGAGGAGATGGTTCAGTTTGGTTTGATGGGTCAGTTTGTGGTGATAGGTCAGTTTGGGGTGATGTGTCATTTTCAGGTGAGAGGTCAGTTTGGGGTGATGGGTCAGTTTGGGGAGATGAGTCAGTTTGGGGTGATGGGTCACTTTGGGGTGATGAGTCAGTTTGTGGGTGATGCTTCAGTTTGGGGTGATGTGTCAGGTTGGGATGATGAATTAATTTCGGGAGATGAGTCGGTTTGGGTTAATGGGTCAGTATGTGGTCACTGGTCAGTTTCGGCTGATGAGTCAGTTTGGAGTGATGGGTCAGTTTGGGATGATTGATCTGTTTTTGGTGATGAGTCAGTTTGGGGTGATGGGTCAGTTTGGGGTGATGCTTCAGTTTGGGTTGATGGGTTAGTTTGAGGTGATGAGTTAGTTTGAGGTGATGAGTCAATTTGGGGTGATGAGTCAGTTTGGGTTGATGATTCAGTTTGGGGTGATAGGTAAGTTTTGGCTGATGAGTCGGTTGCGGGTGATGTGTCAATTTGGGTTGATGAGTCAGTTTGGGATGATGAGTCTCTTTTTGCTGGTGATACAGTTTGTGGTGCTGTGTCAGTGTGGGGTGATGAGTCAGTTTGGGGTGATGATTCAATTTGGGGTGATGGTTCAGTTTGGCGTGAAGTGTCAGTTTGGGGTGATGAGTCAGTTTGGGTGATGGAAAGTTTGGGGTCATGGGTCAGTTGCGGGTGATGAGTCAGTTTGGATTATTGAGATGATGGGACTGTTTTTGGTGATGAGTCAGTTTTGGGTGCTGGGTCAGTGTGGGGTGATGGGTCAATTTGGGGTCTTGGGTCAGTTTCGGATGATGAGTCAGTTTGGGGTGATGGGTCAGTTTGGGGTGATGAATCAGTTTGGGCTGATGAGTCAATTTGGGATGATTGGTCCGTTTGTGGTGTTGAGTCAGCTTGAGGTGATGAGTCAGCTTGGGGTGATTGGTTAATTTGGGGTGATGGGTTAGTTTGGGGCAATGAATCAGTTTGACGTGCTGGGTTAGTTTGCATTAATGGGTCAGTTTGTGGTGATGAGTCAGTTTGGTGTAATGGGTCAGTTTTTGGTGATGAGTCAGTTTGGGGCGAAGGGTCAGTTTGGAATGATGGGTCAGTTTGGGGTGATGGGTCACTTTGGGGTGATGAGTCAGTTTGGGGCGATGGGTCAGTTTGTGTTGATGAGTCAGTCTGGGATGATGAGTCAGTCTGGGGTGATGAGTCAGTTTGTGGTGAATGCATCAGTTTGGGATGATGAGTCAGTTTGGAGTGATGAGTCAGTTTGGGGGTTTGAGTCAGTTTGGGGTGATGGTTCAGTTTGGGATGATGGGGCAGTTTGGGGTGATGGATCAGTTTGGGGTGATGAGTCAGTTTGTGGGTGATGCTTCAGTTTGGGATGATGGGTAAGTTTGGGGTGATGAATTAATTTCGAGTGATGAGTCATTTTGGGGCGTTGAGTCAGTTTGCGATCATTGGTCAGTTTCGGGAGATGAGTCAATTTGGGTGATGGGTAAGTTTGGGGTCATTGGTCAGTTTCGGGTGATGAGTCAGTTTGGTGTGATGAGTCAGTTTGGGATGATGGTTCTGTTTTTGGTGATGAGTCAGTTTGGGGTGATGGTTCAGTTTGGGGTGATGGGGCAGTTTGGGGTGATGGGTTAGTTTGGGGTGATGCGTCAGTTTTAGGTGATGAATCAATTTGGGGTGATGAGTCAGTTAGGGGTGATGGTTCAGTTTGGGGTGATTGTTCAGTTTGGGGTGATGGGACAGTTATGGTGATGGATCAGTTTGGGGTGATGGTCAGTTTGCGGTGATGAGTCAGTTTTAAGTGATGCGTCAGTTTGGGGTGATAGGTAAGTTTTGGCTGATGGGTCAGTTTGGGGTGATGAGTAAATTTGGGGTGATGGGTCAGTTTGTGGTCATGATTCAGTCGCGGGTGATGAATCAGTTTGGGATGATGAGTCAGTTTGGGATGACGAGTCTCTTTTTGGTGGTGAGTCAGTTTGGGGTGCTGTGTCAGTGTGGGGTGATGAGTCAGTTTGGATGATGGACAGTTTGGGGTCATGGGTTAGTTGCTAGTGATGAGTCAGTTTGGGTTGATGAGATGATGGGACTGTTTTTGGTTATGAGTCAGTTTTGGGTGCTGCGTCAGTGTGGGGTGATGGGTCAATTTGCGGTCTTGGGTCAATTTCGGATGATGAGTCAGTTTGGGGCAATGAATCAGTTTGACCTGCTGCGTTAGTTTGGGTTAATGGGTCAGTTTGTGGTGATGAGTCAGTTTGGTGTAATGGGTCAATTTTTGGTGATGAGTCAGTTTGGGGCGAAGGGTCAGTTTGGGATGATGTGTCAGTTAGGGGTGATGGGTCAATTTGGGGTGATGGTTCAGTTTGGTGTGATGAGTCAGTTTGGGATGATGGCTATGTTTTAGGTGATGATTCAGTTTGGGGTGATTGGTCAGTTTGGGGTGAAGTGTCAGTTTGGGGTGATAGGTCAGTTTTAGGTGATGAATCAGTTTGGGGTGATTGCTCAGTTTGGGGTGATGAGTCAGCTTGGGGTGATGGGTCAATTGGGGTGATGGGTTAGGTTGGGGCAATGAATCAGTTTGACGTGCTGGGTCAGTTAGGCTTAATGGGTCAGTTTGTGGTGATCGGTCAGTTTTTGGTGATGAGTCAGTTTGGGGCTAAGGGTCAATTTGGGGTGATGGGTCAGTTTGGGGTGATGAGTCAGTTTGGGGCTAAGGGTCAATTTGGGGTGATGGGTCAGTTTGGGGTGATGAGTCAGTTTGGGGTGATGAGTCAGTTTGGGGTGATGGTTCAGTTTGGGTGATGGGGCAGTTTGGGGTGATGGATCAGTTTGGGGTGATGAGTCAGTTTGTGGGTGATGCGTCAGTTTGGGGTGATGGGTCAGTGTGGGGTGATGGGTCAATTTGGGGTCTTGGGTCAGTTTCAGATGATTAATCAGTTTGGGGTGATGGGTCAGTTTGGGCTGATGAGTCAGTTTGGGGTGATGAGTCAGTTTGGGATGATGGGTCTGTTTTTGGTGATGAGTCAGTTTGGGGAGATTGGTCAGTTTAGGGTGATGAGTCAGCTTGGGGTGATGGGTCAATTTGGGGTGATGGCTTAGTTTGGGGAAATGAATCAGTTTGACTTGCTGGGCTAGTTTGGGTTAATGGGTCAGTTTGTGGTGATGAGTCAGTTGTTGGTGATGAGTCAGTTGTTGGTGATGAGTCAGTTTGGGGCGAAGGGTCAGTTTGGGATGATGTGTCAGTTTGGGGTGATTTAGTCAGTTTGGGCTGAATGCATCAGTTTGGAGTGATGAGTCAGTTTGGGGTTATGGTTCAGTTTTGGATGATGGTTCAGTTTGGTGTGATGGGGCAGTTTGGGGTGATGGATCAGTTTCAGGTGATAAGTCAGTTTGCGGGTGATGCGTCAGTTTGGGGTGATGGGTCAGTTTGGGGTGGTGAATTAATTTCGGGTGATGAGTAAGTTTGGGGCGATGAGTCAGTTTGCCATCATTGGTCAGTTTGGTGTGATGAATCAATTTGGGGTGATGTGTCAGGTGGGGTGATGGTTCAATTTGGGGTGATTATTCAGTTTGGGGTGAAGTGTCAGTTATGGTGATGGGTCAGTTTGGGGTGGTGGTCAGTTTGGGGTTATGAGTCAGCTTGGGGTGATGGGTCAATTTGGGGTGATGTGTTTGTTTGGGGCAATGAATCAGTTTGACGTGCTGGGTTAGTTTGCGTTAATGGGTCAGTTTGTGGTGATGAGTCAGTTTGGTGTAATGGGTCAGTTTTTCGTGATGAGTCAGTTTGGGGCGAAGGGTCAGTTTGGGATGATGTGTCAGTATGAGGTGATGGGTCAATTTGGGTTGATGGGTCAGTTTGTGGTGATGAGTCAATTTGGGGTGATGGGTCAGATTGTGGTGATGAGTCAGTTTGGGGCGAATGCATCAGTTTGGGGTGATGAGTCAGTTTGTGGTGATGAGTCAGTTTGGGGTGATGGTTCAGTTTCAGGTGATGGGGCAGTTTGGGGTGATGGGTCAGTTTGTGGTGATGAGTCAGGTTGTTGGAGATGCGTCAGTTTGGGGTGATGAGTCAGTTTGGGGTGATGGTTCAGTTTGGAGCGATGAGTCAGTTTGCGATCATTGGTCAGTTTCGGGTGATGAGACAATTTGGGGTGATGGGTCAGTTTGGGTTCATTTGTCAGTTTCGAGTGATGGTTCAGTTTGGGGTGATGGGTCAGTTTGGGGTGATGGGTTAGTTTGGGATGATGTGTCAGTTTGGGTTGATGGTTCAGTTTGGGTTAATTGTTCAGTTTGGGGTGAACTGTCAGTTATGTTGATGGGTCAGTTTGGGGTGATGGTCAGTTTGGAGTTATGAGTCAGTTTTTGGGCGATACGTCAGTTTGGGGTGATAGGTAAGTTTTGGCTGATGAGTCAGTTTGGGGTGATGAGTCAATTTGGGGTGATGGGTCAGTTTGTGGTGCTGTGGGGTGATGAGTCAGTTTGGGGTGATGATTCAGTTTGGGTTGATGAGATGATGGGACTGTTTTTGGTGATGAGTCAGTTATGGATGCTGGGTCAGTGTGGGGTGATGAGTCAGTTTGGGGTGATGATTCAGTTTGAGGTGAGGATTCAGTTTGGGCTGATGAGTCAGTTTGGGGTGGTAGGTCAGTTTTAGGTGATGAATCAGTTTGGGGTGATTGGTCAGTTTGGGGTGATGAGTCAGCTTGGGGTGATGGGTCAATTGGGGTGATGGGTTAGGTTGGGGCAATGAATCAGTTTGACGTGCTGGGTCAGTTAGGCTTAATGGGTCAGTTTGTGGTGATCGGTCAGTTTTTGGTGATGAGTCAGTTTGGGGCTTAGAGTCAATTTGGGGTGATGGGTCAGTTTGGGGTGATGAGTCAGTTTGGGGTGATGGGTCAGTTTGTGGTGATGAGTCAGTTTGTGGTGAATGCATCAGTCTGGGGTGATGAATCAGTTTTGGGTGATGAGTCAGTTTGGCGTGATGCGTCAGTTTGGGGTGATGGGTCAGTTTGGGGTGATGGGTCAATTTGGGGTCTTGGGTCAGTTTCAGATGATTTATCAGTTTGGGGTGATGGGTCAGTTTGGGATCATGGGTCTGTTTTTGGTGATGAGTCAGTTTGGAAAGATTGGTCAGTTTGGGGTGATGAGTCAGCTTGGATGATGGGTCAATTTGGGGTGATGGGTTAGTTTGGGGAATTAAGCAGTTTGACTTGCTGGGCTAGTTTGGGTTAATGGGTCAGTTTGTGGTGATGAGTCACTTGTTGGTGATGAGTCAGTTTGGGGCGAAGGGTCAGTTTGGGATGATGTGTCAGTTTGGGGTGATTTAGTCAGTTTGGGGTGAATGCATCAGTTTGGAGTGATGAGTCCGTTTGGGGTTATGGTTCAGTTTTGGATGATGGTTCAGTTTGGTGTGATGGGGCAGTTTGGGGTAATGGATCAGTTTCAGGTGATGAGTCAGTTTGTGGGTGATGCGTCAGTTTGGGGTGATGGTCAGTTTGGGGTTATGAGTCAGCTTGGGGTGATGAGTCAATTTGGGGTGATGGGTCAGTTTGGTTTCATGGTTCAGTTGCGGGTGATGTGTCAGTTTGGGGTGATGATTCAGTTGGGGTGATGGTTCAGTTTGGGGTGAAGTTTCAGTTTGGGGTGATGGGTCAGTTTGGGTGATGGACAGTGTTGTAGAGAGTAGAAATATATATAGACTTAGGCATTAGGCACCTGCTGGATATTTAAAACTCACATAAGCTTAAATGGACACACACATAAAATGGCTGCCCAGGCATTATGGGAAATCAGGTAGTCAAACTGTGAACTGTTGAACGTTCACTGACCGAGCAATAACCCTGTGAGGCCCACTGTAGGAATGCCTGGGAAGACAGAGATAAGAAGGAAACCATCTCCTGTGAACAAGGCCATGAAACCAATTATTTCAGGAAGAAAGATAAGAGGGAAACCATTTGCTGTAAACAAGGCTATATACCAATTATTTCTCCAAGAAGAAAGAACTAGTGAGAGAACCTATATCAATCAGCCCAAGCTGACAAAAGACGAACACATGGTTCCTGAGACATAAGGGGAATTCTATTGGGTTAAAATAACCTATATGTAATCTATAATCATTGTGATTGGCTTGTGTCCAGCCGTGATGGGCTGTGTAGCTGCAGTAAGCTGTTTTGTAACTGTTGTGAAACATATAAAGGTACATGTAACTCTTTGTTCTGTGAAGAGAAACCTGGATACGGTCCTGAGTTTTTCCTTCCCGCTGAGCGTAATAAAAGCTGCTTCAGCATTGGAACTGACCCTGAGTGTTGAGTGATTCTTCTAAGAAAACACTAACGCTAACAATGGCGTAGTCGACGGGATTTCCCGGAGTCGCTGGACGCCCTTGGGAAAAAAAAAACCCGGGTGAGTATAAAAAACAATTTTTAAGTATAAAGGGTGCGGAAGGTGGAAGCTGGTTGATCGACATGAGGAGACGGTCTAATATCTCAAACGCCTAGCCTGAGCCTGAATTAAGAGGACTTTTGTCCCACGTGACGGCCAGGAACCAAGTAGGCGTAGGGAACACACTTAGACCGTGGGATCGTGATACCGAGAGACATCTTCCGGACCCAGTAGTGAAATTTGAAATACCCCGGGGTAGAACCAAGCGGTGTACAGCGGCTAACGGAATCCAAACCTGTGAACAGGGTCGGACCAACAGGCTGAGCGGTGGTAGGTAGTCGTTAAGGATATGTAGAGCACTGCGGGAATTGCTTAAACGCGTTTTTAAGAATTGTATAAGTTTGTGTAACAGCAGAAATTGTGACCTGACAGTAGCCAAGAGACAGTTTACTACAAGTCGCGCTAGAAAGAAAGCGGACCTCTGAGAGTAGATTCCTAACGATACCAGTCCTACCCAGGAATGGCCATGAAAACAAGTAAACTCGAGTGGGGACGAGAAGGGTCGCTTACCCGCCACCTGGCGGAAAAACAAAAGAAGCTAATTGAAAAAATGATTAAAGCAGGGTGGAATCCTCAGGAATTAGTTATGTGAGGAATTATTTAGATAAAACTACGAATTCCCTGAAAGGTCATGGATCCAAAAATAGAGCCGGTCAAAACAAGAAGAGAGACTGTTGTAAATGTCTGATCGTTGAGTGAGAAGTGTCTGTGTGATTTTTGACTGCAGAATGAATTTTTTATGTTTTCATGTTCCGAAAGCCTGGTTGGAAGAGGAATGCAAGTGTCTGTTTATTTTAGAAACAGAGTGAAAGTCTTTTTTTTAAACCCTTTGTAATGTTGTCCTGTATGTGGGAAGTTTTAAGACATTTAAGTTAGAAACGCAGGTGTGGATTTATTCGGATGATAAGTTACGGAGCTAGGAAAATAAACAAATAAAGAATAGGTTTGTTGAGCAAAATATTTATTTGACATGCTCACTTACTTGCCGAAAGAAAACATGCAATGATTGATTGGGTTGAAAGACATAAATTTAGTCTCGGAATGAGATAAAGAATGCTTTAAAAAAAAAGAGCTTCTAAACAAAAAGTTTTAAATAAAGATTGAAATTACAATGTTTGAATTGGGATTTTGAGATATTCAGAGAAGGCACAGGAAATACTGAGGTGGATTTAAAAAAAAAAGAGAAAGATTAAATTAAATCTGATCAGGTCAAACTCCTGGGCAAGTGGCGAGCTATCTGTGAAGGTGTAAAAGGAACTTTTGGAAAATGTTAAAAAAAAAACAGCAAGCTTTAGTAACGACTTTGAAACTGGAGCATTTTGAGATAACGAAAAAGCACTCAAACTCTCAAAGATGGACTTCATTCCAGTTATGGAGAAAAAGAAAAAGATAAAGACGCCACTTTGAAAGTAAACAAATGATTTTAAATTAACAACTTTATGGAGTTACGAACCCTCCGTGTAAAATACAAAACCTAATTTGAAGAAAGGAAAAAAAAAAAGATGTAACGGACTAAATGGAAAAAGACATAACTTACTAAATACTAGTTGATGTTTGCTGTGAAAAAGATATTGGTTTAATTAGAAGAGAAAAAAAATTGGAATAAGTAAAAAAACACTCTACATGGATTCGAATTTTAAATTATGAAAAAGTTTCAATGCAGTTTGAAAAGATTTCCAAAATGGACAGTGTTTATCAAAAATGTCCCGAACAGTCTAAACAAGCAGGAGGGTTTTGAAGATAACGAGGAGAAAGAGAGAAATAAAAAAAAAACAGAATTGAATTTCAGTAAACAAAATTGCTATTGTATGTGTGGTCTTGTTTTAAAACAATTTAAAAAAAAAAAAATTATTTGGCAAGTACTTGAATTAGAAGTTAAGAAAACATTGGAGTTTACTCTAATGATTTATGCTGTTTAACGGATTCCTAATTTCGAAGCCAGTTTTGAAGGCACAAAGACTTTTTTTTTCAGATGATTACGTGAAGTCACGTAATGACATCAGGTCTTCTTACAAACCTGGAAAGGAGTTAACCCTTTCCATTGACAGCCGTTTTATACTGAACATTATTAATTTGGATTTCTTAATAGGGAAAAAAAAGACTCACCTAACAGAGGAAACAAAAATAAAAACAGAACTAGCTTATGTAATAATACTTGCCTGATACAATAAAGAAATAGATATTCAATAAAACAAATTGAAGAGTTAAAAGCTAAGATAAACAGGCTGGAAGAGATAACGGGACTAGACGGATAGTGCAGTGCGCAGCCATAGCACCATCACCTCTGGCAATAGAGCCAATGTACCCCACGGTGGGTAGGTGTAGTCCACAAACCCAACCTAACGGTAAAGCAGACAGCGATGTTTGGAGGAATAGCTTTGGCCTTGGTCATAATAGGAGTTTGGGTAATATTTAAGTGGGTAAAGACACAGGCGCACGCCCTACAGATTCAGCTCGAAATGGTTCGATTATAACCTTGTGCTTCTGATTTTGCAGGGTGACAGGGACACTCGTAGAGCAAAAAAACTTAACCCCTGGTGACGACCAGGCCGTCTGTTTAAAATTACAGATAATACTTACCGGAATGGGAATACGAACGGCGCTACTCGTAATATGGATAGCCCTACGACAGGCACGTACCCTGGGCAACACCGACGGACAGCAGAGCACGCTGGAAATAAACAACTATATGAACTATGGAGTCTTGTTTAATTTAACGGACGGAATGTGCATCCCAGCAGCCAAGGACTGGAGCAAGGACAGGACTTATTTTAATAAGAATCCTAATAAGAATAAGAGTATGTGTACAGTGCTCCACGGGTATAAGGAGCAGATGCATTAAACGGAGGGATGTCAAAGGGCCTGATGAATGTACTTTCGGCATAATTTGCGCGCCTCCGGGACAATCCCAGCAATCAGTCATCCGCAAGAAGGGAATGGGGCTGTGTGGGTATTACGAGGAGGCGGGGGCGGCTGCAATATAATTGTATGTATGTTTCTCACCCCCTCCGACACCGCGCCCCATAAGAATCACTACATTGCCCGAAGAACTGCCTTGTCCCATAACTACTAAGGGACCAGAAAATGGGATTGCAATGTACAACGAAGGGGAATTATTGTATGATAATGTTAAACATGAAATTGTGCCTGTTCTGATCAATATTTCAGGCATCCAGATGCCGGAATATTGTACCGAACAGTCAAGGAAGATGTACAATGTATTAAGTAAAGTCGTAATGCAGCAGGCTGCCGATGCCATGGGTGCCAGTAAGTTCCGGGGACAGGGGTTAGCACCCAGGGTGAAGAGGGAAATAGTAAATGATGTTGCTACCGTTTTCAATACAGGAACCTCCGTAGTGAACTCGATAGACATACAAGGGCTAAATGAGAGGGTAGAACAGCTTAAAGGGGTGATGAAGGGGTTATTGGAGAGGGTGGAGCAAAACCAGGAAGACCAGGCCAACCTAGGAAAGGAGGGTGCCGAAATCCAGTTGGATGGCATCTCAGTCCTGGAAGCTCACGCTAAAACCATCAATCACCTCATTGATAGAGAACAAGAAGATACAATAAAGCAAAGACAGGGGCAACTCTGTCATGCTTATGGTCTGTGGATGGTGGGACAGATCCGCCACAACCTCGACCAGATCCAACGCGGGGAAGTACCCGATTGGATAGACAGTTCACATTTGGCTCAGTTGGCGAATCAAAGGGGGACACTGGATAATTGTACTCTGAAGGGACTGACCCGAGTATACCCCGCAATTCCAGATTGCCAGATGGGTAGGACTACCGGGATAGGGATAGTCCTGTTGATCCCCATAGCAACGCCGGACTCAGGGCCGTTCCCCTTATACCAACTAGAGAATATCGGAGTAATACGGGAAAATGTCTCCATACGCTACTACCTAACCACCACCTCTGCCGTTCGTCGAAACAACATACTTACTGGGATTTCCCTAGCAGATTGCAAGCAAAGGGGGGAAATCACAGTATGCCCTCACCCGGTGGGCCGAGGGGAACTAGACGAGTGCGGGTTTAACCGAACCAACGGGTGTGTACTAGAAATAGTGCCCGCACACAGGCACTTCGCGAGGGCAGGCTACGGAGGGAGGGGAAGATACTACGTCTCTACTACTGAGCGTTCATACCAGTATAATGACCTGCAGTGCCCTATACCGCAGCCAAACTTTTGCTTTACACCACTACGACCTGTCACGATCGGGCAATCGCATATCACCCAGGTTAGGCGCCGGAAGTCCGAAGTTATTGAAGTAACTGATCAGCTCCATGATCATTTGCAGGATTATGACGAGCCAGAGCAGGTCCCTATCCCACATCTAACCGAAGTATTACGGGAGTTGAGGCTCAGAGTGGGTCAATCTGTAAAACTCTATCACCAGCTACAAACTAAAATCAAAGAAGATACCGAGGTAGACTTACAAAGTCAGAGTTGGTGGAGAAAGGTCTGGGACTGGGGAATAAATGTGAACATCCACCCATGGATTCGAATTATTTCACACACACTGGTCGGAATACAATTAATCTTAGCAATAACATGGGGCGTGATGGCCTGCCAGGTATGCAGGCGCCACAAACGGCGGAAACGGACCAAGCACCGTTCCCTGGATATTAAACAAGCCTGTTTGATAAGGGGACGGGAGGAGCTAGCCTTTGTTAATTTGATCTAAGCAACCGGGACTCCTGAAACCGCGTGACTGGCCAGCACGTTGAGGCAAGGAGTACCGGGCAGTGCACAAATATCAGATAAAGGCAGTACGGTCGGATAAAAGGGGACTAGGACTAGTCCCTTTACCGAAAGGGGGGAATTGTTGTAGAGAGTAGAAATATATATAGACTTAGGCATTAGGCACCTGCTGGATATTTAAAACTCACATAAGCTTAAATGGACACACACATAAAATGGCTGCCCAGGCATTATGGGAAATCAGGTAGTCAAACTGTGAACTGTTGAACGTTCACTGACCGAGCAATAACCCTGTGAGGCCCACTGTAGGAATGCCTGGGAAGACAGAGATAAGAAGGAAACCATCTCCTGTGAACAAGGCCATGAAACCAATTATTTCAGGAAGAAAGATAAGAGGGAAACCATTTGCTGTAAACAAGGCTATATACCAATTATTTCTCCAAGAAGAAAGAACTAGTGAGAGAACCTATATCAATCAGCCCAAGCTGACAAAAGACGAACACATGGTTCCTGAGACATAAGGGGAATTCTATTGGGTTAAAATAACCTATATGTAATCTATAATCATTGTGATTGGCTTGTGTCCAGCCGTGATGGGCTGTGTAGCTGCAGTAAACTGTTTTGTAACTGTTGTGAAACATATAAAGGTACATGTAACTCTTTGTTCTGTGAAGAGAAACCTGGATACGGTCCTGAGTTTTTCCTTCCCGCTGAGCGTAATAAAAGCTGCTTCAGCATTGGAACTGACCCTGAGTGTTGAGTGATTCTTCTAAGAAAACACTAACGCTAACAACAGTTTGGGGTCATGGGTCAGTTGCGGGTGATGAGTCAGTTTGGGTTGATGAGATGATGGGACTGTTTTTGGTGAAGAGTCAGTTTTGGGTGCTGGGTCAGTGTGGGGTGATGGGTCAATTTGGGGTCTAGGGTCAGTTTCCGATGATGAGTCAGTTTGGGGTGAATGGTCAGTTTGGGGTGATGAATCTGTTTGGGCTGATGATTCAGTTTGGAGTGATGAGTCAGTTTGGGATGATGGATCTGTTTTTGGTGATGAGTCAGTTTGGGGAGATTGGTCAGTTTGGGGTGATGAGTCAGTTTGGGGTGATGGGTCAATTTCGGGTGATGGGTTAGTTTGGGGAAATGAATCAGTTTGACGTGCTGGGTTAGTTTGGGTTAATGGGTCAGTTTGTGGTGATGAGTCAGTTGTTGGTGATTAGTCAGTTTGGGGCGAAGGGTCAGTTTGGGATGATGTGTCAGTTTGGGGTGATTTAGTCAGTTTGGGGTGAATGCATCAGTTTGGAGTGATGAGTCAGCTTGGGCTTATGGTTCAGTTTTGGATGATGGTTCAGTTTGGGGTGATGAGGCAGTTTGGGGTGATGGATCAGTTTCAGGTGATGAGTCAGTTTGTGGGTGATGCGTCAGTTTGTGGTGATGGGTCAGTTTGGCGTGATGAGTCAGTTTGGGGCGATGAGTCAGTTTGCGATCATTGGTCAGTTTGGTGTGATGAATCAATTTGGGGTCTTGGGTCAGTTTCGGATGATGAGTCAGTTTGGGGTGATGGGTCAGTTTGGGATGATGGGTCTGTGTTTGGTGATGAGTCATTTTGGGGTGATGGGTCAGTTTGGGATGATGGGTCTGTTTTTGGTGATGAGTCAGTATGGGGTGATTGGTCAGTTTGGGGTGATTGGTCAGTTTGGGGTGATGAGTCAGCTTGGGATGATCGGGCAGTTTGGGGTAATGGTTCAGTTTCGGGTGTTGGGTCAGTTTGGGGTGAAGGGTTAATTTGGGGTGATGCGTCAGTGTGGGTGATGAATCAATTTGGGGTGATGAGTCAGTTTGGGGTGTTTGTAAAGTTTGGGGTGAAGTTTCTGTTATGGTGATGGGTCAGGTTGGGGTGATGGTCAGTTTGGGGTGATGAGTCAGTTTTTGGGTGATGCTTCAGTTTGGGGTGATAGCTAAGTTTTGGCTGATTTGTCAGTTTGGGGTGATGAGTCAATTTGGGGTGATGGGTCAGTTTGGTTTCATGGTTCAGTTGCGGGTGATGAGTCAGTTTGGGGTGATGATTCAGTTTGGGGTGATGATTCAGTTTGGGGTGAAGTTTCAGTTTCGGGTGATGGGTCAGTTTGGGTGATGGACAGTTTGGGGTCATGGGTCAGTTGCGGGTGATGAGTCAGTTTGGGTTGATGAGATAATGGGACTGTTTTTGGTGATGTGTCAGTTTTGGGTGCTGGGTCAGTGTGGGGTGATGGGTCAATTTGGGGTGATTGGTCAATTTGTGGTGATGGGTTAGTTTGGGGTAATGAATCAGTTTGACGTGCTGCTTTAGTTTGGGTAAATGGGTCAGTTTCTGGTGATGAGTCAGTTTGCTGCAATGGGAAAGTTTTTGGTGATGAGTCAGTTTGGGGCGAACAATCAGTTTGGGATGATGTGTCAGTTTGGAGTGATGGCTCAATTTGGGGTGATGGGTCAGTTTGGGGTGATGAGTCAGTTTGTGGTGATGGGTCAGTTTGTGGTGATCTGTCAGTTTGGGGTGTTGCATCAGTTTGGGGTGATGAGTCAGTTTGGGGTGATGAGTCAGTTTAGGGTGAGGTTTCAGTTTGGGGTGATGGGGCAGTTTGGGGTGATGGATCAGTTTGGTGTGATGAGTCAGTTTGTGGTTGATGCGTCTGTTTGGGGTGATGGGTCAGTTTCGGGTGATGGGTCAGTTGCGGGTGATGAGTCAGTTTGAGTTGATGAGTCAGTTTGGGGTGAATGCATCAGTTTTGGGTGATGAGTCAGTTTTGGGTGCTGAGTCAGATTGGTGTGATGATTCAGTTTGGGGTGATGGGGCAGTTTGGGGTGATGGATCAGTTTGGGTTGATGAGTCAGTTTGTTGGGTGATGCGTCAGTTTGGGGTGATGGGTCAGTTTGGGATGATGGGTCAGTTGCGGGAGATGAGTCAGTTTGAGTTGATGAGATGATGGGACTGTTTTTGGTGATGATTCAGTTTTGGGTGCTGGGTCAGTGTGGTGTGATGGGTCAATTTGGGGTGATGGGTCAGGTTGGGGTGATGAGTCAGATTGGGGTGATGGGTCAGTTTGTAGTGATGAGTCAGTTTGGGGTGAATGAAACAGATTTGGGTGATGAGTCAGTTTTGTGTGCTGAGTCAGATTTGGGTGATGATTCAGTTTTGGGTAATGGGGCAGTTTGGGGTGATGGATCAATTTGGGGTGATGAGTCAGTTTGTGGGTGATGCGTCAGTTTGTGGTAATGGGTCAGTTTGGGGTGATGAATTAATTTCGGATAATGAGTCAGTTTGGGTCAATGAGTCAGTTTGCGATCATTGGTCAGTTTCGGGTGATGAGTCAATTTGGGGTGATGGTCAGTTTGGGGTCTTTGGTCAGTTTCGGGTGATGAGTCAGTTTGGGGTGATGAATCAGTTTGGGATGATGGTTCTGTTTTTGGTAATGAATCACTTAGGGGTGATGTTTCAGTTTGGGGTGATGGGTCAGTTTGTGGTAATGGGTTACTTTGCGGTGATGGTTCAGTTAGGGGTGATGGTTCAGTTTGGGGTGATTGTTCAGTTTGGGGTGAAGTGTCAGTTATGGTGATAGGTCAGTTTGGGGTGATGGTCAGTTTGGGGTGATGAGTCAGTTTTTGGGTGATGCGTCAGTTTGGGGTGATAGGTAAGTTTTGGCTGATGTGTCAGTTTGGGGTGATGAGTCAATTTGGGGTGATGGGTCAGTTTGGCTTCATGGTCCAGTTGCGGATGATGAGTCAGTTTGGGTTGATGATTCAGTTTGGGATGATGAGTCTCTTTTTGGTGATGAGTCAGTTTGGGGAGCTGTGTCAGTGTGGGGTAATGAATGAGTTTGGGGTGATGATTCAGTTTGGGGTGATGGTTCAGTTTGGGGTGCAGTGTCAGTTAAGGGTGATGGGTCAGTTTGGGTGATGGACAGTTTGGGGTCATGGGTCAGTTGCGGGTGATGAGTCAATTTGTGTTGATGAGATGATGGGACTGTTTTTGGTGATGAGTCAGTTTTGTGTGTTGGGTCAGTGTGGGGTGATGGGTCAATTTGGGGTCTAGGGTCAGTTTCGGATGATGAGTCAGTTTGGGGTGAATGGTCAGTTTGGGGTGATGAATCAGTTTGGGCTGATGAGTCAGTTTCGGGTGATGAGTCAGTTTCGAATGATGAGTCTGTTTTTGGTGATGAGTCAGTTTGGGGAGATTGGTCAGTTACGGGTGATGAGTCAGCTTGGGGTGATGGGTCAATTTGGGGTGATGGGTTAGTTTGGGGAAATGAATCAGTTTGACGTGCTGGGATAGTTTGGGTTAATGGGTCAGTTTGTGGTGATGAGTCAGTTGTTGGTGATTAGTCAGTTTGGGGCGAAGGGTCAGTTTGGGATGATGTGTCAGTTTGGGGTGATTTAGTCAGTTTGGGGTGAATGCATCAGTTTGGAGTGATGAGTCAGTTTGGTGTTATGGTTCAGTTTTGGATGATGGTCCAGTTTTGTGTGATGGGGCAGTTTGGGGTGATGGATCAGTTTCAGGTGATGAGTCAGTTTGTGGGTGATGCGTCAGTTTGGGGTGATGGGTCAGTTTGGGGTGGTGAATTAATTTCGGGTGATGAGTAAGTTTGGGGCGATGAGTCAGTTTGCGATCATTGGTCAGTTTGCTGTGATGAATCAATTTGGGATGATGTGTCAGTTGGGGTGATGGTTCAATTTGGGGTGATTATTCAGTTTGGGGTGAAGTGTCAGTTATGGTGATGGGTCAGTTTGGGGTGGTGGTCAGTTTGGGGTTATGAGTCAGCTTGGGGTGATGGGTCAATTTGGGGTGATGTGTTTGTTTGGGGCAATGAATCAGTTTGACGTGCTGGGTTAGTTTGCGTTAATGGGTCAGTTTGTGGTGATGAGTCAGTTTGGTGTAATGGGTCACTTTTTCGTGATGAGTCAGTTTGGGGCGAAGGGTCAGTTTGGGATGATGTGTCAGTGTGGGGTGATGGGTCAATTTGGGTTGATGGGTCAGTTTGGGGCGAATGCTTCAGTTTGGGGTGATGAGTCAGTTTGGGGTGATGGTTCAGTTTGAGGTGATGGGGCAGTTTGGGGTGATGGATCAGTTTGGGTGATGAGTCAGGTTGTTGGTGATGCGTCAGTTTGGGGTGATGGGTCAGTTTGGGGTGATGAATTAATTTCGGGTGATGAGTCAGTTTGGAGCGATGAGTCAGTTTGCGATCATTGGTCAGTTTCGGGTGATGTGACAATTTGGGGTGATGGGTCACTTTTGGTTCATTGGTCAGTTTCGAGTGATGGTTCAGTTTGGGGTGATGGGTCAGTTTGGGGTGATGGGTTAGTTTGGGATGATGTGTCAGTTTATGGTGATGGTTCAGTTTGGGGTAATTGTTCAGTTTGGGGTGAACTGTCAGTTATGGTGATGGGTCAGTATGGGGTGATGGTCAGTTTGGAGTGATGAGTCAGTTTTTGGGTGATACGTCAGTTTGGGGTGATAGGTACGTTTTGGCTGATGAGTCAGTTTGGGGTGATGAGTAAATTTGGGGTGATGGGTCAGTTTGGGGTGCTGTGGGGTGATGATTCAGTTTGGGGTGATGATTCAGTTTGGGTTGATGAGATGATGGGACTGTTTTTGGTGATGAGTCAGTTTTGGGTGCTGGGTCAGTGTGGGGTGATGAGTCAGTTTGGGGTGATGATTCAGTTTGAGTTGAGGATTCAGTTTGGGCTGATGAGTCAGTTTGGGGTGATGGGTCAGTTTTAGGTGATGAATCAGTTTGGGGTGATTGGTCAGTTTGGGGTGATGAGTCAGCTTGGGGTGATGGGTCAGTTTTAGGTGATGAATCAGTTTGCGGTGATTGCTCAGTTTGGGGTGATGAGTCAACTTGGGGTGATGGGTCAATTGGGGTGATGGGTTAGGTTGGGTCAATGAATCAGTTTGACATGCTGGGTCAGTTAGGGTTAATGGGTCAGTTTGTGGTGATCGGTCAGTTTTTGGTGATGAGTCAGTTTGGGGCTAATGGTCAATTTGGGGTGGTGGGTCAGTTTGGGTGATGAGTCAGTTTGGGGTGAATGCATCAGTTTGGGGTGATGAGGTAGTTTTGGGTGATGAGTCAGTTTGGGGTGATGGTTCAGTTTGGGGTGATGGTTCAGTTTGGGGTGATGGATCAGTTTGGGGTGATGAGTCAGTTTGTGGGTGATGCCTCAGTTTGGGGTGATGGGTCAGTTTTGGGTGATGAATTAATTTCGGGTGGTCAGTCAGTTTGGGGCGATGAGTCAGTTTGCGATCATTGGTAAGTTTCGGGTGATGAGTCAATTTGGGGTGATGGGTCAGTTTGGGGTGATGCATCAGTTTGGGGTGATGAGTCAGTTTGGGGTGATCAGTCAGCGCGGTGTGATGGTTCAGTTTGGGGTTATCGGGCAGTTTGGGGTGATATTTCAGTTTCGGGTGTTGGGTCAGGTTGGGGTGATGGTCAGTTTGGGGTGATGGGTTAGTTTGGGGTGATGCGTCAGTTTGTGGAGATGAATCAATTTGGGGTGATGAGTCAGTTTGGGGTGATGGTTCAGTTTGGGGTGATTGTTCAGTTTGTGGTGAAGTCTCAGTTATGTTGATGCGTCAGGTTGGGGTGATGGTCAGTTTGGGGTGATGAGTCAGTTTTTGGGTGATGCGTCAGTTTGAGGTGAGAGGTAAGTTTTGGCTGATGTGTCAGCTTGGGGTGATGATTCAATTTGGAGTGATGGGTCAGTTTGGTTTCATGGTTCAGTTGCGGGTGATGAGTCAGTTTGGGGTGATTATTCAGTTTGGGGTGATGGTTCAGTTTGGGGTGAAGATTCAGTTTGGGGTGGTGGGTCAGTTTGGGTGATGGCCAGTTTGGTGTAATGGTCAGTTGCGGGTAATGAGTCAGTTTCGGTTGAGGAGATGATGGGACTGTTTTTGGTGATGAGTCAGTTTTGGGTGCTGGGTCAGTGTGGGGTGATGGGTCAATTTGGGGTCTTGGGTCAGTTTCGGATGATGAGTCAGTTTGGGGTGAAGGGTCAGTTTGGGATGATGGGTCTGTTTTTGGTGATGAGTCAGTTTGGGGTGATTGGTCAGTTTGTGTGATGAGTCAGCTTGGGGTGATGGGTCAATTTGGGGTGATCGGGCAGTTTGGGGTGATGGTTCAGTTTCGGGTGTTGGGTCAGTTTGGGGTGATGGGTTAGTTTGGGGTGATGCGTCAGTTTGGGGAGATGAATCAATTTGGTGTGATGAGTCAGTTTGGGGTGATGGTTCAGTTTAGGGTGATTGTTCATTTTGGGGTGAAGTTTCAGTTATGGTGATGGGTCAGGTTTGGGTGATGGTCAGTTTGGGGTGATGAGTCAGTTTTTGGGTGATGCATCAGTTTGGGGTGATAGGTAAGTTTTGGCTGATGTGTCAGTTTGGGGTGATGAGTCAATTTGGGGTGATGGGTCAGTTTGTTTTCATGGTTCAGTTTGGGGTGATGATTCAGTTTGGGGTGATGGTTCAGTTTGGGGTGATGTTTAAGTTTGGGGTCATGGGTCAGTTGCGGGTGATGAGTCAGTTTGGGTTGATGAGATAATGGGACTGTTTTTGGTGATGATTCAGTTTTGGGTGCTGGGTCAGTGTGGGGTGATGTGTCAATTTGGGGTCTTGGGTCAGTTTCGGATGATGAGTCAGTTTAGGGTGAAGGGTCAGTTTGGGATGATGGGTCTGTTTTTGGTGATGAGTCAATTTGGGGTGATTGGTCAGTTTGGTGTGATGAGTCTCTTGGTGTGATTGGTCAATTTATGGTGATGGGTTAGTTTGGGGCAATGAATCAGTTTGACGTGCTAGTGTAGTTTGGTGTAATGGGTCAGTTTTTGGTGATGAGTCAGTTTGGGGCGAATAATCAGTTTGGGATGATGTGTCAGATTGGAGTGATGGGTCAATTTGGGGTGATGGATCAGTTTGGGGTAATGCGTCAGTTTGGGGTGATGATTCAGTTTGGGGAGATGGTTCAGTTTCGGGTGAAGTTTCAGTTTGGGGTGATGGGTCAGTTTGGGTGATGGACAGTTTGGGGTCATGGGTCAGTTGCGGGTGATGAGTCAGTTTGGGTTGATGAGATAATGGGATTGTTTATGGTGATGAGTCAGTTTTGGGTGCTGGATCAGTGTGGGGCGCTGGGTCAATTTGGGGTCTTGGGTCAGTTTCGGATGATGAGTCAGTTTGGGGTGAAGGGTCAGTTTGGGATGATGGGTCTGTTTTTGGTGATGAGTCAGTTTGGGGTGATTGGTCAGTTTGGAGTGATGGGTCAGTTTGTGGTGATGGGTCAGTTTGTGGTGATCAGTCAGTATGGGGTGATGCATCAGTTTGGGGTGGTGAGTCAGTTTGTGGGTGATGCGTCAGTTTGGGGTGCTGGGTCAGTTTGGGGTGATGGGTCAGTTGCGGGTGATGAGTCAATTTCAGTTGATGAGTCAGTTTGCGGTGAATGCATCAGTTTTGGGTGATGAGTCAGTTTTGGGTGCTGAGTCAGATTGGTGTGATGATTCAGTTTGGTGTGATGGGGCAGTTTGCGGTGATGGTTCAGTTTTGGGTGATGAGTCAGTTTGTTGGTGATGCGTCAGTTTTGGGTGGTGTGTCAATTTGGGGTGATGGGTCAGTTGCGGGTGATGAGTCAGTTTGGGTTGATGAGATGATGGGACTGTTTTTGGTGATGATTCAGTTTTGGGTGCTGGGTCAGTGTGGGGTGATGGGTCAGTTTGTAGTGATAAGTCAGTTTGGGGTGAATGAATCAGTTTTGGGTGATGAGTCAGTTTTGTGTGCTGAGTCAGATTGGGGTGATGATTCAGTTTTGGGTAATGGGGCAGTTTGGGGTGATGGTTCAGTTTGGGGTGATGAATTAATTTCGGGTAATGAGTCAGTTTGGGGCGATGAGTCAGTTTGCGAATATTGGTCAGTTTTGCGTGATGAGTCAATTTGGGGTGATGGTCAGTTTGGGGTCATTGGTCAGTTTCGGGGGATGAGTCAGTTCGGGGTGATGAATCAGTTTGGGATGATGGTTCTGTTTTTGGTCATGAGTCACTTATGGGTGATGGTTCAGTTTTGAGTGATGGGTCAGTTTGTGGTGATGGGTTAGTTTGGGGTGATGGGTCAGTAGGGTTGATGAATCAATTTGGGGTGATGAGTCAGTTAGGGGTGATGGTTCAGTTTGGGGTGATTGTTCAGTTTGGGGTGAAGTGTCAGTTATGGTGATGGGTCAGTTTGGGGTGATGGTCAGTTTGGGGTGATGAGTCAGTTTTTGGGTGATGCTTCAGTTTGGGGTGATAGGTAAGTTTTGGCTGATGTGTCAGTTTGGGGTGATGAGTCAATTTGGGGTGATGGGTAAGTTTGGTTTCATGGTTCAGTTGCGGGTGATGAGACAGTTTGGGTTGATGAGTCAGTTTGGGGTGATGAGACTCTTTTTGGTGATGAGTCAGTTTGGGGTGCTGTGTCAGTGTGGGGTGATGAATCAGTTTGGGGTGATGATTCAGTATGGGGTGATGGTTCAATTTGGGGTGAAGTGTCAGTTAATGGTGATGGGTCAGTTTGGGTGATGGACAGTTTGGGGTCATGGGTCAGTTGCGGGTGATGTGTCAGTTTGTGTTGATGAGATGATGGGACTGTTTTTGGTGATGAGTCAGTTTTGTGCGCTGGGTCAGTGTGGGGTGATGGGTCAATTTGGGGTCTAGGGTCAGTTTCCGATGATGAGTCAGTTTGGGGTGAATGGTCAGTTTTGGGGTGATGAATCAGTTTGGGCTGAAGAGTCAGTTTGGAGTGATGAGTCAGTTTGGGATGATGGGTCTGTTTTTGGTGATGAGTCAGTTTGGGGAGATTGGTCAGTTTGGGGTGATGAGTCAGTTTGGGGTGATGGGTCAATTTGGGGTGATGGGTTAGTTTGGGGAAATGAATCAGTTTGACGTGCTGGGTTAGTTTGGGTTAATGGGTCAGTTTGTGGTGATGAGTCAGTTGTTGGTGATTAGTCAGTTTGGGGCGAAGGGTCAGTTTGGGATGATGTGTCAGTTTGGGGTGATTTAGTCAGTTTGGGGTGAATGCATCAGTTTGGAGTGATGAGTCAGCTTGGGGTTATGGTTCAGTTTTGGATGATGGTTCAATTTGTAGTGATGAGGCAGTTTGGGGTGATGGATCAGTTTCAGGTGATGAATCAGTTTGTGGGTGATGCGTCAGTTTGTGGTGATGGGTCAGTTTGGCGTGATGAGTCAGTTTGGGGCGAAGACTCAGTTTGCGATCATTGGTCAGTTTGGTGTGATGAATCAATTTGGGGTGATGTGTCAGTTGGGGTGATGGTTCAATTTGGGGTGATTATTCAGTTTGGGGTGAAGTGTCAGTTATGGTGATGGGTCAGTTTGGGGTGGTGGTCAGTTTGGGGTTATGAGTCAGCTTGGGGTGATGGTTCAATTTGGGGTGATGTGTTTGTTTGGGGCAATGAATCAGTTTGACGTGCTGGGTTAGTTTGCGTTAATGGGTCAGTTTTTGGTGATGAGTCAGTTTGGTGTAATGGGTCAGTTTTTCGTGATGAGTCAGTTTGGGGCGAAGGGTCAGTTTGGGATGATGTGTCAGTATGGGGTGATGGGTCAATTTGGGTTGATGGGTCAGTTTGGGGTGATGAGTCTGTTTGGGGTGATGGGTCAGATTGTGGTGATGAGTCAGTTTCGGGCGAATGCATCAGTTTGGTTGATGAGTCAGTTTGAGGTGATGAGTCAGTTTGGGGTGATGGTTCAGTTTGAGGTGATGGGGCAGTTTGGGGTGATGGTTCAGTTTTGGGTGAAGAGTCAGGTTGTTGGTGATGCGTCAGTTAGGGGTGATGGGTCAGTTTTGGGTGATGAATTAATTTCGGGTGATGAGTCAGTTTGTAGCGATGAGTCAGTTTGCGATCATTGGTCAGTTTCGGGTGATGTGACAATTTGGGGTGATGGGTCAGTTTTGATTCATTGGTCAGTTTCGAGTGATGGTTCAGTTTGGGGTGATGGGTCAGTTTGGGGTGATGGGTTAGTTTGGGATGATGTGTCAGTTTGGGGTGATGGTTCAGTTTGGGGTAATTGTTCAGTTTGGGGTGAACTGTCAGTTATGGTGATGGGTCAGTTTGGGGTGATGGTCAGTTTGGAGTGATGAGTCAGTTTTTGGGTGATACGTCAGGTTGGGGTGATAGGTAAGTTTTGGCTGATGAGTCAGTTTGGGGTGATGAGTCAATTTGGGGTGATGGGTCTGTTTGGGGTCATGGTTTAGTTGCGGGTGATGAGTCATTTTGGGTTGATCAGTCAGTTTGAGATGATGAGTCTCTTTATGGTGGTGAGTCAGTGTAGGGTGCTGTGGGGTGATGATTCAGTTTGGGGTGATGATTCAGTTTGGGTTGATCAGATGATGGGACTGTTTTTGGTGATGAGTCAGTTTTGGGTGCTGGGTCAGTGTGGGGTGATGAGTCAGTTTGGGGTGATGATTCAGTTTGAGGTGAGGATTCAGTTTGCGCTGATGAGTCAGTTTGGGGTGATGGGTCAGTTTTTGGTGATGATGCAGTTTGGGGCGAAGGGGCAGTTTGGCATGATGTTTCAGTTTGGGGTGATGGATCAATTTGGGGTGATGTGTCAGTTTGGGGTGATGAGTCTGTTTGGGGCGATTGGTCGGATTGTGGTGATGACTCAGTGTCGTGTGATGAATCAGTTTGTGGGTGATGCGTCAGTTTGGGGTGATGGCTCTGTTTTAGGTGATGAGTCAGTTTGGGGTGATTGGTCAGTTACGGGTGATGAGTTAGCTTGGGGTGATGGGTCAATTTGGGGTGATGGGTTAGTTTGGGGCAATGAATCAGTTTGACCTGCTGGGTTAGTTTGGGTTAAAGGGTCAGTTAGTGGTGATCGGTCAGTTTTTGTTGATGAGTCAGTTTGGGGCAAAGGGTCAATTTGGGGTGATGGGTCAGTTTGGGGTGATGAGTCAGTTTGGGGTGATGGGTCACTTTGTGGTGATGAGTCAGTTTGGTGTGAATGCATCAGTTTGGGGTGATGAGTCAGTTTTGGGTGATGAGTCACTTTGGGGTGATGGTTCAGTTTGTGGTGATGAGTCAGTTTGTGGGTGATGCGTCAGTTGGGGGTGATTGGTCAGTTTTGTGTGATGAATTAATTTCGGGTGATCAGTCACTTTGGAGCGAGGAGTCAGTTTACGATCATTGGTAAGTTTCGGGTGATGAGTCAACTTGGGGTGATGGGTCAGTTTGGAGTGATGCATCAGTTTGGGGTGATGAGTCAGTTTGGGGTGCTGGGTCAGTTTGGGGTGATGGGGCAGTTTGGTGTGATCGTTCAGTTTGGGGTGTTGGGTCAGTTTGAGGTGATGGGTTAGTTTGGGGTGATGCGTCAGTTTGGGGTGATGGGTTAGTTTGGGGTGATGAGTCAGTTTGGGGTGATGGTTCAGTTTGTGGTGATTGTTCAGTTTGGGGTGAAGTGTCAGTTATGGTGATGGTTCAGTTTGGGGTGATGGGGCAGTTTGGGGTGATGGGTCAGTTTTTGTTGATGTGTCAGTTTGGGGTGATGGGTCAATTTGGGGTGATGGGTCAGTTTGGTGTGATGAGACAGTTTGGGGCGATGAGTCAATTTGGGGTGATGCTTCAATTTGGGATAATGTGCCGTTTCGGGTGATGGATCAGTTTCGGGTGATGAGTCAGTTTGTTGGTGGTGCTTCAGTTTGGGTTGATGGGTCAATTTGGGGTGATGAATTAATTTCGGGTGATGAGTCAGTTTGGGGCGTTGAGTCAGTTTGCGATCATTGGTTAGTTTCGGGTGATGAGTCAGTTTGGGGTGATGAGCCAGTTTGGGATGTTGGTTCTGTTTTTGGTGATGCTTCAGTTTGGGATGATGGGTCAATTTGGGGTGATGAATTAATTTCGGGTGATGAGTCAGTTTGGGGCGTTGAGTCAGTTTGCGATCATTGGTCAGTTTCGGGAGATGAGTCAATTTGGGGTGATGGGTCAGGTTGGGTTCATTGGTCAGTTTCGGGTGATGAGTCAGTTTGGGGTGATGAGCCAGTTTGGGATGATGGTTCTGTTTTTGGTGATGAGTCAGTTTGGGGTGATGGTTCATTTGGGGTGATAGGTAAGTTTTGGCTGATGAGTCAGTTTGGGGTGATGTGTAAATTTGGGGTGATGGGTCAGTTTCGAGTCATGGTTCAGTTGCGGGTGATGAATCAGTTTTGGATGATGAGTCAGTTTGGGATGATGAGTCTCTTTTTGGTGGTGAGTCAGTTTGGGGTGCTGTGTCAGTGTGGGGTGATGAGTCAGTTTGGATGATGGACAGTTTGGGGTCATGGGTCAGTTTGGTGCAATGGATCAATTTTTGGTAATGGGTCAGTTTGTGGTGATGGGTCAGTTTGTGGTCATGAGTCAGTTTGCGGTGATGCATCAGTTTGGGGTGATGAGTCAGTTTGCAGTGATGAATCAGTTTGGGGTGATGAGTCAGTTTGTGGGTGATTCGTCCGTTTGGGGTGATGGGTCAGTTTGGGGTGATGGGTCAGTTGCGGGTGATGAGTCAGATTGGGTTGATGAGATGATGGGACTATTTTTGGTGATGAGTCAGTTTTGGGTGCTGGGTCAGTGTGTGGTGATGGGTCAATATGGGGTTTTGGGTCAGTTTCAGATGATAAATCAGTTTGGGGTTATGGCTCAGTTTGGGGTGATGAATCAGTTTTGGCTGATGAGTCAGTTTGGGGTGATGAGTCAGTTTGGGATGATGGCTCTGTTTTAGGTGATGAGTCAATTTGGGGTGATTGGTCAGTTTGAGGTGATGAGTCAGCTTGTGGTGATGGGTCAATTTGGGGTGATGTGTTAGTTTGGGCCAATGAATCAATTTGACGTGCTGGGTTAGTTTTGGTTAATGGGTCAGTTTGTGGTGATGGGTCAGTTTTTAGTGATGAGTTATTTTGGGGCTAAGGGTCAGTTTGGGGTGATGGGTCAGTTTGTGGTGATGAGTCAGTTTGGGGTGAATGCATCAGTTTGGGTGATGAGTCAGTTTTGGATGATGAGTCAGTTTGGGGTGATGGTTCAGTTTGGGGTGATGGGGCAGTTTAGGGTAATGGATCAGTTTGGGGTGATGAGTCAGTTTGTGGGTGATGCGTCAGTTTGGGGTGATGGGTCAGTTTTGGGTGATGAATTAATTTCGGGTGATCAGTCAGTTTGGGGCGATGAGTCAGTTTGCGATCATTGGTAAGTTTCGGGTGATGAGTCAATTTGGGGTGATGGGTCAGTTTGGGGTGATGCATCAATTTGGGGTGATGAGTCAGTTTGGGGTGATCAGTCAGTTTGGGGTGATGGTTCAGTTTGGGGTGATGGTTCAGTTTGTGGTGAAGTGTCAGTTATGGTGATTGGTCAGGTTGGGGTGATGGTCAGTTTGGGGTGATGAGTCAGTTTTAGGGTGATGCGTCAGTTTAGGGTGATAGGTAAGTTTTGGCTGATGTGTCAGTTTGGGGTGATGAGCCAATTTGGGGTGATGGGTCAGTTTGGTTTCATGGTTCAGTTGTGGGTGATGAGTCAGTTTGGGGTGATGATTCAGTTTGGGGTGATGGTTCAGTTTGGGGTGAAGTTTCAGTTTGGGGTGATTGGTTACTTTGGGTGATGGACAGTTTGGGGTCATGGGTCAGTTGTGGGTAATGAGTCAGTTTGTGTTGATGAGATGATGGGACTGATTTGGTGATGTGTCAGTTTTGGGTGCTGGTTCAGTGTGGGGTGAATGCATCAGTTTGGGCTGATGATTCAGTTTTGGGTGCTGAGTCATATTGGGGTGATGATTCAGTTTGGGGTAATGGGGCAGTTTGGGGTGATGGATCAGTTTGGGGTGATGAGTCAGTTTGTGGGTGATGCGTCAGTTTGGGGTGATGGGTCAGTTTGGTGTGATGAATTAATTTCGGGTGATGAGTCAGTTTGGGGCGATGAGTCAGTTTGCGATCATTGGTCAGTTTCGGGTGATGAGTCAATGTGGGGTGATGGTCAGTTTGGGGTCATTGGTCAGTTTCGGGTGATGAGTCAGTTTGGGGTGATGAATCAGTTTGGGATGATGGTTCTGTTTTTGGTAATGAGTCACTTATGTGTGATGGTTCAGTTTGGGGTGATGGGTCAGTTTGTGGTGATGGGTTAGTTTGGGGTGATGGGTCAGTTTGGGGTGATGAATCAATTTGGGGTGATGAGTCAGTGAGAGGTGATGGTTCAGTTTGGGGTGATTGTTCAGTTTGGGGTGAAGCGTCAGTTTTTGGGTGATACGTCAGTTTGGGGTGATAGGTAAGTTTTGGCTGATGAGTCAGTTTGGGGTGCTGAGTCATTTTGGGTTGATGAGTCAGTTTGGGAAGATGAGTCTCTTTTTGGTGGTGAGTCAGTTTGGGGTGCTGTGGGGTGATGAGTCGGTTTGGGGTGATGATTCAGTTTGGGTTGATATGATGGGACTGTTTTTGTTGGTGAGTCAGTTTTGGGTGCTGGGTCAGTGTGGGGTGATGAGTCAGTTTGGGGTGATGATTCAGTTTGAGGTGAGGATTCAGTTTGGGGTGCTGGTCAGTTTGGGGTGATGAGTCAGCTTGGGGCGATGAGTCAGCTTGGGGTGATGGGTCAATTTGCGGTGATGTGTTAGTTTGGGGCAATGAATCAGTTCGACGTGCTGGGAATGTTTGTGTTCATGGGTCAGTTTGTGGTGATGAGTCAGTTTGGTGTAATGGGTCAGTTTTTGGTGATGAGTCAGTTTGGTGTAATGGGTCAGTTTTTGGTGATGAGTCAGTTTGGGGCGAAGGGTCAGTTTGGGATGATGTGTCAGTTTTGGTTGATGGGTCAATTTGGGATGATCGGTCAGTTTGGGGTGATGAGTCAGTTTCGCGTGATGGTCAATTTGTGGTGATGAGTCAGTTTGGGGTGAATGCCTCAGTTTGGGGTGAATGCATCAGTTTTGGGTGATGAGTCAGTTTGGGGTGATGAGTCAGTTTGGGGTGATGGTTCAGTTTGGGATGATGGTTCAGTTTGGGGTGATGGGGCAGTTTGTGGTGATGGATCAGTTTGGTGTGATCAGTCAGTTTGTGGGTGATGCGTCAGTTTGGGTTGATGGGTCCGTTTCGGGTGATGAATTAACTTCGGGTGATGAGTCAGGTTGGGGCGATGAGTCAGTTTGCGATCATTGGTCTGTTTGGTGTGATGAATCAATTTGGGGTGATGTTTCAGTGGTGGTGATGGTTCAGGTTGGGGTGATGGTCAGTTTGGGGTGATGAGTCAGCTTGGGGTGATGAGTCAGCTTGGGGTGATGGGTCAATTTGGGGTGATATATTATTTTCGGGCAATTAATGAGTTTGACGTGCTGGGTTTGTTTGTGTTAATGGGTCCGTTTATGGTGATGAGTCAGTTTGGTGTAATTGGTCAGTTTTTGGTAATGAGTCAGTTTGGGGCGAAGGGTCAGTTTGGGATGATGTGTCAGTTTGGGGTGATTGGTCAATTGGAGGTGTTGTGTCAGTTGGGGTGATGGTTCAGTTTGGGGTGATTGTTCAGTTTGGGGTGAAATGTCAGTTATGGTGATGGGTCAGTTTGGGGTGGTGGTCAGTTTGGGGTGATGAATCAGCTTGTGGTGATGGGTCAATTTGGGGTGATGTGTTAGTTTGGGGCAATGAATCAGCTTGACGTGCTGGGTTAGTTTGTGTTCATGGGTCAGTTTGTGGTGATGAGTCAGTTTGCTATCATTGGTCAGTTTCGGGTGATGAGTCAATTTGGGGTGATGGGTCAGTTTGGGGTCATTGGTAAGTTTCGGGTGATGAGTCAGTTTGGGGTGATGAGTCAGTTTGGGATGATGGTTCTGTTTTTGGTGATTTGTCAATTTGGGGTGATGGTTCAGTTTGGGGTGATTGGTTAGTTTGGGATGATGCGTCAGTTTGGGGTGATGAATCAATTTGGGATGATGAGTCAGTTTGGGGTGATGGTTCAGTTTGGGGTGATGAGTCAGTTTGGTTTGATGAGTCAGTTTGGGATGATGAGTCTCTTTTTGCTGGTGAGTAAGTTTGGCGTGCTGTTTCAATTTGGGTGATGATTCAGTTTGGGGTGATGGTTCAGTTTGGGGTGATGAGTCAGTTTGGGTTGATGAGATGATGGGACTGTTTTTGGTGATGAGTCAGTTTTGGGTGCTGGGTCAGTGTGGGGTGATGCGTCAATTTGACGTCTTGGGTCAGTTTCGGATGATGAGTCAGTTTGGGCTGATGGGTCTGTTTTTTGTGATGGGTCAGTTTGGGGTGAATGGTCAGTTTGGAGTGATGTGTCAGTTTGTCGGTAATACGTCAGTTTGGGGTGAGAGGTAAGTTTTGGCTGATGAGTCAGTTTGGGGTGATGATTCAATTTGGGGTGATGGGTCAGTTTAGGGTCATGGTTTAGTTGCGGGTGATGAGTCATTTTGGGTTGATGAGTCAGTTTGGGATGATGAGTCTCTTTTTGGTGGTGAGTCAGTTTGGGGTGCTGTGGGGTGATGAGTCAGTTTGGGGTGATGATTCAGTTTGGGTTGATGAGATGATGGGACTGTTTTTGGTGATGAGACAGTTTTGGGTGCTGGGTCAGTGTGGGGTGATGAGTCAGTTTGGGGTGATGATTCAGTTCGAGGTGAGGATTCAGTTTGGGCTGATGAGTGAATTTTGGGTGATGGGTCAGTTTGTGGTGGTGAATCAGTTTGGGCTGATGCGTCAGTTTGGGTTGATGAGTCAGTTTGGGATGATGGGTCTGTTTTTGGTGATGAGTCAGTTTGGGGTGATTGTTCAGTTTGGGGTGATGAGTCAGCTTGGGGTGATGGGTCAATTTGGGGTGATGGGTAAGGTTGGGGCAATGAATCAGTTTGACGTGCTGGGTCAGTTAGGGTTAATGGGTCAGTTTGTGGTGATGAGTCAGTTTTTGGTGATGAGTAAGTTTGGGGCGAAGGGTCAGTTTGGGATGATGTGTCATTTTGGGGTGATGGATAAATTTGGGGTGATGTGTCAGTTTGGGGTGATGAGTCTGTTTGGGGCGATGGGTCAGTTTGTGGTGATGAGTCAGTTTCGGGTGATGAATCAGTTTGTGGGTGATGCGTCAGTTGTGGTGATGGTTCAGTTTGGGATGATTGTTCAGTTTGGGGTGAAGTGTCAGTTATGGTGATGGGTCAATTTGGGGTGATGGTCAGTTTGGGGTGATGAGTCAGCTTGCGGTGATGAGTCAGCTTGGGGTGATGGGTCAATTTGGGGTGATGTGTTAGTTTGGGGCAATGAATCAGTTCGACGTGCTGGGTTTGTTTGTGTTAATGGGTCAGTTTGTGGTGATGAGTCAGTTTGGTGTAATTGGTCATGTTTTGGTGATGAGTCAGTTTGGGGCGAAGGGTCAGTTTGGGATGATGTGTCAGTTTGGGGTGATGTGTCAATTGGGGGTGTTGTGACAGTTGGGGTGATGGTTCAGTTTGGGGTGATTGTTCAGTTTGGGTTAAGTGTCATTTATGGTGATAGGTCAGTTTGGGGTGGTGGTCAGTTTGAGGTGATGAATCAGCTTGGGGTGATGGGTCAATTTGGGGTGATGTGTTAGTTTGGGGCAATGAATCAGTTTGACGTGCTGGGTTAGTGTGCGTTCATGGGTCAGTTTGTGGTGATGAATCAGTTTGGTGTAATGGGTCAGTTTTTGGTGATGAGTCAGTTTGGGGCGAAGGGTCAGTTTGGGATGTTGTGTCAGTTTGGGGTGATGGATCAATTTGGGGTGATGTTTCAGTTTGGGGTGATGGTTCAGTTTGGGGTGATGAGTCAGGTTGTGGGTGATGCGTCAGTTTGGGGTGATGGTTCTGTTTTTGGTGATGAGTCAGTTTGGGGTGATGGTTCAGTTTGGGGTGCTGGGTCAGTTTGGGGTGATGGGTTAGTTTGGGGTGATGCGTCAGTTTTGGGTGATGAATTAATTTAGGCTGATGTGTCAGTTTGGAGCGATGAGTCAGTTTGCGATCATTGGTCAGTTTCGGGTGATGAGTCAATTTGGGGTGATGGGTCATTTTGGGGTCATTGGTCAGTTTCGAGTGATGAGTCAGTTTGGGGTGATGAGTCAGTTTGGGATGATGGTTCTGTTTTTGGTGATGAGTCAGTTTGGGGTGATGGTTCAGTTAGGGGTGATGGGTCAGTTTGGGGTGATGGGTTAGTTTGGGTGATGCGTCAGTTTGGCGTGATGAATCAATTTGGGGTGATGAGTCAGTTTGGGATGATGAGTCTCTTTTTGGTGGTGAGTCAGTTTGGGGTGCTGTGTCAGTTTGGGGTGATGAGTCAGTTTGGGGTGATGATTCTGTTTGGGGTGAAGGTTCAGTTTGGGGTGAAGTGTCAGTTTGGGGTGATGTGTCAGTTTGGGTGATGGACAGTTTGGGGTCATGGGTCCGTTACGGGTGATGAGTCAGTTTGGTTTGATGAGATGATGGGGCTGTTTTTGGTGATGAGTGAGTTTTGGGTGCTGGGTCAGTTTGGCGTGATGGGTCAATTTGGGGTCTGTCGTCAGTTTCGGATGATGAATCAGTTTGGGATGATGGATCTGTTTTTGTTGATGAGTCAGTTTGGGGTGATGGTTCAGTTTGGGGTGATGGGTCAGTTTGGGGTGATGGGTCAGTTTGGGGTGATGCATCATTTTGGGGTGATGAATCAATTTGGAGTGATGAGTCAGCTTGGGGTAATGGGTCAATTTGGGGTGATGTGTTAGTTTGGGGCAATGAATCAGTTCGACGTGCTGGGTTTGTTTGTGTTAATGGGTCAGTTTGTGGTGATGAGTCAGTTTGGTGTAATTGGTCAGTTTTTGGTGATGAGTCAGTTTGGGGCGAAAGGTCAGTTTGGGATGATGTGTCAGTTTGGGGAGATGTGTCAATTGGGGGTGTTGTGTCAGTTGGGGTGATGGTTCAGTTTGGGGTGATTGTTCAGTTTGGGGTGAAGTGTCAGTTGTGGTGATGGGTCAGTTTGGGGTGGTGGTCAGTTTGGGGTGATGAATCAGCTTGGGGTGATGGGTCAATTTGGGGTGATGTGTTAGTTTGGGGCAATGAATCAGTTTGACGTGCTGGGTTAGTATGCGTTCATGGGTCAGTTTGTGGTGATGTCAGTTTGGTGTAATGGGTCAGTTTTTGGTGATGAGTCAGTTTGGGGCGAAGGGTCAGTTTGGGATGTTGTGTCAGTTTGGGGTGATGGATCAATTTGGGGTGATGTTTCAGTTTGGGGTGATGGTTCAGTTTGGGGTGATGAGTCAGGTTGTGGGTGATGCGTCAGTTTGGGGTGATGGTTCTGTTTTGGTGATGAGTCAGTTTGGGGTGATGGGTCAGTTTGGGGTGATGGGTCAGTTTGGGGTGATGCGTCAGTTTGGGGTGATGCGTCAGTTTGGGGTGATGAATTAATTTAGGGTGATGAGTCAGTTTGGAGCGATGAGTCAGTTTGCGATCATTGGTCAGTTTCGGGTGATGAGTCAATTTGGGGTGATGGGTCATTTTGGGGTCATTGGTCAGTTTCGAGTGATGAGTCAGTTTGGGGTGATGAGTCAGTTTGAGATGATGGTTCTGTTTTTGGTGAAGAGTCAGTTTGGGGTGATGGTTCAGTTAGGGGTGATGGGTCAGTTTGGTGTGATGGGTTAGTTTGGGGTGATGCCTCAGTTTGGCGTGATGAATCAATTTGGGGTGATGAGTTAGTGAGAGGTGATGGTTCAGTTTGGGGTGATTGTTCAGTTTGGGGTGAAGCCTCAGTTTTTGGGTGATACTTCAGTTTGGGGTGATAGGTAAGTTTTGGCTGATGAGTCGGTTTGGGGTGCTGAGTCATTTTGGGTTGATGAGTCAGTTTGGGAAGATGAGTCTCTTTTTGGTGGTGAGTCAGTTTGGGGTGCTGTGGGGTGATGATTCGGTTTGGGGTGATGATTCAGTTTGGGTTGATATGATGGGACTGTTTTTGTTGGTGAGTTAGTTTTTGGTGCTGGGTCAGTGTGGGGTGATGAGTCAGTTTGGGGTGATGATTCAGTTTGAGGTGAGGATTCAGTTTGGGGTGCTGGTCAGTTTGGGGTGATGAGTCAGCTTGGGGCGATGAGTCAGCTTGGGGTGATGGGTCAATTTGCGGTGATGTGTTAATTTGGGGCAATGAATCAGTTCGACGTGCTGGGAATGTTTGTGTTCATGGGTCAGTTTGTGGTGATGAGTCAGTTTGGTGTAATGGGTCAGTTTTTGGTGATGAGTCAGTTTGGTGTAATGGGTCAGTTTTTGGTGATGAGTCAGTTTGGGGCGAAGGGTCAGTTTGGGATGATGTGTCAGTTTTGGTTGATGGGTCAATGTGGGGTGATGGTCAGTTTGGGATCATTGGTCAGTTTCGGGTGATGAGTCAGTTTGGGGTGATGAATCAGTTTGGGATGATTGTTCTGTTTTTGGTAATGAGTCACTTGTGGGTGATGGTTCAGTTTGGGGTGATGGGTCAGTTTGTGGTGATGGGTTAGTTTGGGGTGATGGGTCAGTTTGGGGTGATGAATCAATTTGGGGTGATGAGTCAGTGAGAGGTGATGGTTCAGTTTGGGGTGATTGTTCAGTTTGGGGTGAAGCGTCAGTTTTTGGGTGATACGTCAGTTTGGGGTGATAGGTAAGTTTTGGCTGATGAGTCAGTTTGGGGTGCTGAGTCATTTTGGATTGATGAGTCAGTTTGGGAAGATGAGTCTCTTTTTGGTGGTGAGTCAGTTTGGGGTGCTGTGGGGTGATGAGTCGGTTTGGGTTGATGATTCAGTTTGGGTTGATATGATGGGACTGTTTTTGTTGGTGAGTCAGTTTTGGGTGCTGGGTCAGTGTGGGGTAATGAGTCAGTTTGGTGTGATGATTCAGTTTGTGGGTGATGCGTCAGTTTGGGTTGATGGGTCCGTTTCGGGTGATGAATTAACTTCGGGTGATGAGTCAGTTAGGGGCGATGAGTCAGTTTGCGATCATTGGTCTGTTTGGTGTGATGAATCAATTTGGGGTGATGTTTCAGTGGTGGTGATGGTTCAGGTTGGGGTGATGGTCAGTTTGGGGTGATGAGTCAGCTTGGGGTGATGAGTCAGCTTGGGGTGATGGGTCAATTTGGGGTGATGTATTATTTTCGGGCAATTAATCAGTTTGACGTGCTGGGTTTGTTTGTGTTAATGGGTCCGTTTATGGTGATGAGTCAGTTTGGTGTAATTGGTCAGTTTTTGGTGATGAGTCAGTTTGGGACGAAGGGTCAGTTTAGGATGATGTGTCAGTTTGGGGTGATTGGTCAATTGGAGGTGTTGTGTCAGTTGGGGTGATGGTTCAGTTTGGGGTGATTGTTCAGTTTGGGGTGAAATGTCAGTTATGGTGATGGGTCAGTTTGGGGTGGTAGTCAGTTTGGGGTGATGAGTCAGCTTGGGGTGATGGGTCAATTTGGGGTGATGTGTTAGTTTGGGGCAATGAATCAGTTTGACGTGCTGGGTTAGTTTGTGTTCATGGGTCAGTTTGTGGTGATGAGTCAGTTTGCTATCATTGGTCAGTTTCGGGTGATGAGTCAATTTGGGGTGATGGGTCAGTTTGGGGTCATTGGTCAGTTTCGGGTGATGAGTCAGTTTGGGGTGATGAGTCAGTTTGGGATGATGGTTCTGTTTTTGGTGATGTTTCAATTTGGGATGATGTTTCAGTTTGGGGTGATGGATCAATTTGGGGTGATGGGTTAGTTTGGGATGATGCGTCAGTTTGGGGTGATGAATCAATTTGGGATGATGAGTCAATTTGGGGTGATGGTTCAGTTTGGGGTGATGAGTCAGTTTGGGTTGATGAGTCAGTTTGGGATGATGAGTCTCTTTTTGCTGGTGAGTAAGTTTGGCGTGCTGTGTCAATTTGGGTGATGATTCAGTTTGGGGTAATGGTTCAGTTTGGGGTGATGAGTCAGTTTGGGTTGATGAGATGATGGGACTGTTTTTGGTGATGAGTCAGTTTTGGGTGCTGGGTCAGTGTGGGGTGATGCGTAAATTTGACGTCTTGGGTCAGTTTCGGATGATGAGTCATTTTGGGCTGATGGGTCTGTTTTTTGTGATGGGTCAGTTTGGGGTGATGGTCAGTTTGGAGTGATGTGTCAGTTTGTCGGTGATACGTCAGTTTGGGGTGAGAGGTAAGTTTTGGCTGATGAGTCAGTTTGGGGTGATGATTCAATTTGGGGTGATGGGTCAGTTTGGGGTCATGGTTTAGTTGCGGGTGATGAGTCATTTTGGGTTGATGAGTCAGTTTGGGATGATGAGTCTCTTTTTGGTGGTGAGTCAGTTTGGGGTGCTGTGGGGTGATGAGTCAGTTTGGGGTGATGATTCAATTTGGGTTGATGAGATGATGGGACTGTTTTTGGTGATGAGTCAGTTTTGGGTGCTGGGTCAGTGTGGGGTGATGAGTCAGTTTGGGGTGATGATTCAGTTCGAGGTGAGGATTCAGTTTGGGCTGATGAGTGAATTTTGGGTGATGGGTCAGTTTGTGGTGATGAATCAGTTTGGGCTGATGCGTCAGTTTGGGTTGATGAGTCAGTTTGGGATGATGGGTCTGTTTTTGGTGATGAGTCAGTTTGGGGTGATTGGTCAGTTTGGGGTGATTGGTCAGTTTGGGGTGATGGGTCAATTTGGGGTGATGGGTAAGGTTGGGGCAATGAATCAGTTTGACGTGCTGGGTCAGTTAGGGTTAATGGGTCAGTTTGTGGTGATGAGTCAGTTTTTGGTGATGAGTAAGTTTGGGGCGAAGAGTCAGTTTGGGATGATGTGTCATTTTGTGGTGATGGATCAATTTGGGGTGATGTGTCAGTTTGGGGTGATGAGTCTGTTTGGGGCGATGGGTCAGTTTGTGGTGATGAGTCAGTTTCGGGTGATGAATCAGTTTGTGGGTGATGCGTCAGTTGTGGTGACGGTTCAGTTTGGGATGATTGTTCAGTTTGGGGTGATGAGTCAGCTTGCGGTGATAAGTCAGCTTGGGGTGATGGGTCAATTAGGGGTGATGTGTTAGTTTGGGGCAATGAATCAGTTCGACGTGCTGGGTTTGTTTGTGTTAATGGGTCAGTTTGTGGTGATGAGTCAGTTTGGTGTAATTGGTCATTTTTTGGTGATGAGTCAGTTTGGGGCGAAGGGTCAGTTTGGGATGATGTGTCAGTTTGGGGTGATGTGTCAATTGGGGGTGTTGTGACAGTTGGGGTGATGGTTCAGTTTGGGGTGATTGTTCAGTTTGGGGTGAAGTGTCAGTTATGGTGATGGGTCAGATTGGGGTGGTGGTCAGTTTGGAGTGATGAATCAGCTTGGGGTGATGGGTCAATTTGGGGTGATGTGTTAGTTTGGGGCAATGAATCAGTTTGACGTGCTGGGTTAGTGTGCGTTCATGGGTCAGTTTGTGGTGATGAGTCAGTTTGGTGTAATGGGTCAGTTTTTGGTGATGAGTCAGTTTGGGGCGAAGGGTCAGTTTGGGATGTTGTGTCAGTTTGGGGTGATGGATCAATTTGGGGTGATGTTTCAGTTTGGGGTGATGGTTCAGTTTGGGGTGATGAGTCAGGTTGTGGGTGATGCGTCAGTTTGGGATGATGGTTCTGTTTTTGGTGATGAGTCAGTTTGGGGTGATGGTTCAGTTTGGGGTGCTGGGTCAGTTTGGGGTGATGGGTTAGTTTGGGGTGATGCGTCAGTTTGGGGTGATGAATTAATTTAGGGTGATGAGTCAGTTTGGAGCGATGAGTCAGTTTGCGATCATTGGTCAGTTTCGGGTGATGAGTCAATTTGGGGTGATGGGTCATTTTGGGGTCATTGGTCAGTTTCGAGTGATGAGTCAGTTTGGGGTGATGAGTCAGTTTGGGATGATGGTTCTGTTTTTGGTGATGAGTCAGTTTGAGGTGATGGTTCAGTTAGGGGTGATGGGTCAGTTTGGGGTGATGGGTTAGTTTGGGGTGATGCGTCAGTTTGGCGTGATGAATCAATTTGGGGTGATGAGTCAGTTTGGGATGATGAGTCTCTTTTTGGTGGTGAGTCAGTTTGGGGTGCTGTGTCAGTTTGGGTTGAAGAGTCAGTTTGGGGTGATGATTCTGTTTGGGGTGAAGGTTCAGTTTGGGGTGAAGTGTCAGTTTGGGGTGATGTGTCAGTTTGGGTGATGGACAGTTTGGGGTCATGGGTCCGTTACGGGCGATGAGTCAGTTTGGTTTGATGAGATGATGGGGCTGTTTTTGGTGATGAGTCAGTTTTGGGTGCTGGGTAGGTTTGGGGTGATGGGTCAATTTGGGGTCTGTCGTCAGTTTCGGATGATGAGTCAGTTTGGGATGATGGATCTGTTTTTGTTTATGAGTCAGTTTGGGGTGATGGTTCAGTTTGGGGTGATGGGTCAGTTTGGGGTGATGGGTCAGTTTGGGGTGATGCATCATTTTGGGGTGATGAATCAATTTGGAGTGATGAGTCAGCTTGGGGTGATGGGTCAATTTGGGGTGATGTGTTAGTTTGGGGCAATGAATCAGTTCGACGTGCTGGGTTTGTTTCTGTTAATGGGTCAGTTTGTGGTGATGAGTCAGTTTGGTGTAATTGGTCAGTTTTTGGTGATGAGTCAGTTTGGGGCGAAAGGTCAGTTTGGAATGATGTGTCAGTTTGGGGAGATGTGTCAATTGGGGGTGTTGTGTCAGTTGGGGTGATGGTTCAGTTTGGGGTGATTGTTCAGTTTGGGGTGAAGTGTCAGTTATGGTGATGGGTCAGTTTGGGGTGGTGGTCAGTTTGGGGTGATGAATCAGCTTGGGGTGATGGGTCAATTTGGGGTGATGTGTTAGTTTGGGGCAATGAATCAGTTTGACGTGCTGGGTTAGTGTGCGTTCATGGGTCAGTTTGTGGTGATGAGTCAGTTTGGTGTAATGGGTCAGTTTTTGGTGATGAGTCAGTTTGGGTCGAATGGTCAGTTTGGGATGTTGTGTCAGTTTGGGGTGCTGGGTCAGTGTGGGGTGATGAGTCAGTTTGGGGTGATGATTCAGTTCGAGGTGAGGATTCAGTTTGGGCTGATGAGTGAATTTTGGGTGATGGGTCAGTTTGTGGTGATGAATCAGTTTGGGCTGATGCGTCAGTTTGGGTTGATGAGTCAGTTTGGGATGATGGGTCTGTTTTTGGTGATGAGTCAGTTTGGGGTGATTGGTCAGTTTGGGGTGATTGGTCAGTTTGGGGTGATGGGTCAATTTGGGGTGATGGGTAAGGTTGGGGCAATGAATCAGTTTGACGTGCTGGGTCAGTTAGGGTTAATGGGTCAGTTTGTGGTGATGAGTCAGTTTTTGGTGATGAGTAAGTTTGGGGCGAAGGGTCAGTTTGGGATGATGTGTCATTTTGGTGTGATGGATCAATTTGGGGTGATGTGTCAGTTTGGGGTGATGAGTCTGTTTGGGGCGATGGGTCAGTTTGTGGTGATGAGTCGGTTTCGGGTGATGAATCAGTTTGTGGGTGATGCGTCAGTTGTGGTGATGGTTCAGTTTGGGATGATTGTTCAGTTTGGGGTGATGAGTCAGCTTGCGGTGATAAGTCAGCTTGGGGTGATGGGTCAATTAGGGGTGATGTGTTAGTTTGGGGCAATGAATCAGTTCGACGTGCTGGGTTTGTTTGTGTTAATGGGTCAGTTTGTGGTGATGAGTCAGTTTGGTGTAATTGGTCATTTTTTGGTGATGAGTCAGTTTGTGGCGAAGGGTCAGTTTGGGATGATGTGTCAGTTTGGGGTGATGTGTCAATTGGGGGTGTTGTGACAGTTGGGGTGATGGTTCAGTTTGGGGTGATTGTTCAGTTTGGGGTGAAGTGTCAGTTATGGTGATGGGTCAGATTGGGGTGGTGGTCAGTTTGGGGTGATGAATCAGCTTGGGGTGATGGGTCAATTTGGGGTGATGTGTTAGTTTGGGGCAATGAATCAGTTTGACGTGCTGGGTTAGTGTGCGTTCATGGGTCAGTTTGTGGTGATGAGTCAGTTTGGTGTAATGGGTCAGTTTTTGGTGATGAGTCAGTTTGGGGCGAAGGGTCAGTTTGGGATGTTGTGTCAGTTTGGGGTGATGGATCAATTTGGGGTGATGTTTCAGTTTGGGGTGATGGTTCAGTTTGGGGTGATGAGTCAGGTTGTGGGTGATGCGTCAGTTTGGGGTGATGGATCTGTTTTTGGTGATGAATTAATTTAGGGTGATGAGTCAGTTTGGAGCGATGAGTCAGTTTGCGATCATTGGTCAGTTTCGGGTGATGAGTCAATTTGGGGTGATGGGTCATTTTGGGGTCAGTGGTCAGTTTCGAGTGATGAGTCAGTTTGGGGTGATGAGTCAGTTTGGGATGATGCTTCTGTTTTTGGTGATGAGTCAGTTTGAGGTGATGGTTCAGTTAGGGGTGATGGGTCAGTTTGGGGTGATGGGTTAGTTTGGGGTGATGCGTCAGTTTGGCGTGATGAATCAATTTGGGGTGATGAGTCAGTTTGGGATGATGAGTCTCTTTTTGGTGGTGAGTCAGTTTGGGGTGCTGTGTCAGTTTGGGTTGATGAGTCAGTTTGGGGTGATGATTCTGTTTGGGGTGAAGGTTCAGTTTGGGGTGAAGTGTCAGTTTGGGGTGATGTGTCAGTTTGGGTGATGGACAGTTTGGGGTCATGGGTCCGTTACGGGTGATGAGTCAGTTTGGTTTGATGAGATGATGGGGCTGTTTTTGGTGATGAGTCAGTTTTGGGTGCTGGGTCAGTTTGGGGTGATGGGTCAATTTGGGGTCTGTCGTCAGTTTCGGATGATGAGTCAGTTTGGGATGATGGATCTGTTTTTGTTTATGAGTCAGTTTGGGGTGATGGTTCAGTTTGGGGTGATGGTTCAGTTTGGGGTGATGGGTCAGTTTGGGGTGATGCATCATTTTGGGGTGATAAATCAATTTGGAGTGATGAGTCAGCTTGGGGTGATGGGTCAATTTGGGGTGATGTGTTAGTTTGGGGCAATGAATCAGTTCGACGTGCTGGGTTTGTTTCTGTTAATGGGTCAGTTTGTGGTGATGAGTCAGTTTGGTGTAATTGGTCAGTTTTTGGTGATGAGTCAGTTTGGGGCGAAAGGTCAGTTTGGAATGATGTGTCAGTTTGGGGAGATGTGTCAATTGGGGGTGTTGTGTCAGTTGGGGTGATGGTTCAGTTTGGGGTGATTGTTCAGTTTGGGGTGAAGTGTCAGTTATGGTGATGGGTCAGTTTGGGGTGGTGGTCAGTTTGGGGTGATGAATCAGCTTGGGGTGATGGGTCAATTTGGGGTGATGTGTTAGTTTGGGGCAATGAATCAGTTTGACGTGCTGGGTTAGTGTGCGTTCATGGGTCAGTTTGTGGTGATGAGTCAGTTTGGTGTAATGGGTCAGTTTTTGGTGATGAGTCAGTTTGGGTCGAATGGTCAGTTTGGGATGTTGTGTCAGTTTGGGGTGCTGGGTCAGTGTGGGGTGATGAGTCAGTTTGGGGTGATGATTCAGTTCGAGGTGAGGATTCAGTTTGGGCTGATGAGTGAATTTTGGGTGATGGGTCAGTTTGTGGTGATGAATCAGTTTGGGCTGATGCGTCAGTTTGGGTTGATGAGTCAGTTTGGGATGATGGGTCTGTTTTTGGTGATGAGTCAGTTTGGGGTGATTGGTCAGTTTGGGGTGATTGGTCAGTTTGGGGTGATGGGTCAATTTGGGGTGATGGGTAAGGTTGGGGCAATGAATCAGTTTGACGTGCTGGGTCAGTTAGGGTTAATGGGTCAGTTTGTGGTGATGAGTCAGTTTTTGGTGATGAGTAAGTTTGGGGCGAAGGGTCAGTTTGGGATGATGTGTCATTTTGGTGTGATGGATCAATTTGGGGTGATGTGTCAGTTTGGGGTGATGAGTCTGTTTGGGGAGATGGGTCAGTTTGTGGTGATGAGTCAGTTTCGGGTGATGAATCAGTTTGTGGGTGATGCGTCAGTTGTGGTGATGGTTCAGTTTGGGATGATTGTTCAGTTTGGGGTGATGAGTCAGCTTGCGGTGATAAGTCAGCTTGGGGTGATGGGTCAATTAGGGGTGATGTGTTAGTTTGGGGCAATGAATCAGTTCGACGTGCTGGGTTTGTTTGTGTTAATGGGTCAGTTTGTGGTGATGAGTCAGTTTGGTGTAATTGGTCATTTTTTGGTGATGAGTCAGTTTGTGGCGAAGGGTCAGTTTGGGATGATGTGTCAGTTTGGGGTGATGTGTCAATTGGGGGTGTTGTGACAGTTGGGGTGATGGTTCAGTTTGGGGTGATTGTTCAGTTTGGGGTGAAGTGTCAGTTATGGTGATGGGTCAGATTGGGGTGGTGGTCAGTTTGGGGTGATGAATCAGCTTGGGGTGATGGGTCAATTTGGGGTGATGTGTTAGTTTGGGGCAATGAATCAGTTTGACGTGCTGGGTTAGTGTGCGTTCATGGGTCAGTTTGTGGTGATGAGTCAGTTTGGTGTAATGGGTCAGTTTTTGGTGATGAGTCAGTTTGGGGCGAAGGGTCAGTTTGGGATGTTGTGTCAGTTTGGGGTGATGGATCAATTTGGGGTGATGTTTCAGTTTGGGGTGATGGTTCAATTTGGGGTGATGAGTCAGGTTGTGGGTGATGCGTCAGTTTGGGGTGATGGATCTGTTTTTGGTGATGAGTCAGTTTGGGGTGATGGTTCAGTTTGGGGTGCTGGGTCAGTTTGGGGTGATGGGTTAGTTTGGGGTGATGCGTCAGTTTGGGGTGATGAATTAATTTAGGGTGATGAGTCAGTTTGGAGCGATGAGTCAGTTTGCGATCATTGGTCAGTTTCGGGTGATGAGTCAATTTGGGGTGATGGGTCATTTTGGGGTCAGTGGTCAGTTTCGAGTGATGAGTCAGTTTGGGGTGATGAGTCAGTTTGGGATGATGGTTCTGTTTTTGGTGATGAGTCAGTTTGAGGTGATGGTTCAGTTAGGGGTGATGGGTCAGTTTGGGGTGATGGGTTAGTTTGGGGTGATGCGTCAGTTTGGCGTGATGAATCAATTTGGGGTGATGAGTCAGTTTGGGATGATGAGTCTCTTTTTGGTGGTGAGTCAGTTTGGGGTGCTGTGTCAGTTTGGGTTGATGAGTCAGTTTGGGGTGATGATTCTGTTTGGGGTGAAGGTTCAGTTTGGGGTGAAGTGTCAGTTTGGGGTGATGTGTCAGTTTGGGTGATGGACAGTTTGGGGTCATGGGTCCGTTACGGGTGATGAGTCAGTTTGGTTTGATGAGATGATGGGGCTGTTTTTGGTGATGAGTCAGTTTTGGGTGCTGGGTCAGTTTGGGGTGATGGGTCAATTTGGGGTCTGTCGTCAGTTTCGGATGATGAGTCAGTTTGGGATGATGGATCTGTTTTTGTTTATGAGTCAGTTTGGGGTGATGGTTCAGTTTGGGGTGATGGTTCAGTTTGGGGTGATGGGTCAGTTTGGGGTGATGCATCATTTTGGGGTGATAAATCAATTTGGAGTGATGAGTCAGCTTGGGGTGATGGGTCAATTTGGGGTGATGTGTTAGTTTGGGGCAATGAATCAGTTCGACGTGCTGGGTTTGTTTCTGTTAATGGGTCAGTTTGTGGTGATGAGTCAGTTTGGTGTAATTGGTCAGTTTTTGGTGAAGAGTCAGTTTGGGGCGAAAGGTCAGTTTGGAATGATGTGTCAGTTTGGGGAGATGTGTCAATTGGGGGTGTTGTGTCAGTTGGGGTGATGGTTCAGTTTGGGGTGATTGTTCAGTTTGGGGTGAAGTGTCAGTTATGGTGATGGGTCAGTTTGGGGTGGTGGTCAGTTTGGGGTGATGAATCAGCTTGGGGTGATGGGTCAATTTGGGGTGATGTGTTAGTTTGGGGCAATGAATCAGTTTGACGTGCTGGGTTAGTGTGCGTTCATGGGTCAGTTTGTGGTGATGAGTCAGTTTGGTGTAATGGGTCAGTTTTTGGTGATGAGTCAGTTTGGGTCGAATGGTCAGTTTGGGATGTTGTGTCAGTTTGGGGTGCTGGGTCAGTGTGGGGTGATGAGTCAGTTTGGGGTGATGATTCAGTTCGAGGTGAGGATTCAGTTTGGGCTGATGAGTGAATTTTGGGTGATGGGTCAGTTTGTGGTGATGAATCAGTTTGGGCTGATGCGTCAGTTTGGGTTGATGAGTCAGTTTGGGATGATGGGTATGTTTTTGGTGATGAGTCAGTTTGGGGTGATTGGTCAGTTTGGGGTGATTGGTCAGTTTGGGGTGATGGGTCAATTTGGGGTGATGGGTAAGGTTGGGGCAATGAATCAGTTTGACGTGCTGGGTCAGTTAGGGTTAATGGGTCAGTTTGTGGTGATGAGTCAGTTTTTGGTGATGAGTAAGTTTGGGGCGAAGGGTCAGTTTGGGATGATGTGTCATTTTGGTGTGATGGATCAATTTGGGGTGATGTGTCAGTTTGGGGTGATGAGTCTGTTTGGGGAGATGGGTCAGTTTGTGGTGATGAGTCAGTTTCGGGTGATGAATCAGTTTGTGGGTGATGCGTCAGTTGTGGTGATGGTTCAGTTTGGGATGATTGTTCAGTTTGGGGTGATGAGTCAGCTTGCGGTGATAAGTCAGCTTGGGGTGATGGGTCAATTAGGGGTGATGTGTTAGTTTGGGGCAATGAATCAGTTCGACGTGCTGGGTTTGTTTGTGTTAATGGGTCAGTTTGTGGTGATGAGTCAGTTTGGTGTAATTGGTCATTTTTTGGTGATGAGTCAGTTTGTGGCGAAGGGTCAGTTTGGGATGATGTGTCAGTTTGGGGTGATGTGTCAATTGGGGGTGTTGTGACAGTTGGGGTGATGGTTCAGTTTGGGGTGATTGTTCAGTTTGGGGTGAAGTGTCAGTTATGGTGATGGGTCAGATTGGGGTGGTGGTCAGTTTGGGGTGATGAATCAGCTTGGGGTGATGGGTCAATTTGGGGTGATGTGTTAGTTTGGGGCAATGAATCAGTTTGACGTGCTGGGTTAGTGTGCGTTCATGGGTCAGTTTGTGGTGATGAGTCAGTTTGGTGTAATGGGTCAGTTTTTGGTGATGAGTCAGTTTGGGGCGAAGGGTCAGTTTGGGATGTTGTGTCAGTTTGGGGTGATGGATCAATTTGGGGTGATGTTTCAGTTTGGGGTGATGGTTCAGTTTGGGGTGATGAGTCAGGTTGTGGGTGATGCGTCAGTTTGGGGTGATGGATCTGTTTTTGGTGATGAGTCAGTTTGGGGTGATGGTTCAGTTTGGGGTGCTGGGTCAGTTTGGGGTGATGGGTTAGTTTGGGGTGATGCGTCAGTTTGGGGTGATGAATTAATTTAGGGTGATGAGTCAGTTTGGAGCGATGAGTCAGTTTGCGATCATTGGTCAGTTTCGGGTGATGAGTCAATTTGGGGTGATGGGTCATTTTGGGGTCAGTGGTCAGTTTCGAGTGATGAGTCAGTTTGGGGTGATGAGTCAGTTTGGGATGATGGTTCTGTTTTTGGTGATGAGTCAGTTTGAGGTGATGGTTCAGTTAGGGGTGATGGGTCAGTTTGGGGTGATGGGTTAGTTTGGGGTGATGCGTCAGTTTGGCGTGATGAATCAATTTGGGGTGATGAGTCAGTTTGGGATGATGAGTCTCTTTTTGGTGGTGAGTCAGTTTGGGGTGCTGTGTCAGTTTGGGTTGATGAGTCAGTTTGGGGTGATGATTCTGTTTGGGGTGAAGGTTCAGTTTGGGGTGAAGTGTCAGTTTGGGGTGATGTGTCAGTTTGGGTGATGGACAGTTTGGGGTCATGGGTCCGTTACGGGTGATGAGTCAGTTTGGTTTGATGAGATGATGGGGCTGTTTTTGGTGATGAGTCAGTTTTGGGTGCTGGGTCAGTTTGGGGTGATGGGTCAATTTGGGGTCTGTCGTCAGTTTCGGATGATGAGTCAGTTTGGGATGATGGATCTGTTTTTGTTTATGAGTCAGTTTGGGGTGATGGTTCAGTTTGGGGTGATGGTTCAGTTTGGGGTGATGGGTCAGTTTGGGGTGATGCATCATTTTGGGGTGATAAATCAATTTGGAGTGATGAGTCAGCTTGGGGTGATGGGTCAATTTGGGGTGATGTGTTAGTTTGGGGCAATGAATCAGTTCGACGTGCTGGGTTTGTTTCTGTTAATGGGTCAGTTTGTGGTGATGAGTCAGTTTGGTGTAATTGGTCAGTTTTTGGTGATGAGTCAGTTTGGGGCGAAAGGTCAGTTTGGAATGATGTGTCAGTTTGGGGAGATGTGTCAATTGGGGGTGTTGTGTCAGTTGGGGTGATGGTTGAGTTTGGGGTGATTGTTCAGTTTGGGGTGAAGTGTCAGTTATGGTGATGGGTCAGTTTGGGGTGGTGGTCAGTTTGGGGTGATGAATCAGCTTGGGGTGATGGGTCAATTTGGGGTGATGTGTTAGTTTGGGGCAATGAATCAGTTTGACGTGCTGGGTTAGTGTGCGTTCATGGGTCAGTTTGTGGTGATGAGTCAGTTTGGTGTAATGGGTCAGTTTTTGGTGATGAGTCAGTTTGGGTCGAATGGTCAGTTTGGGATGTTGTGTCAGTTTGGGGTGATGGATCAATTTGGGGTGATGGTTTAGTCTGGGGTGATGGTTCAGTTTGGGGTGATGAGTCAGGTTGTGGGTGATGCGTCAGCTTGGGGTGATGGTTCTGTTTTGGTGATGAGTCAGTTTGGGGTGATGGTTCAGTTTGGGGTGCTGGGTCAGTTTGGGGTGATGGGTTAGTTTGGGGTGATGCGTCAGTTTGGGGTGATGAATTAATTTAGGGTGATGAGTCAGTTTGGAGCGATGAGTCAGTTTGCGATCATTGGTCAGTTTCGGGTGATGAGTCAATTTGGGGTGATGAGTCAGTTTGAGATGATGGTTCTGTTTTTGGTGATGAGTCAGTTTGGGGTGATGGTTCAGTTAGGGGTGATGGGTCAGTATGGGGTGATGGGTTAGTTTGGGGTGATGCGTCAGTTTGGCGTGTGAATCAATTTGGGGTGATGAGTCAGTTTGGGATGATGAGTCTCTTTTTGGTGGTGAATCAGTTTGGGGTGCTGTATCAGTTTGGGGTGATGAGTCAGTTTGGGGTGATGAGTCAGTTTGGGGTGATGATTCTGTTTGGGGTGAAGGTTCAGTTTGGGGTGAAGTGTCAGTTTGGGGTGATGTGTCAGTTTGGGTGATGGACAGTTTGGGGTCATGGGTCGGTTACGGGTGATGGGTCAGTTTGGTTTGATGAGATGATGGAGCTGTTTTTGGTGATGTGTCAGTTTTGGGTGCAGGGTCAGTTTGGGGTGATGGGTCAATTTGGGGTCTGTAGTCAGTTTCGGATGATGAGTCAGTTTGGGATGATGGATCTGTTTTTGTTGATGAGTCAGTTTGGGGTGATGGGTCAGTTTGGGGTGATGGGTTATTTTGGGGTGATGCGTCAGTTTGGGGTGATGAATCAGTTTGGGGTGATGGTTCAGTTTGGGGTGATGGTTCAGTATTGGGTGATTGTTCAGTATTGGGTGATTGTTCAGTTTGGGGTGAAGTGTCAGTTATGGTGATGGGTCAGTTTGGGGTGATGGTCAGTTTGGAGTGATGAGTCAGTTTTTGGGTGATGCGTCAGTTTGGGGTGATCGGTAAGTTTTGGCTGATGAATTAATTTCGGGTGATGAGTCAGTTTGGAGCGATGAGTCAGTTTGCGATCATTGGTCAATTTCGGGTGATGAGTCAATTTGGGGTGATGGGTCAGTTTGGGGTTATTAGTCAGTTTCGGGTGATGAGTCAGTTTGGGGCGATGAGTCAGTTTGGGATGATCGTTCTGTTTTTGGTGATGAGATCATTTGGGCTGATGAGTCATTTTGGGGTGATGAGTCAATTTGGGTTGATGTGTTAGTTTGGGGTGATGCGTCAGTTTGGGGTGATGAATCAATTTGGGATGATGAGTCAGTTTGGGATGATGAGTCTCTTTTTGCTGGTGAGTCAGTTTGGCGTGCTGTGTCAGTGTGGGGTGATGATTCAATTTGGGGTGATGGTTCAGTTTGGGGTGACGTTTCACTTTGGGGTGATGGGTCAGTTTGGGTGATGGACAGTTTGTGGTCATGGGTCAGTTGTGGGTGATGAGTCAGTTTGTGGTGATGAAATGATGGGACTGTTTTTGGTGATGAGTCAGTTTTGGGTGCTGGGTCAGTGTGGGGTGATGCCTCAATTTGACGTCTGGGTCAGTTTAAGATGATGAGTCAGTTTGGGATGATGGGTCTGTTTTTTGCGATGAGTCAGTTTGGGGTGATGCATCAGTTTGGGGTGATGAGTCAGTTTGGGGTGATGAGTCAGTTTGTGTTGATGAGTCAGTTTGGGGTGAATGCATCAGTTATTGTGATGGGTCAATTGGGGATGATGGTCAGTTTGGAGTGATGAGTCAGTTTTTGGGTGAGGCGTCAGTTTGGGGTGATAGGTAAGTTTTGGCTGATGAATTAATTTTGGGTGATGAGTCAGTTTGGAGCGATGAGTCAGTTTGCTATCATTGGTCAGTTTCCGGTGATGATTCACTTTGGAGTGATGGGCCAGTTTGTGGTCATTCGTCAGTTTCGGGTGAAGAGTCAGTTTGGGGTGATGAGTCAGTTTGGGATGATGGTTCTGTTCTTGGTGATGAGTCAATTTGGGGTGATGAATCAATTTGGGGTGATGAGTCAGTTTGGGGTGATGGTTCAATTTGGGGTGATTGTTCAGTTTGGGGTGAAGTTTCAGTTATGGTGATGGGTCAGTTTGGGGTGATGGTCAGTTTGGATTGATGAGTCAGTTTTTGGGAGATGCGTCAGTTTGGGGTGATCGGTAAGTTTTGACTGATGAATTAATTTCGGGTGATGAATCAGTTTGGAGCGATGAGTCAGTTTGCGATCATTGGTCAGTTTCGGGTGATGAATCAGTTTGGGGTGATGAGTCAGTTTGGGATGATGGTTCTGTTCTTGGTGATGAGTCAATTTGGGGTGATGATTCAGTTTGGGGTGATGGGTCAGTTTGGGGTGATGGGTTAGTTTGGGGTGATGCGTCAGTTTGGGGTGAAAGGTAAATTTTGGCTGATGAATTAATTTCCGGTGTATATTCAGTTTGGAGCGATGTGTCCGTTTGCGATCATTGGTCATTTTCGGGTGATGAGTCAATTTGGGGTGATGGGTCAGTTTGGGGTGATGTTTCAGTTATGGTGATGGGTCAGTTTGGCGTGATGGTTCAGTTTGGGGTGATTGTTCAGTTTGGGGTGAAGTGTCAGTTATGGCGATGGGTCAGTCTGGGGTGATGGTCAGTTTGGAGTGATGAGTCAGTTTTTGGGTGATGCGTCAGTTTGGGGTGATGAGTCAGTTTGGGGTGATGAGTCAGTTTGTGTTGATGAGTCAGTTTGGGGTGAATGCTTCAGTTATTGTGATGGGTCAATTGGGGATGATGGTCAGTTTGCAGTGATGAGTCAGTTTTTGGGTGATGCGTCAGTTTGGGGTGATGGGTTAGTTTGGGGTGATGTGTCAGTTTGGGGTGATGAATCAATTTGGGGTGATGAGTCAGTTTGGGGTGATTGTTCAGTTTGGAGTGAAGTGTCAGTTCTGGTGATGGGTCAGTTTGGGGTGATGGTCAGTTTGGAGTGATGAGTCAATTTTTGGGTGATGCGTCAGTTTGGGGTGATCGGTAAGTTTTGGCTGATGAATAAATTTCGGGTGATGAGTCAGTTTGGAGCGATGAGTCAGTTCGGGATCATTGGTCAGTTTCGGGTGATGAATCAGTTTGGGGTGATGAGTCAGTTTGGGATGATGGTACTGTTTTTGGTGATGATTCAATTTGGGGTGATGGTTCAGTTTGATGTGATGGGTCAGTTTGGGGTGATGGGTCAGTTTAGGGTCATTGGTCGGTTTCGGGTGATGAGTCAGTTTGGGGTGATGAGTCAGTTTGAGATGATGGTTCTGTTTTTGGTGATGAGTGAGTTTGGGGTGATTGTTCAGTTTGGGGTGATGGGTCAGTTTGGGGTGATGGGTTTGTTTGGGGTGATGCGTCAGTTTGGGGTGATGAATCAATTTGGAGTGAGGAGTCAATTTGCGGTGATGCTTCAGTTTGGGGTGATTTTTCAATTTGGGGTGAAGTGTCAGTTATGGTGATGGGTCAGATTGTAGTGATGAGTCAGTTTTTGGGTGATGCGTCAGTTTGGGGTGAAGTGTCAGTTTGGGGTGATGGGTCAGTTTGGGTGATGGACAGTTTGGGGTCATGGGTCCGTTGCGGGTGATGAGTCAGTTTGGTTTGATGAGATGATGGGGCTGTTTTTGGTGATCAGTCAGTTTTGGGTGCTGGGTCAATGTGGGGGGATGGGTCAATTTGGGGTCTGGAGTCAGTTTCGGATGATGAGTCAGTTTGGGATGATGTGTCTGTTTTTGATGATGAGTCAGTATGGGGTGATGGTTCAGTTTGGGATGATGGGTCAGTTTGGGGTGATGGGTTAGTTTGGGGTGATGGGTCAGTTTGGGGTTTTGAATCAATTTGGGATGATGAGTCAGTTTGGGGTTTTGGTTCAGTTTGGGGTGATTGTGCAGTTTGGGGTGAAGTGTCAGTTATGGCGATGGGTCAGTTTGGGGTGATGGTCAGTTTGGAGTGATGAGTCAGTTTTTGGTGATGCGTTAGTTTGGGGTGACAGGTAAGATTTGGCTGATGATTCAGTTTGGGGTGATGAGTCAATTTGGGTTGATGCGTCAGTTTGGGGTCATGGTTCAGTTGCGGGTGATTAATCAGATGGGTTGATGAGTCAGTTTGGGATGATGAGTCTCTTTTTGGTGGTGATTCAGTTTGGGGTGCTGTGTCAGTGTGGGGTGATGAGTCAGTTTGGGGTGATGATTCAGTTTGGGGTGATGGTTCAATTTGGGGTCATGGGTCAGTTGCGGGTGATGAGTCAGTTTGAGTTGATGAGATGATGGGACTGTTTTTGGTGATGAGTCAGTTTTGGGTGCTGGGCCAGTGTGAGGTGTGTGTCAATTTGGGATCTTGGGTCAGTTTCGAATGATGAGTCAGTTTGGGATGATGGGTCTGTTATTGGTGATGAGTTAGTCTGGGTTGATGCATCAGTTTGGTGTGATGCATCAGTTTGGGGTGATGAGTCAGTTTGGGGTGATGAGTCAGTTTGGGGTGAAGGTTCAGTTTGGGGTGATGAGTCAGCTTGGGGTGATGGGTCAGTTTGTGGTGATGAGTCAGTTTGGAGCGATGAGTCAGTTTGCGAACATTGGTCAGTTTTGGGTGATGAGTCAAATTGGGGTGATGGGTCAGTTTGGGGTCATTGGTCAGTTTCGGGTGATGAATCAGTTTTGGGTGATGAGGCAGTATAGGATGATGGGTCAGTTTGGGGTGATGGGTTAGTTTGGGGCGATGTGTCAGTTTGGGGTGATGAATCAATTTGGGGTGATGAGTCAGTTTGGGGTGATTGTTCAGTTTGGGGTGAAGTGTCAGTTATGGTGATGCGTCAGTTTGGGGTGATGGTCAGTTTCCAGTGATGAGTCAGTTGTTGGGTGATGCGTCAGTTTGGGGTGATCGGTAAGTTTTGGCTGATGAATTAATTTCGGGTGATGAGTCAGTTTGGAACGATGAGTCAGTTCGGGCTAATTGGTCAGTTTCGGGTGATGAGTCAGTTTGGGGTGATGAGTCAGTTTGAGATGGTGGTACTGTTTTTGCTGATGAGTCAATTTGGGGTGATGGTTCAGTTATGGGTCATGGGTCAGTTTGGGGTGATGGGTTAGTTTGGCGTGATGCGTCAGTTTCGGGTGATGAATCAATTTGGGATGATGAGTAAGTTTGGGGTGATTGTTCAGTTTGGGGTGAAGTGTCAGGTATGGCGATGGGTCAGTCTGGGGTGATGGTCAGTTTGGAGTGATAAGTCAGATTTTGGGTGATGCGTCAATTTGGGTTGATGGGTCAGTTTGGGGTGATGGGTCAGTTTGGGGTCATTGGTCGGTTTCGGGTGATGAGTCAGTTTGGGGTGATGAATCAGTTTGGGATGATGGTTCTGTTTTTGGTGAGGAGTCAGTTTGGGTTGATGGTTCAGTTTGGGGTGATGGGTCAGTTTGGGTTGATGGGTTAGTTTGGGGTGATGCGTCAGTTTGGAGTGATGAATCAATTTGGGGTGAGGAGTCAATTTGGGGTGATTGTTCAGTTTGGGGTGAAGTGTCAGTTATGGTGATGGGTCAGTTTGGAGTGATGAGTCAGTTTTTGGGTGATGCGTCAGTTTGGGGTGAAGTGTCAGTTTGGGGTGATTGGTCAGTTTGGGTGATGGACAGTTTGGGGTCATGGGTCCGTTGCGGGTGATGAGTCAGTTTGGTTTGATGAGATGATGGTGCTGTTTTTGGTGATGTGTCAGTTTTGGGTGCTGGGTCAGTTTGGGGTGATGGGTCAATTGTGGGTCTGGTGTCAGTTTCGGCTAATGAGTGAGTTTGGGATGATGGGTCTGTTTTTGGTATTGGTTCAGTTTGGGGTGATGGTTCAGTTTGGGGTGATGGGTCAGTTTGGGGTGATGGGTTAGTTTGGGGTGATGCGTCATTTTGGGGTGATGAATCAATTTGGGATGATGAGTCAGTTTGGGGTGATGGTTCAGTTTGGGGTGATTGTTCAGTTTTGGGTGAAGTGTCAGTTATGGCGATGGGTCAGTTTGGGGTGTTGGTCAGTTTGGAGTGATGAGTCAGATTTTGGGTGATGCGTCAGTTTGGGGTGATAGGTAAGTTTTGGCTGATGAGTCATTTTGGGGTGATGAGTCAATTTGGGGTGATGGATCAGTTTGGGGTCATGGTTCAGTTGCGGGTGATGAGTCTTTTTGGGTTGATGAGCCAGTTTGGGATGATGAGTCTCTTTTTGCTGGTGAGTCAGTTTTGCGTGCTGTGTCAGTGTGGGGTGATGCGTCAATATGACGTCTTGGGTCAGTTTCGGATGATGAGTCAGTTTGGGATGATGGGTCTGTTTTTTGTGATGAGTCAGTTTTGAGTGATGTATCAGTTTGGGGTGATGAGTCAGTTTGGGGTGATGAGTCAGTTTGGGATGATGAGTCTCTTTTTGCTGGTGAGTCAGTTTGGCGTGCTGTGTCAGTGTGCGGTGATGATTCAGTTTGGGGTGATGGTTCAGTTTGGGGTGAAGTGTCAGTTTGGGGTGATGGGTCAGTTTGGGTGTTGGACAGTTTGTGGTCATGGGTCAGTTGCGGGTGATGAGTCAGTTTGGGTTGATGAGATGATGGGACTGTTTTTGGTGATGAGTCAGATTTGGGTGCTGAGTCAGTGTGGGGTGATGCGTCAATTTGACGTCTTGGGTCAGTTTCGGATGATGAGTCAGTTTGGGATGATGGGTCTGTTTTTTGTGTTGAGTCAGTTTGGGGTGATGCATCAGTTTGGGGTGATGAGTCAGTTTGGGGGATGAGTCAGTTTGGGGTGATGAGTCAGTTTGTGTTGATGAGTCAGTTTGGGGTGATGCATCAGTTTGGGGTGAAGTGTCAGTTTGGTGAGATGAATCAGTTTGGGGTGATGGTTCAGTTTGGGGTGATGGGGCAGTTTGGGATGATGGTTCAGTGTGGCGTGATGGGTCAGTTTGGGGTGATGGGTTAGTGTGGGGTGATGCGTCAGTTTGGGGTGATGAATCAACTTGGGGTGATGCGTCAGTTTGGGGTGATCGGTAAGTTTTGGCTGATGAATTAATTTCGGGTGATGAGTCAGTTTGGAACGATGAGTCAGTTCGGGATAATTGGTCAGTTTCGGGTGATGAGTCAGTTTGGGGTGATGAGTCAGTTTGGGATGGTGGTACTGTTTTTGGTGATGAGTCAATTTGGGGTGATGGTTCAATTAGGGGTGATGGGTCAGTTTGGGGTGATGGGTTAGTTTGGGGTGATGCGTCAGTTTCAGGTGATGAATCAATTTGGGATGATGAGTCAGTTTGGGGTGAGTGTTACGTTTGGGGTGATTGTTCAGTTTTGGGTGATGAGTCAGTTATGGCGATGGGTCAGTTTGGGGTGATGGTCAGTTTGGAGTGATGAGTCAGATTTTGGGGGATGCGTCAGTTTGGTGTGATGGGTCAGTTTGGGGTGATGGGTCAGTTTGGGGTCATTGGTCGGTTTCGGGTGATGAGTCAGTTTGGGGTGATGAATCAGTTTGGGATGATGGTTCTGTTTTTGGTGATGAGTCAGTTTGGGTTGATGGTTCAGTTTGGGGTGATGGGTCAGTTTGGGGTGATGGGTTAGTTTGGGTTGATTGGTCAGTTTGTGGTGATGAGTCAGTTTGGGGTGAATGCATCAGTTATGGTGATGGGTCAGTTGTGGGTGATGGTCAGTTTGGAGTGATGAGTCAGTTTTTCTATGATGCGTCAGTTTGGGGTGATAGGTAAGTTTTGGCTGATGAATTAATTTCGGTGATGAGTCAGTTTGGAGCGATGAGTCAGTTTGGGAACATTGGTCAGTTTTGGGTGATGAGTCAATTTGGGGTGATGGGTCAGGTTTGGGTCATTGGTCAGTTTCGGGTGATGAGTCAGTTTGGGGTGGTGAGTCAGTATGGGATGATGGGTCAGTTTGGGGTGATGAGTCAGTTTGGGGTGATTGTTCAGTTTGGGGTGAAGTGCCAGTTATAGTGATGGGTCAGTTTGGGGTGATGGTCAGTTTGGAGTGATGAGTCAGTTTTTGGGTGATTCGTCAGTTTGGGGTGATCGGTAAGTTTTGGCTGATGAATTAATTTCGGGTGATGAGTCAGTTTGGAACGATGAGTCAGTTCGGGATAATTGGTCAGTTTCGGGTGATGATTCAGTTTGGGGTGATGAGTCAGTTTGGGATGGTGGTACTGTTTTTGGTGATGAGTCAATTTAGGGTGATGGTTCAGTAAGGGGTGATGGGTCAGTTTGGGGTGATGGGTTAGTTTGGGGTGATGCGTCAGTTTCGGGTGATGAATCAATTTGGGATGATGACTCAGTTTGGGGTGAGTGTTCAGTTTGGGGTGATTGTTCAGCTTTGGGTGATGAGTCAGTTATGGCGATGGGTCAGTTTGGGGTGATGGTCAGTTTGGAGTGATGAGTAAGATTTTGGGTGATGCGTCAGTTTGGGGTGATGGGTCAGTTTGGGGTGATGGGTCAGTTTGGGGTCATTGGTCGGTTTCGGGTGATGAGTCAGTTTGGGGTGATGAATCAGTTTGGGATGATGGTTCTGTTTTTGGTGATGAGTCAGTTTGGGTTGATGGTTCAGTTTGGGGTGATGGGTCAGTTTGGGGTGATGGGTTAGTTTGGGGTGATGGGTCAGTTTGTGGTGATGAGTCAGTTTGGGGTGAATGCATCAGTTGTGGTGATGGGTCAGTTGGGGGTGATGGTCAGTTTGGAGTGACGAGTAAGTTTTTCTATGATGCGTCAGTTTGGGGTGATAGGTAAGTTTTGGCTGATGAATTAATTTCGGTGATGAGTCAGTTTGGAGCGATGAGTCAGTTTGGGAACATTGGTCAGTTTTGGGTGATGAGTCAATTTGGGGTGATGGGTCAGGTTTGGGTCATTGGTCAGTTTCGGGTGATGAGTCAGTTTGGGGTGGTGAGTCAGTGTGGGATGATGGGTCAGTTTGGGGTGATGAGTCAGTTTGGGGTGATTGTTCAGTTTGGGGTGAAGTGTCAGTTATGGTGATGGGTCAGTTTGGGGTGATGGTCAGTTTGGAGTGATGTGTCAGTTTTTGGGTGATGCGTCAGTTTGGGGTGATCGGTAAGTTTTGGCTGATGAATTAATTTCGGGTGATGAGTCAGTTTGGAACGATGAGTCAGTTCGGGATAATTGGTCAGTTTCGGGTGATGATTCAGTTTGGGGTGATGAATCAATTTGGGGTGAGGAGTCAATTTGGGGTGATTGTTCAGTTTGGGGTGAAGTGTCAGTTATGGTGATGGGTCAGTTTGGAGTGATGAGTCAGTTTTTGGGTGATGCGTCAGTTTGGGGTGAAGTGTCAGTTTGGGGTGATAGGTCAGTTTGGGTGATGGACAGTTTGGGGTCATGGGTCCGTTGCGGGTGATGAGTCAGTTTGGGTTGATGAGATGATGGGGCTGTTTTTGGTGATGAGTCAGTTTTGGGTGCTGGGTCAGTTTGGGGTGATGGGTCAATTTTGGGTCTGGTGTCAGTTTCGGATGATGAGTGAGTTTGGGATGATGGGTCAGTTTTTGGTGATGGTTCAGTTTGGGGTGATGGTTCAGTTTGGGGTGATGGGTCAGTTTGGGGTGATGGGTTAGTTTGGGGTGATGCGTCATTTTGGGGTGATTAATCAATTTGGGGTGATGTGTCAGTTTGGGGTGATGGTTCAGTTTGGGGTGATTGTTCAGTTTTGGGTGAAGTGTCAGTTATGGCGATGGGTCAGTTTGTGGTGTTGGTCAGTTTGGAGTGATGAGTCAGATTTTGGGTGATGCGTCAGTTTGGGGTGATAGGTAAGTTTTGGCTGATGAATTAATTTCGGTGATGAGTCATTTTGGAGCGATGAGTCAGTTTGGGAACATTGGTCAGTTTTGGGTGATGAGTCAATTTGGGGTGATGGGTCAGGTTTGGGTGAAGTGTCAGTTATGATGATGGGTCAGTTTGGGGTGATGGTCAGTTTGGAGTGATGAGTCAGTTTTTGGGTGAAGCGTCAGTTTGGGGTGATCGGTAAGTTTTGGCTGATGAATTAATTTCGGGTTATGAGTGAGTTTGGAACGATGAGTCAGTTCGGGATAATTGCTCAGTTTCGGGTGATGATTCAGTTTGGGGTGATGAGTCAGTTTGGGATGGTGGTACTGTTTTTGGTGATGAGTCAATTTGGGGTGATGGTTCAGTAAGGGGTGATGGGTCAGCTTGTGGTGATGGGTTCGTTTGGGTGATGCGTCAGTTTCGGGTGATGAATCAATTTGGGATGATGACTCAGTTTGGGGTGAGTGTTCAGTTTGGGGTGATTGTTCAGTTTTGGGTGATGAGTCAGTTATGGCGATGGGTCAGTTTGGGGTGATGGTCAGTTTGGAGTGATGAGTCAGATTTTGGGTGATGCGTCAGTTTGGGGTGATGGGTCAGTTTGGGGTGATGGGTCAGTTTGGGGTCATTGGTCGGTTTCGGGTGATGAGTCAGTTTGGGGTGATGAATCAGTTTGGGATGATGGTTCTGTTTTTGGTGATGAGTCAGTTTGGGTTGATGGTTCAGTTTGGGGTGATGGGTCAGTTTGGGGTGATGGGTTAGTTTGGGGTGATGCGTCAGTTTGGGGTGATGAATCAATTTGGGGTGAAGTGTCAGTTATGGTGATGGGTCAGTTTGGAGTGATGAGTCAGTTTTTGGGTGATGCGTCAGTTTGGGGTGAAGTGTCAGTTTGGGGTGATCGGTCAGTTTGGGTGATGGACAGTTTGGGGTCATGGGTCCGTTGCGGGTGATGAGTCAGTTTGGTTTGATGAGATGATGGGGCTGTTTTTGGTGATGAGTCAGTTTTGGGTGCTGGGTCAGTTTGGGGTGATGGGTCAATTTTGGGTCTGGTGTCAGTTTCGGATGATGAGTGAGTTTGGGATGATGGGTCTGTTTTTGGTGATGGTTCAGTTTGGGGTGATGGTTCAGTTTGGGGTGATGGTTCAGTTTGGGGTGATGGGTTAGTTTGGGGTGATGCGTCATTTTGGGGTGATGAATCAATTTGGGAGGATGAGTCAGTTTGGGGTGATGGTTCAGTTTGTGGTGATTGTTCAGTTTGGAGTGATGAGTCAGATTTTGGGTGATGCGTCAGTTTGGGGTGATAGGTAAGTTTTGGCTGATGAGTCATTTTGGGGTGATGAGTCAATTTGGGGTGATGGATCAGTTTGTGGTCATGGTTCAGTTGCGGGTGATGAGTCTGTTTGGGTTGATGAGTCAGTTTGGGATGATGAGTCTCTTTTTGCTGGTCAGTCAGTTTTGCGTGCTGTGTCAGTGTGGGGTGATGCGTCAATTTGACGTCTTGGGTCAGTTTCGGATGATGAGTCAGTTTGGGATGATGGGTCTGTTTTTTGTGATGAGTCAGTTTGGGGTGCTTTATCAGTTTGGGGTGATGAGTCAGTTTGGGGTGATGAGTCATTTTTGGATGAAGGTTCAGTTTGGGGTGATGGGGCTGTTTGGTGTGCTGAGTCAATTTGGGGTGATGGGTCAGTTTGGGGTCATGGTTCAGTTGCGGGTGATGATTCAGTTTGGGTTGATGAGTCAGTTTGGGATGATGAGTCTCTTTTTGCTGGTGAGTCAGTTTGTCGTGCTGTGTCAGTGTGGGGTGATGATTCAGTTTGGGGTGATGGTTCAGTTTGGGGTGAAGTGTCAGTTTGGGGTGATGGGTCAGTTTGGGTGATGGACAGTTTGTGGTCATGGGTCAGTTGCGGGTGATGAGTCAGATTGTGTTGATGAGGTGATGGGACTGTTTTTGGTGATGAGTCAGTTTTGGGTGCTGGGTCAGTGTGGGGTGATGCGTCAATTTGACGTATTGGGTCAGTTTCGGATGATGAGTCAGTTTGGGATGATGGGTCTGTTTTTTGTGTTGAGTCAGTTTGGGGTGATGCATCAGTTTGGGGTGATGAGTCAGTTTAGGGTGATGAGTCAGTTTGTGTTGATGAGTCAGTTTGGGGTGATGCATCAGTTTGGGGTGATGAGTCAGTTTGGGGTGATGAGTCAGTTTGGGGTGATGGTTCAGTTTGGGGTGATGGGGATCTTGGGGTGATGGTTCAGTGTGGGGTGATGGGTCAGTTTGGGGTGATGGGTTAGTTTGGGGTGATGCGTCAGTTTGGGGTGATGAATCAACTTGGGGTGATGAGTCAGTTTGGGGTGATGGTTCAGTTTGTGTTGATTGTTCAGATTTGGGTGAAGTGTCAGTTATGGTGATACGTCAGTTTGGGGTGATGAATCAATTTGGGGTGATGAGTCAGTTTGGGGTGATGGTTCAGTTTGGGTTGATTGTTCAGTTTGGGGTGAAGTGTCAGTTATGGTGATGCGTCAGTTTGGGGTGATGAATCAATTTGGGGTGATGAGTCAGTTTGGGGTGATGGTTCAGTTTGGGTTGATTGTTCAGTTTGGGGTGAAGTGTCAGTTATGGTGATGTGTCAGGTTGGGGTGATGGTCAGTTTGGGATGATGAGTCAATTTTTGTGTGATGCGTCAGTTTGGGGTGTAGTTTCAGTTTTTGGGTGATGCTTCAGTTTGGGATGATAGTTAAGTTTTGGCTGATGAATTAATTTCGGGTGATGATTCAGTTTGGAGCGATGAGTCAGTTTGCGATCATTGGTCAGTTTCGGGTGATGAGTCAATTTGGGGTGATGGGTCAGTTTGGGGTCATTGGTCGTTTTCGGGTGATGAGTCAGTTTGAGGTGATGAGTCAGATTGGATGATGGTTCTGTTTTTGGTGATGAGTCAGTTTGGGGTGATGGTTCAGTTTGTGGCGATGGGTCAGTTTGGGGTGATGGGTTAGTTTGGGGTGATGCGTCAGTTTGAGGTGATGAATCAGTTTGGGGTGAGTAGTCAATTTGGGGTGATGGTTCAGTTTGGGGTGAATGTTCAGTTTGGGGTGAAGTGTCAGTTATGGTGATGTGTCAGTTTGGAGTGATGAGTCAGTTTTTGGGTGATGGGTCAGTTTGGGGTGAAGTGTCAGTTTGGGGTGATGGGTCAGTTTGGGTGGAGGACAGTTTGGGGTCATGGGTCCGTTGCGGGTGATGAGTCAGTTTGGTTTGATGAGATGATGGTGCTGTTTTCGGTGATGAGTCACTTTTGGGTGCTGGGTCAGTGTGGGGTGATGGGTCAATTTGGGGTCTGGAGTCAGTTTCGGATGATGAGTCAGTTTGGGATGATGGGTCTGTTTTTGGTGATGAGTCAGTATGGGGTGATGGGTCAGTTTGGGGTGATGGGTCATTTTGGGGTGATAGGTAATTTTTGGCTGATGAGTCATTTTGGGGTGCTGAGTCAATTTGGGGTGATGAGTCTCTTTTTGCTGGTGAGTCAGTTTGGCGTGCTGTGTCTGTGTGGAGTGATGATTCAATTTGGGGTGATGGTTCAGTTTGGTGTAAAGTGTCAGTTTGGGGTGATGGGTCAGTTTGGGTGATGGACAGTTTGTGGTCATGGTTCAGTTGCGGGTGATGAGTCAGTTTGTGTTGATGAGATGATGGGACTGTTTTTGGTGATGAGTCAGTTTTGGGTGTTGGGTCAGTGTGGGGTGAAGCGTCAATTTGACGTCTTGGTTCAGTTTCGGATGATGAGTCAGTTTGGGATGATGGGTCTGTTTTTTGTGTTGAGTCAGTTTGGGGTGATCCATCAGTTTGGGGTGATGAGTCAGTTTGTGTTGATGAGTCAGTTTGGGGTGATGCATCAGTTTGGGGTGATGAGTCAGTTTGGAGTGATGAGTGAGTTTGGGATGATGGTTCAATTTGGGGTGATGGGGCAGTTGGGGTGATGGTTCAGTGTGGGGTGATGGGTCAGTGTGGGGTGATGGGTCAGTGTGGGGTGATGGGTCAGTTTGGGGTGATGGGTCAGTTTGGGGTGATGCGTCAGTTTGGGGTGATGAATCAATTTGGGGTGATCAGTCAGTTTGGGGTGATGGTTCAGTTTGGGTTGATTGTTCAGTTTGGGGTGAAGTGTCAGTTATGGTGATGGGTCAGGTTGGGGTGATGGTCAGTTTGGGGTGATGAGTCAGTTTTTGGGTGATGCTTCAGTTTGGGATGATAGGTAAGTTTTGGCTGATGAATTAGTTTCGGGTGATGATTCAGTTTGGAGCGATGAGTCAGTTTGCGATCATTGGTCAGTTTCGGGTGATGAGTCAATTTGGGGGGATTGGGTCAGTTTGGGGTCATAGGTCGGTTTCGGGTGATGAGTCAGTTTGAGGTGATGAGTCAGTTTGGGGTGAGGAGTCAATTTGGGGTGATGGTTCAGTTTGGGGTGAATGTTCAGTTTGGGGTGAAGTGTCAGTTATGGTGATGTGCCAGTTTGGAGTGATGAGTCAGTTTTTGGGTGATGGGTCAGTTTGGGGTGAAGTGTCAGTTTGGGGTGATGGGTCAGTTTGGATGGTGGACAGTTTGGGGTCAAAGGGTCCGTTGCGGGTGATGAGTCAGTTTGGTTTGATGAGATGATGGTGCTGTTTTTGTTGATGAATCAGTTTTGGGTGCTGGGTCAGTGTGGGGTGATGGGTCATTTTGGGGTCTTGAGTCAGTTTCGGATGATGAGTCAGTTTGGGATGGTGGGTCTGTTTTTGGTGATGAGTCAGTTTGGGGTGATGGGTCAGTTTGGGGTGATGGGTCAGTTTGGGGTGATGGGTTAGTTTGGGGTGATGCGTCATTTTGGGGTGATGAATCAATTTGGAGTGATGAGTCAGTTTGTGGTGATGGTTCACTTTGGGGTGATTGTTCAGTTTGGGGTGAAGTGTCAGTTATGGTGATGGGTCAGTTTGGTGTGATGGTCAGTTTGGAGTGATGAGTTAGTTTTTGGGTGATGCGTCAGTTTGGGGTGAGTGGTAAGTTTTGGCTGATGAATTAATTTCGGGCGATGAGTCATTTTGGAGCGATGAGTCAGTTTGCGATCATTGGTCAGTTTCGGGTGATGAGTCAGTTGCGGGTGATGAGTCAGTTTGGGTTGATGTGATGATGGGACTGTTTTTGGTGATGAGTCAGTTTTGGGTGCTGGGTCAGTGTGGGGTGATGCGTCAAATTGACGTCTTGGGTCAGTTTCGGATGATGAGACAGTTTGGGATGATGGGACTGTTTTTTGTGATGAGACAGTTTGGTGTGATGCATCAGTTTGGGGTGATGAGTCAGTTTGTGTTGATGAGTCAGTTTGGGGTAATGCATCAGTTTGGGGTGATGCATCAGTTTGGTGAGATGAGTCAGTTTGGGATGATGAGTCAGTTTGGGGTTTTGGTTCAGTTTGGGGTGATTGTCCAGTTTGGGGTGAAGTGTCAGTTATGGCGATGGGTCAGTTTGGGGTGATGGTCAGTTTGGAGTGATGAGTCAGTTTTTGGTGATGCGTTAGTTTGGGGTGACAGGTAGTTTTGGCTGATGAGTCAGTTTGGGGTGATGAGTCAATTTGGGAGGATGGGTCAGTTTGGGGTCATGGTTCAGTTGCAGGTGATGAATCAGTTTGGGTTGATGAGTCACTTTGGGAAGATGAGTCTCCTTTTGGTGATGAGTCAGTATGGGGTGCTGTTTCAGTGTGGGGTGAATGTTCAGTTTGGGGTGAAGTGTCAGTTATGGTGATGTGCCAGTTTGGAGTGATGAGTCAGTTTTTGGGTGATGGGTCAGTTTGGGGTGAAGTGTCAGTTTGGGGTGATGGGTCAGTTTGGATGGTGGACAGTTTGGGGTCAAAGGGTCCGTTGCGGGTGATGAGTCAGTTTGGTTTGATGAGATGATGGTGCTGTTTTTGTTGATGAATCAGTTTTGGGTGCTGGCTCAGTGTGGGGTGATGGGTCATTTTGGGGTCTTGAGTCAGTTTCGGATGATGAGTCAGTTTGGGATGGTGGGTCTGTTTTTGGTGATGAGTCAGTTTGGGGTGATGGGTCAGTTTGGGGTGATGGGTCAGTTTGGGGTGATGGGTTAGTTTGGGGTGATGCGTCATTTTGGGGTGATGAATCAATTTGGAGTGATGAGTCAGTTTGTGGTGATGGTTCACTTTGGGGTGATTGTTCAGTTTGGGGTGAAGTGTCAGTTATGGTGATGGGTCAGTTTGGTGTGATGGTCAGTTTGGAGTGATGAGTTAGTTTTTGGGTGATGCGTCAGTTTGGGGTGAGAGGTAAGTTTTGGCTGATGAATTAATTTCGGGCGATGAGTCATTTTGGAGCGATGAGTCAGTTTGCGATCATTGGTCAGTTTCGGGTGATGAGTCAGTTGCGGGTGATGAGTCAGTTTGGGTTGATGTGATGATGGGACTGTTTTTGGTGATGAGTCAGTTTTGGGTGCTGGGTCAGTGTGGGGTGATGCGTCAAATTGACGTCTTGGGTCAGTTTCGGATGATGAGACAGTTTGGGATGATGGGACTGTTTTTTGTGATGAGTCAGTTTGGTGTGATGCATCAGTTTGGGGTGATGAGTCAGTTTGTGTTGATGAGTCAGTTTGGGGTAATGCATCAGTTTGGGGTGATGCATCAGTTTGGTGAGATGAGTCAGTTTGGGATGATGAGTCAGTTTGGGGTTTTGGTTCAGTTTGGGGTGATTGTCCAGTTTGGGGTGAAGTGTCAGTTATGGCGATGGGTCAGTTTGGGGTGATGGTCAGTTTGGAGTGATGAGTCAGTTTTTGGTGATGCGTTAGTTTGGGGTGACAGGTAAGTTTTGGCTGATGAGTCAGTTTGGGGTGATGAGTCAATTTGGGAGGATGGGTCAGTTTGGGGTCATGGTTCAGTTGCAGGTGATGAATCAGTTTGGGTTGATGAGTCACTTTGGGAAGATGAGTCTCCTTTTGGTGATGAGTCAGTATGGGGTGCTGTTTCAGTGTGGGGTGATGAGTCAGTTTGGGGTGATGGGTCAGTTTGGGGTGATGGGTTAGTTTGGGCTGATGCGTCAGTTTGGGGTGATTGTTCAGTTTGGGGTGAAGTGTCAGTTATGGCGATGGGTCAGTATGGGGTGATGAGTCAGTTTTTGGGTGATGCGTCAGTTTGGGGTGATTAGTAAGTTTTGGCTGATGATTCATTTTGGGGTGATGAGTCAATTTGGGGTGATGGGTCAGTTTGGGGTCATGGTTCAGTTGCAGGTGATGAGTCAGTTTGCGCTGATGAGTCAGTTTCGGATGATGAGTCTCTGTTTGCTGGTGAGTCAGTTTGGCGTGCTGTTTCAGTGTGGGGTGATGATTCAGTTTGGGGTGATGGTTCAGTTTGGGGTGAAGTGTCAGTTTGGTGTGATGGGTCAGTTTGGGTGATGGAGAGTTTGTGGTCATGGTTCAGTTGCGGGTGATGAGTCAGTTTGTGTTGATGAGATGATGGGACTGTTTTTGGTGATGAGTCAGTTTTGGGTGTTGGGTCAGTGTGGGGTGAAGCGTCAATTTGACGTCTTGGTTCAGTTTCGGATGATGAGTCAGTTTGGGATGATGGGTCTGTTTTTTGTGTTGAGTCAGTTTGGGGTGATCCATCAGTTTGGGGTGATGAGTCAGTTTGTGTAGATGAGTCAGTTTGGGGTGATGCATCAGTTTGGGGTGATGAGTCAGTTTGGAGTGATGAGTGAGTTTGGGATGATGGTTCAATTTGGGGTGATGGGGCAGTTGGGGTGATGGTTCAGTGTGGGGTGATGGGTCAGTGTGGGGTGATGGGTCAGTGTGGGGTGATGGGTCAGTTTGGGGTGATGGGTTTGTTTTTTGTGATGCATCAGTTTGGGGTGATGCATCAGTTTGGGGTGATGCATCAGTTTGGGGTGATGAGTCAGTTTGGGGTGATGAGTCAGTTTGGGGTGATGAGTCAGTTTGGGGTGATGAGTCAGTTTTGGTTGCTGGGTCAGTGTGGGGTGATGGGTCAATTTGGGGTCTGGAGTCAGTTTGGGATGATGGGTCTCTTTTTGGAGATGAGTCAGTTTGGGGTGATTGTTCATTTTGGGGTGATGGGTCAGTTTGGGGTGATGGGTTAGTTTGGGGTAATGCTTCATTTTGGGGTGATGAATCAATTTGGAGTGATGAGTCAGTTTGGGGTGATGGTTCAGTTTGGGGTGATTGTTCAGTATGGGTTGAAGTGTCAGTTATGGTGATGGGTCAGTTTGGGGTGATGGTCAGTTTGGAGTGATGAGTTAGTTTTTGGGTGATGCGTCAGTTTGGGGTGATAGGTAAATTTTGGCTGATGAATTAATTTCGGGTGATGAGTCATTTTGGAGCGATGAGTCAGTTTGCGATCATTGTCAGTTTCGGGTGATGAGGCAATTTGGGGTGATAGGTCAGTTTGGGGTCATTGGTCAGTTTCGGGTGATGAGTCAGTTTGGGGTGATGAGTCAGTTTGGGTGATGGACAGTTTGTGGTCATGGGTCAGTTGCGGGTGATGAGTCAGTTTGGGTTGATGAGATGATGGGACTGTTTTTGGTGATGAGTCAGTTTTGGGTGCTGGGTCATTGTGGGGCGATGGGTCTGTTTTTTGTGATGAGTCAGTTTGGGGTGATGCATCAGTTTGGGGTGATGAGTCAGTTTGGGGTGATGAGTCAGTTTGTGTTGATGAGTCAGTTTGGGGTGAAGCATCAATTTGGGGTGATGCATCAGTTTGGGGTGATGAGTCAGTTTGGGGTGATGGGGCAGTTTGGGGTGATGGTTCAGTGTGGGGTGATGGGTCAGTTTGGGGTGATGGGTTAGTTTGGAGTGACGAATCAATTGGGGATGATGAGTCAGCTGGGTGTGATTGTTCAGTTTGGGCTGATTGTTCAGTTTGGGGTGAAGTGTCAGTTATGGTGATGGGTCAGTTTGGGGTGATGAGTCAGTTTGTGTTGATGAGTCAGTTTGGGGTGATGCATCAATTTGGGGTGATGCATCAATTTGGGGTGATGAGTCAGTTTCGGGTGATTAGTCAGTTTGGGGTGATGGTTCAGTTTGGGGTGAAGTGTCTGTTATGGTGATGCGTTCGTTTGGGGTGATGTATCAATTGGGGATGATGAGTCAGTTTGGTGTGATTGTTCAATTGGGGTTGGTTGTTCAGTTTGGGGTGAAGATGTCAGTTATGGTGATGGGTCAGGTTGGGGTGATGGCCAGTTTGGTGTGATGAGTCAGTTTATGGGTGATGCGTCAGTTTGGTTTGATAGGTAAGTTTTGGCTGATGAATTAATTTCGGGTGATGATTCAGTTTGGAGCGATGAGTCAGTTTGCGATCATTGGTCAGTTTCGGGTGATGAGTCAATTTGGGGGGATTGGGTCAGTTTGGGGTCATAGGTCGGTTTCGGGTGATGAGTCAGTTTGAGGTGATGAGTCAGTTTGGGGTGAGGAGTCAATTTGGGGTGATGGTTCAGTTTGGGGTGAATGTTCAGTTTGGGGTGAAGTGTCAGTTATGGTGATGTGCCAGTTTGGAGTGATGAGTCAGTTTTTGGGTGATGGGTCAGTTTGGGGTGAAGTGTCAGTTTGGGGTGATGGGTCAGTTTGGATGGTGGACAGTTTGGGGTCAAAGGGTCCGTTGCGGGTGATGAGTCAGTTTGGTTTGATGAGATGATGGTGCTGTTTTTGTTGATGAATCAGTTTTGGGTGCTGGCTCAGTGTGGGGTGATGGGTCATTTTGGGGTCTTGAGTCAGTTTCGGATGATGAGTCAGTTTGGGATGGTGGGTCTGTTTTTGGTGATGAGTCAGTTTGGGGTGATGGGTCAGTTTGGGGTGATGGGTCAGTTTGGGGTGATGGGTTAGTTTGGGGTGATGCGTCATTTTGGGGTGATGAATCAATTTGGAGTGATGAGTCAGTTTGTGGTGATGGTTCACTTTGGGGTGATTGTTCAGTTTGGGGTGAAGTGTCAGTTATGGTGATGGGTCAGTTTGGTGTGATGGTCAGTTTGGAGTGATGAGTTAGTTTTTGGGTGATGCGTCAGTTTGGGGTGAGAGGTAAGTTTTGGCTGATGAATTAATTTCGGGCGATGAGTCATTTTGGAGCGATGAGTCAGTTTGCGATCATTGGTCAGTTTCGGGTGATGAGTCAGTTGCGGGTGATGAGTCAGTTTGGGTTGATGTGATGATGGGACTGTTTTTGGTGATGAGTCAGTTTTGGGTGCTGGGTCAGTGTGGGGTGATGCGTCAAATTGACGTCTTGGGTCAGTTTCGGATGATGAGACAGTTTGGGATGATGGGACTGTTTTTTGTGATGAGTCAGTTTGGTGTGATGCATCAGTTTGGGGTGATGAGTCAGTTTGTGTTGATGAGTCAGTTTGGGGTAATGCATCAGTTTGGGGTGATGCATCAGTTTGGTGAGATGAGTCAGTTTGGGATGATGAGTCAGTTTGGGGTTTTGGTTCAGTTTGGGGTGATTGTCCAGTTTGGGGTGAAGTGTCAGTTATGGCGATGGGTCAGTTTGGGGTGATGGTCAGTTTGGAGTGATGAGTCAGTTTTTGGTGATGCGTTAGTTTGGGGTGACAGGTAAGTTTTGGCTGATGAGTCAGTTTGGGGTGATGAGTCAATTTGGGAGGATGGGTCAGTTTGGGGTCATGGTTCAGTTGCAGGTGATGAATCAGTTTGGGTTGATGAGTCACTTTGGGAAGATGAGTCTCCTTTTGGTGATGAGTCAGTATGGGGTGCTGTTTCAGTGTGGGGTGATGAGTCAGTTTGGGGTGATGGGTCAGTTTGGGGTGATGGGTTAGTTTGGGCTGATGCGTCAGTTTGGGGTGATTGTTCAGTTTGGGGTGAAGTGTCAGTTATGGCGATGGGTCAGTATGGGGTGATGAGTCAGTTTTTGGGTGATGCGTCAGTTTGGGGTGATTAGTAAGTTTTGGCTGATGATTCATTTTGGGGTGATGAGTCAATTTGGGGTGATGGGTCAGTTTGGGGTCATGGTTCAGTTGCAGGTGATGAGTCAGTTTGCGCTGATGAGTCAGTTTCGGATGATGAGTCTCTGTTTGCTGGTGAGTCAGTTTGGCGTGCTGTTTCAGTGTGGGGTGATGATTCAGTTTGGGGTGATGGTTCAGTTTGGGGTGAAGTGTCAGTTTGGTGTGATGGGTCAGTTTGGGTGATGGACAGTTTGTGGTCATGGTTCAGTTGCGGGTGATGAGTCAGTTTGTGTTGATGAGATGATGGGACTGTTTTTGGTGATGAGTCAGTTTTGGGTGTTGGGTCAGTGTGGGGTGAAGCGTCAATTTGACGTCTTGGTTCAGTTTCGGATGATGAGTCAGTTTGGGATGATGGGTCTGTTTTTTGTGTTGAGTCAGTTTGGGGTGATCCATCAGTTTGGGGTGATGAGTCAGTTTGTGTAGATGAGTCAGTTTGGGGTGATGCATCAGTTTGGGGTGATGAGTCAGTTTGGAGTGATGAGTGAGTTTGGGATGATGGTTCAATTTGGGGTGATGGGGCAGTTGGGGTGATGGTTCAGTGTGGGGTGATGGGTCAGTGTGGGGTGATGGGTCAGTGTGGGGTGATGGGTCAGTTTGGGGTGATGGGTTTGTTTTTTGTGATGCATCAGTTTGGGGTGATGCATCAGTTTGGGGTGATGCATCAGTTTGGGGTGATGAGTCAGTTTGGGGTGATGAGTCAGTTTGGGGTGATGAGTCAGTTTGGGGTGATGAGTCAGTTTTGGTTGCTGGGTCAGTGTGGGGTGATGGGTCAATTTGGGGTCTGGAGTCAGTTTGGGATGATGGGTCTCTTTTTGGAGATGAGTCAGTTTGGGGTGATTGTTCATTTTGGGGTGATGGGTCAGTTTGGGGTGATGGGTTAGTTTGGGGTAATGCTTCATTTTGGGGTGATGAATCAATTTGGAGTGATGAGTCAGTTTGGGGTGATGGTTCAGTTTGGGGTGATTGTTCAGTATGGGTTGAAGTGTCAGTTATGGTGATGGGTCAGTTTGGGGTGATGGTCAGTTTGGAGTGATGAGTTAGTTTGTGGGTGATGCGTCAGTTTGGGGTGATGGTCAGTTTGGAGTGATGAGTTAGTTTTTGGGTGATGCGTCAGTTTGGGGTGATAGGTAAGTTTTGGCTGATGAATTAATTTCGGGTGATGAGTCATTTTGGAGCGATGAGTCAGTTTGCGATCATTGTCAGTTTCGGGTGATGAGGCAATTTGGGGTGATAGGTCAGTTTGGGGTCATTGGTCAGTTTCGGGTGATGAGTCAGTTTGGGGTGATGAGTCAGTTTGGGTGATGGACAGTTTGTGGTCATGGGTCAGTTGCGGGTGATGAGTCAGTTTGGTTTGATGAGATGATGGGACTGTTTTTGGTGATGAGTCAGTTTTGGGTGCTGGGTCATTGTGGGGCGATGGGTCTGTTTTTTGTGATGAGTCAGTTTGGGGTGATGCATCAGTTTGGGGTGATGAGTCAGTTTGGGGTGATGAGTCAGTTTGTGTTGATGAGTCAGTTTGGGGTGAAGCATCAATTTGGGGTGATGCATCAGTTTGGGGTGATGAGTCAGTTTGGGGTGATGGGGCAGTTTGGGGTGATGGTTCAGTGTGGGGTGATGGGTCAGTTTGGGGTGATGGGTTAGTTTGGAGTGACGAATCAATTGGGGATGATGAGTCAGCTGGGTGTGATTGTTCAGTTTGGGCTGATTGTTCAGTTTGGGGTGAAGTGTCAGTTATGGTGATGGGTCAGTTTGGGGTGATGAGTCAGTTTGTGTTGATGAGTCAGTTTGGGGTGATGCATCAATTTGGGGTGATGCATCAATTTGGGGTGATGAGTCAGTTTCGGGTGATTAGTCAGTTTGGGGTGATGGTTCAGTTTGGGGTGAAGTGTCTGTTATGGTGATGCGTTCGTTTGGGGTGATGTATCAATTGGGGATGATGAGTCAGTTTGGTGTGATTGTTCAATTGGGGTTGGTTGTTCAGTTTGGGGTGAAGATGTCAGTTATGGTGATGGGTCAGGTTGGGGTGATGGCCAGTTTGGTGTGATGAGTCAGTTTATGGGTGATGCGTCAGTTTGGTTTGATAGGTAAGTTTTGGCTGATGAATTAATTTCGGGTGATGATTCGGTTTGGAGCGATGAGTCAGTTTGCGATCATTGGTCAGTTTCGGGTGATGAGTGAATTTGGGGTGATGGGTCAGTTTGGGGTCATTGGTCGGTTTCGGGTGATGAGTAAGTAGGGGTGATGAGTCAGTTTGGGATGATGGTTCTGTTTGTGGTGATGAGTCAGTTTGGGGTGATGGTTCAGTTTGGGGTGATGGGTCAATTTGGGGTGATGGGTTAGTTTGGGCTAATGCGTCAGTTTGGGGTGATGAATCAATTTGGAGTGATGAGTCAGTTTGGGGTGATGGTTCAGTTTGGGGTGATTGTTCAGTTTGGGGTGAAGTGTCAGTTATGGTGATGGGTCAGTTTGGGGTGATGGTCAGTTTGGAGTGATGAGTTAGTTTGTGGGTGATGCGTCAGTTTGGGGTGATGGTCAGTTTGGAGTGATGAGTTAGTTTTTGGGTGATGCGTCAGTTTGGGGTGATAGGTAAGTTTTGGATGATGAATTAATTTCGTGTGATGAGTCATTTTGGAGCGATGAGTCAGTTTGCGATCATTGGTCAGTTTCGGGTGATGAGTCAATTTGGGGTGATGGGTCAGTTTGGGATGATGGTTCTGTTTTTGGTGATGAGTCAATTTGGGGTGATGTTTCAGTTTGGGGTGATGGGTGAGTTTGGGGTGATGGGGTAGTTTGGGGTGATGCGTCAGTTTGGGGTGATGAATCAATTTGGGATGATGAGTCAGTTTTTGGGTGATGCGTCAGTTTGGGGTGTTCGGTAAGTTTTGGCTGATGAATTAATTTCGGGTGATGAGTCAGTTTGGACCGATGAGTCATTTTGCGATCATTGGTCAGTTTCGGGTGATGAGTCAATTTGGGGTGATGGGTCAGTTTGGGGTCATTGGTCAGTTTTGGGTGATGATCAGTTTGGGGTGATTATCAGTTTGGGATGATGGTTCTGTTTTTGGTGATGAGTCAATTAGCGATGATGAGTCAGTTTGGAGTGATGGTTCAGTCTGGAGTGATTGTTCAGTTTGGGTTGAAGTGTCAGTTATGGCGATGGGTCATGTTGGGCTGATGGTCAGTTTGGAGTGATGAGTCAGTTTTTGTGTGATGCGTCAGTTTGGGGTGATAGGTAAGTTATGGCTGATGAGTCATTTTGGGATGATGAGTCAATTTGGGGTGTGGGTCAGTTTGGGGTCATGGATCAGTTGCGGGTGATGAGTCAGCCTGTGTTGTTGAGTCAGTTCGGGATGATGAGTCTCTTTTTGCTGGTGAGTCAGCTTGGCGTGCTGTGTCAGTGTGGGGTGATGATTCAGTTTGGGGTGATGGTTCAGTTTGGGGTGAAGTGTCAGTTTGGGGTGATTTATCAGTTTGGATGATGGACAGTTTGGGGCCATGGGTCCGTTGCGGGTGATGAGTCAGTTTGGTTTGATGAGATGATGGGTCTGTTTTTGGTGATGAGTCAGTTTTGGGTGCTGGGTCAGTGTGGGGTGATGGGTCAATTTGGGGTCTGGAATCAGTTTCGGATGATGAGTCAGTTTGGGATGATCGGTCTGTTTTTGGTGATGAGTCAGTTTGGGGTGATGAGTCAGTTTGGGGTGATGAGTCAGTTTGGGGTGATGAGTCAGTTTGGGGTGATGGGGCAGTGTGGGGTGATGGGGCAGTGTGGGGTGATGGGTTACTTTGGAGTGATGCGTCAATTTGGGGTGATGAGTCAGTTTGGGATGATGAGTCAGTTTTGGGTGCTGGGTCAGTGTGGGGTGATGGGTCAATTTGGGGTCTGGAGTCAGTTTCGGATGATGAGTCAGTTTGGGATGATGGGTCTCTTTTTGGAGATGAGTCAGTTTGGGGTGATTCTTCAGTTTGGGGTGATGGGTCAGTTTGGGGTGATGGGTTAGTTTGGGGTAATGCTTCATTTTGGGGTGATGAATCAATTTGGAGTGATGAGTCAGCTTGGGGTGATGGTTCAGTTTGGGGTGATTGTTCAGTTTGGGTTGAAGTGTCAGTTATGGTGATGGGTCAGTTTGGGGTGATGGTCAGTTTGGAGTGATGAGTTAGTTTTTTTTGGGGTGATGCGTCAGTTTGGGGTGATAGGTAAGTTTTGGCTGATGAATTAATTTCGGGTGATGAGTCATTTTGGAGCGATGAGTCAGTTTGTGATCATTGTCAGTTTCGGGTGATGAGTCAATTTGGGGTGATGGGTCAGTTTGGGGTCATTGGTCAATTTCGGGTGATGAGTCAGTTTGTGGTGATGAGTCAGTTTGGGTGATGGACAGTTTGTGGTCATGGGTCAGTTGCGGGTGATGAGTCAGTTTGGGTTGATGAGATGATGGGACTGTTTTTGGTGATGAGTCAGTTTTGGGTGCTGGGTCAGTGTGGGGCGATGGGTCTGTTTTTTGTGATGAGTCAGTTTGGGGTGATGCATCAGTTTGGGGTGATGAGTCAGTTTGTGGTGATAAGTCAGTTTGTGTTGATGAGTCAGTTTGGGGTGATGCATCAATTTGGGGTGATGCATCAGTTTCGGGTAATGAGTCAGTTTGGGGTGATGTGGCAGTTTGGGGTGATGTTTCAGTGTGGGGTGTTGGGTCAGTTTGGGGTGATGGGTTAGTTTGGAGTGATGAATCAATTGGGGATGATGAGTCAGTTTGGTGTGATTGTTCAGTTTGGGTTGATTGTTCAGTTTGGGGTGAAGTGTCAGTTATGGTGATGGGTCAGTTCGGGGTGATGAGTCAGTTTGTGTTGATGAGTCAGTTTGGGGTGATGCATCAATTTGGGGTGATGCATCAATTTGGGGTGATGAGTCAGTTTCGGGTGATTAGTCAGTTTGGGGTGATGGTTCAGTTTGGGGTGAAGTGTCTGTTATGGTGATGCGTTATAGTTTGGGGTGATGAATCAATTGGGGATGATGAGTCAGTTTGGGGTGAAGTGTCAGTTATGGTGATGGGTAAGGTTGGGGTGATGGTCAGTTTGGTGTGATGAGTCAGTTTATGGGTGATGCGTCAGTTTGGTTTGATAGGTAAGTTTTGGCTGATGAATTAATTTCGTGTGATGATTCAGTTTGGAGCGATGAGTCAGTATGCGATCATTGGTCAGTTTCGGGTGATGAGTCAATTTGGGGTGATGGGTCAGTTTGGGGTCATTGGTCGGTTTCGGGTGATGAGTCAGTTTGGGGTGATGAGTCAGTTTGGGATGATGGTTCTGTTTGTGGTGATGAGTCAGTTTGGGATGATGGTTCAGTTTGGGGTGATGGGTCAATTTGGGGTGCTGGGTTAGTTTGGGCTAATGCGTCAGTTTGGGGTGATGAATCAATTTGGAGTGATGAGTCAGTTTGGGGTGATGGTTCAGTTTGGGTTGATTTTTCAGTTTGGGGTGAAGTATCAGTTATGGTGATGGGTCAGTTTGGGGTGATGGTCAGTTTGGAGTGATGAGTTAGTTTGTGGGTGATGCGTCAGTTTGGGGTGATAGATAAGTTTTGGATGATGAATTAATTTCGGGTGATGAGTCATTTTGGAGCGATGAGTCAGTTTGCGATCATTGGTCAGTTTCGGGTGATGAGTCAATTTGGGGTGATGGGTCAGTTTGGGATGATGATTCTGTTTTTGGTGATGAGTCAATTTGGGGTGATGGTTCAGTTTGGGGTGATGGGTCAGTTTGGGGTGATGGGTTAGTTTGGGGTGATGCGTCAGTTTGGGATGATGCGTCAGTTTGGGATGATGAGTCAGTTTTTGGGTGATGCGTCAGTTTGGGGTGATCGGTAAGTTTTGGCTGATGAATTAATTTCGGGTGATGAGTCAGTTTGGACCGATGAGTCATTTTGCGATCATTGGTCAGTTTCGGGTGATGAGTCAATTTGGGGTGATGGGTCAGTTTGGGGTCATTGGTCAGTTTTGGGTGATGAGTCAGTTTGGGGTGATAGTTCAGTTTGGGATGATGAGTCAGTTTGGAGTGATGGTTCAGTCTGGAGTGATTGTTCAGTTTGGGTTGAAGTGTCAGTTATGGCGATGGGTCATGTTGGGCTGATGGTCAGTTTGGAGTGATGAGTCAGTTTTTGTGTGATGCGTCAGTTTGGGATGATGAGTCTATTTTTGCTGGTGAGTCAGCTTGGCGTGCTGTGTCAGTGTGGGGTGATGATTCAGTTTGGGGTGATGGTTCAGTTTGGGGTGAAGTGTCAGTTTGGGGTGACTGATCAGTTTGGGTGATGGACAGTTTTGGGCCATGGGTCCGTTGCAGGTGATGAGTCAGTTTGGTTTGATGAGATGATGGGTCTGTTTTTGGTGATGAGTCAGTTTTGGGTGCTGGGTCAGTGTGGGGTGATGGGTCAATTTGGGGTCTGGAATCAGTTTCGGATGATGAGTCAGTTTGGGATGATCGGTCTGTTTTTCGTGATGAGTCAGTTTGGGGTGATGGTTTAGTTTGGGGTGATGGTTCAGTTTGGGGTCATTGGTCAGTTTCGGGTGATGAGTCAGTTTGGGGTAATGAGTCAGTTTGTGATGATGGTTCTGTTTTTGGTGATGAGTCAGTTTGGGGTGATGGTTCAGTTTGGAGTGATGGGTCACTTTGGGGTGATGGGTTAGTTTGGGGTGATGCGTCAGTTTGGGGTGATGAATCAATTTGGGGTGATGAGTCAGTTTGGGGTGATGAGTCAGTTTGGGGTGATGAGTCAGTTTGGAGTGATGAGTCAGTTTTTTTGTGATGCGTCAGTTTGGGGTGATAGGTAAGATTTGGCTGATGAGTCAGTTTGAGTTGATGAGTCAATTTGGGGTGATGGGTCAGTTTGGGGTCATGGTTCAGTTGCGGGTGATGAGTCAGTTTGGGTTGATGAGTCAGTTTGGGATGATGAGTCTCTTTTTGGTGGTGAGTCAGTTTGGGGAGCTGTGTCAGTGTTAGGTGATGTGTCAGTTTGTGGTGATGATTCAGTTTGGCGTGATGGTTCAGTTTGGGGTGAAGTGTTTGTTTGGGATGATGGGTCAGTTTGGGTGATGGACAGTTTGTGGTCATGGGTCAGTTGCGGGTGATGAGTCAGTTTGGGTTGATGAGATGATGCGACTGTTTTTGTTGATGAGTCAGTTTTGGGTGCTGGGTCAGTGTGAGGTGATGGGTCAATTTGGGATTTTGGTTCAGTTTCGGATGATGAGTCAGTTTGGGATGATGCGTCTGTTTTTGGTGATGAGTCAGTTTGGGGCGATGCATCATTTTGGGGTGATGAGTCAGTTTGGGGTGATGCATCAGTTTGGGGTAATGAGTCAGTTTGGGGTGAAGGTTCAGTTTGGGGTGGTGTGTCAGTTTGGTGTGATGGGTCAATTTGGGGTGATGGGTCAGTTTGGGGTGATGAGTCAGCTTGTGGTGATCGGTCAGTTGGGGGTGATGGTCAGTTTGGAGTGATGAGTCAGTTTTTGGCTGATGCGTCAGTTTGGGTTGATAGGTAATTGTTGGCTGATGAATTAATTTCGGGAGCTGAGTCAGTTTGGAGCGATGAGTTAGTTTGCGATCATTGGTCAGTTTCGGGTGATGAGTCAATTTGGGGTAATGGGTCAGTTTGGGGTCATTGGTCAGTTTTGGGTGATGAATCAGTTTGGGGTGATGAGTCAGTTTGGGATGATGAATCAATTTGGGGTGATGAGTCAGTTTGGGGTGTTGGTTCAGTTTGGGGTGAATTGTCAGTTGTGGTGATGGGTCAGTTTGGGGTGATGGTCAGTTTGGAGCGATGAGTCAGTTTTTGGGTGATGCGTCAGTTTGGGGTGATAGGTAAGTTTTGGCTGACGAGTCAATTTGGGGTGATGGGTTTGTTTGGGATGATGAGTCTCTTTTTGCTGGTGAGTCAGTTTGGGGTGCTGTGTCACTGTGGGGTGATGAGTCAGTTTGGGGTGATGAATCAGTTTGGGGTGATTGTTCAGTTTGGGGTGAAGTGTCAGTTTGGGGTGATGGGTCAGTTTGGGTGACGGACAGTTTGGGGTCATGGGTCAGTTGCGGGTGACGAGTCAGTTTGGGTTGATGAGATGATTGGACTGTTTTTGGTGATGAGTCAGTTTGGGATGATGGGTCTGTTTTTGGTGATGAGTCCGTTTGGGGTGATGCATCAGTTTGGGGTGATGAGTCAGTTTGGGGTGATGAGTCAATTTGTGGTGATGAGTCAGTTTGGGGTGATGCATCAGTTTGGGGAGATGAGTCAGTTTGGGTGATGAGTCAGTTTGGGGTGATGAGTCAGTTTGGGGTGATGGGGCAGTTTGGGGTGATGAGTCAGTTTGGGGTGATGAGTCAGTTTGGGGTGATGAGTCAGTTTGGGGTGATGAGTCAGTTTGGGGTGATGGTAACAGTTTGGGTTGATTGTTCAGTTTGGGTTGAATGTTCAGTTTGGGGTGAAATGTCAGTTATGGTGATGGGTCAGGTTGGGGTGATGGTCAGTTTGGTGTGCAGAGTCAGTTTTTGGGTGATGCGTCAGTTTGGGTTGATGAGTCAGTTTGGTGTGATGAGTCAGTTTGGGGTGATGGGTCAGTTTGGGGTGATGGGTCAGTTTGGGGTGATGGGTTAGTTTGGGGTGATGAGTCAGTTTGGGGTGATGAATCAATTTGGGGTGATGAGTCAGTTTGGGGTGATGGTACAGTTTGGGTTGATTGTTCAGTTTGGGGTGAAGTGTCAGTTATGGTATGGGTCAGGTTGCGGTGATGGTCAGTTTGGTGTGATGAGTCAGTTTTTGGGTGATGCGTCAGTTTGGGTTGATCGGTAAGTTTTGGCTGATGAATTAATTTCGAGTGATGATTCAGTTTGGAGCGATGAGTCAGTTTGCAATTATTGGTCAGTTTCGGGTGATGAGTCAATTTGGGGTGATGGGTCAGCTTGGGGTCATTGGTCGGTTTCGGGTGATGAGTCAGTTTGGGGTGATGAGTCAGTTTGGGATGATGGTTCTGTTTGTGATGATGAGTCAGTTTGGGGTGATGGTTCAGTTTGGGGTGATGGGTCAATTTGGGGTGATGGGTTAGTTTGGGGTGATGCGTTAGTTTGGGGTGATGAATCAATTTGGGGTGATGAATCAATTTGGGGTGATGAATCAATTTGAGGTGATTGTTCAGTTTGGGGTGAAGTGTCAGTTATGGGGATGGGTCACTTCGGAGTGATGAGTCAGTTTTTGGGTCATGGGTCCGTTGCGGGTGATGAGTCAGTTTGGTTTGATGAGATGATGGGGATGATTTTGGTGATGAGTCAGTTTAGCTGCTGGGTCAGTGTGGGGTGATGGATCAATTTGGGGTCTGGAGTCAGTTGCGGATGATGAGTCAGTTTGGGATGATGGGTCTGTTTTTGGTGATGAGTCAGTTTGGGGTATATGGTTCAGTTTGGGGTGATGGCTCAGTTTGGGGTGATGGTTCAGTTTGGGGTGATTGTTCAGTTTGGGCTGAAGTGTCAGTTATGGTGATGGGTCAGTTTGCGGAGATGGTCAGTTTGGAGTGATGAGTTAGTTTTTGGGTGATGCGTCAGTTTGGGTTGATGAATCAATTTGGGGTGATGAGTCAGTTTGGGGTGATGGTTCCGTTTGGGTGGATTGTTCAGTTTGGGGTGAAGTGTCAGTTATGGTGATGCGTCAGTTTGGGGTGATGAATCAATTTGGGGTGTGAGTCAGTTTGGCTGATGCTTCAGTTTGGGTTGATTGTTCAGTTTGGTGTGAAGTGTCAGTTATGGTGATGGGTCAGGTTGGGGTGATGGTCAGTTTGGTGTGATGAATCAGTTTTTGGGTGATGCGTCAGTTTGGGTTGAGAGGTAAGTTTTGGCTGATGAATTAATTTCGGGTGATGATTCAGTTTGGTGCGATGAATCAGTTTGCGATCATTGGTCAGTTTCGGGTGATGAGTCAATTTGGGGTGATGGGTCAGTTTGGGGTCATTGGTCGGTTTCGGGTGATGAGTCAGTTTGGGGTGATGAGTCAGTTTGGGATGATCGTTCTGTTTTTGGTGATGAGTCAGTTTCGGGTGATGGTTCAGTTTGGGGTGATGGGTCAATTTTGGGTGATGAATCATTTTGGGGTGGAGTCAATTTGGGGTGATGGGTCAGTTTGGGGTGATATGTTAGTTTGGGGTGATCCGTCAGTTTGGGGTGGTGAATAAATTTGGGATGATGAGTCAGTTTTTGGGTGATGCGTCAGTTTGGGGTCATCGGTAAGTTTTGGCTGATGAATTAATTTCGGGTGATGAGTCAATTTGGAGCGATGAGTCAGTTTGCGATCTATGGTCAGTTTCGGGTGATGAGTCAATTTGGGGTGATGGGTCAGTTTGGGGTCATTGGTCAGTTTCGGGTGTTGAGCCGGATTGGGGTGATGAGTCAGTTTGGGATGTTGGTTCTGTTTTTGGTGATGAGTCAATTTGGGGTGATGGTTCAGTTTGGGGTGATGGGTCAGTTTGGGGTGATGGGTTAGTTTGGGGTGATGCGTCAGTTTGGGGTGATGAATCAATTTGGGATGATGAGTCAGTTTGGGGCGATGGTTCTGTTTGGAGTGATTGTTCAGTTTGGGGTGAAGTGTCAATTATGGCGATGGGTCAGGTTGGGCTGATGGTCAGTTTGGAGTGATGAGTCAGTTTTTGGGTGATGCGTCAGTTTGGGGTGATGGGTTAGTTTGGGGTGATGCGTCAGTTTGGGGTGATGAATCAATTTGGGGTGATGAGTCAGTTTGGGTGATGAGTCAATTTGGGGTGTGGGTCAGTTTGGGGTCATGGTTCAGTTGCGGGTGATGAGTCAGTTTGGGTTGATGAGTCAGTTTGGGATGATGAGTCTCTTTTTGCTGGTGAGTCAGCTTGGCGTGCTGTGTCAGTGTGGGGTGATGATTCAGTTTGGGGTGATGGTTCAGTTTGGGATGAAGTGTCAGTTTGGGGTGATTGGTCAGTTTGGGTGATGGACATTTTGGGGTCATGGGTCCGTTGCGGGTGATGAGTCAGTTTGGTTTGATGAGATGATGCGGCTGTTTTTGGTGATGAGTCTGTTTTGGCTGCTGGGTCAGTGTGGGGTGATGGGTCAATTTGTGGTCTGGAATCAGTTTCGGATGATGAGTCAGTTTGGGATGATGGGTCTGTTTTTGGTGATGAGTCAGTTTGGGGTGATGGTTCAGTTTGGGGTGATGGGTCAGTTCGGGGTCATTGGTCAGTTCCGGGTGATGAGTCAGTTTGGGGTGATGAGTCAATTTGGGATGATGGTTCTGTTTTTGGTGATGAGTCAGTTTGGGGTGATGGTTCAGTTTGGCGTGATGGGTAACTTTGGGGTGATGGGTTAGTTTGGGGTGATGCATCAGTTAGGGGTGATGAATCAATTTGTGGTGATGAGTCAATTTGGGGTGATGGTTCAGTTTGGGATGATTTTCAGTTTGGAGTGAAGTTTCAGTAATGGAGATGGGTCAGTTTGGGGTGATGGTCAGATTGGAGTGACAGGTAAGATTTGGCTGATTAATTAGTTTCGGGTGATGAGTCAGTTTGGATCGATGAGTCAGTTTGCGATCATTGGTCAGTTTCGGGTGATGAGTCAATTTGGGGTGATGTGTCAGTTTGGGGTCATTGGTCAGTTTCGGGTGATGAGTCAGTTTGAGGTGATGAGTCAGTTTGGGATGATGGTTCTGTTTTTGGTGATGGTTCAGTTTGGGTTGATGTTTCAGATTGGGGTGATGGGTCAGTTTGGGGTGATGGGTCAGTTTGTGGTGATGCGTCAGATTGGGGTGATGAATAAATTTGGGGTGTTGAGTCAGTTTGGTGTGATTGTTCAGTTTGGGGTGATGGTTCAGTTTGGGGTGATTGTTCAGTTTGGGGTGAAGTGACAGTTATGGTGATGGGTCAGTTTTGGGGTGATGGTCAGTTTGGAGTGATGCGTCAGTTTTTGGTGATGCATCAGTATGGGGTGATAGTTAAGATTTGTCTGATGAGTCAGTTTGAGTTGATGAGTCAATTTGGGGTGAAGGGTCTGTTTGGGGTCATGGTTCAGTTGCGGGTGATGAGTCTGTTTGGGTTGATGAGTCAGTTTGGGATGATGCGTCTCTTTTTGGTTGTGAGTCAGTTTGGGGTGCTGTGTCAGTGTGGGGTGATGAGTCAGTTTGGGGTGATGAGTCAGTTTGGGGTGATGATTCAGTTTGGGGTGATGAATCAGTTTGGGGTGATAATTCAGTTTGGGGTCATGGGTCAGTTGCGGGTGGTGAGTCAGTTTGGGTTGATGACATGATGGGACTGTTTTTGGTGATGAGTCAGTTTGGGATGATGGGTCTGTTTTTGGTGATGAGTCAGTTTGGGGTGATGCATCAGTTTGGGGAGATGAGTCAGTTTGGGGTGATGAGTCAGTTTGGGGTGATGGGGCAGTTTGGGGCGATGGTTCAGTTTGGGGTGCTGGGTTAGTTTGGGGTGATGAGTCAGTTTGCGGTGATGAATCAATTTGGGGTGATGAGTCAGTTTGGGGTGATGGTTCAGTTTGGGGTGATTGTTAATTTTGGGGTGAAGTGTCAGTTATGGTGATGGGTCAGGTTGGGGTGATGCTCAGTTTGGGGTGATGAGTCAGTTTGTGGTGATGAGTCAGTTTGGTGTGATGCATCTGTTTGGGGTGATGAGTCAGTTTGGGGTGATGGTACAGTTATGGTGATGGATCAGTTTGGGGTGATGGTCAGTTTGGAGTGATGAGTTAGTTTTTAGGTGATGCGTCAGTTTGGGGTGATAGGTAAGTTTTGGCTGATGAATTAATTTCGGGTGCTGAGTCATTTTGGAGCGATGAGTCAGTTTGCGATCATGGTCAGTTTCGGGTGATGAGTCAATTTTGGGTGATGGGTCAGTTTGTGGTCATTGGTCAGTTTCGGGTGATGAGTCAGTTGCGGGTGATGAGTCAGTTTGGGTTAATGAGATGATGGGACTGTTTTTGGTGATGAGTCAGTTTTGGGTGCTGTGTCAGTGTGGGGTGATGCGTCAATTTGACGTCTTGGGTCAGTTTCGGATGATGAGTCAGTTTGGGATGATGGGTCTGTTTTTTGTGATGAGTCAGTTTGGGGTGATGCATCAGTTTGGGGTGATGAGTCAGTTTGGGGTGATGAGTCAATTTGGTTTGATGAGTCAGTTTGGGGTGATGCATCAGTTTGAGGTGATGCATCAGTTTGGGGTGATGAGTCAGTTTGGGGTGATGAGTCAGTTTGGGGTAATGGGGCACTTTGGGGTGATTGTTCAGTGTGGGGTGATGGGTCAGTTTGGGATGATGGGTTAGTTTGGAGTGATGCGTCAGTTTGGGGTGATGAATCAATTTGGGGTGATGAGTCAGTTTGGGGTGATGGTTCAGTTTGGGTTGATTGTTCAGTTTGGGGTGAAGTGTCAGTTATGGTGATGTGTCAGGTTGGGGTGATGGTCAGTTTGGGATGATGAGTCAATTTTTGTGTGATGCGTCAGTTTGGGGTGTAGTTTCAGTTTTTGGGTGATGCGTCAGTTTGGGTTGAAAGGTAAGTTTTGGCTGATGAATTAATTTCGGTAGATGAATCAGTTTGGAGCGATGAGTCAGTTTGCGATCATTGGTCAGTTTCGGGTGATGAGTCAATTTGGGGTGATGGGTCAGTTTGGGGTCATTGGTCGGTTTCGGGTGATTAGTCAGTTTGGGGTGATGAGTCAGTTTGGGATGATGGTTCTGTTTTTGGTGATGAGTCAGTTTGGGGTGATGGTTCAGTTTGGGGTGAAGGGTAAATTTGGGGTGATGTGTTAGTTTGGGGTGATGTGTCAGTTTGGAGTGATGAATCAATTTGGGGTGGTGTCAATTTGGGGTGATGTTTCAGTTTGGGGTGATTGTTCAGTTTGGGGTGAAGTGTCAGTTGTGGTGATGGGTCAGTTTGGAGTGATGAGTCAGTTTTTGGGTCATGGGTCCGTTGCGGGTGATGAGTCAGTTTGGTTTGATGAGATGATGGGGCTGTTTTTGGTGATGAGTCAGTTTTGGGTGCTGGGTCAGTGTGGGGTGATGGGTCAATTTGGAGTCTGGAGTCATTTTCGGATGATGAGTCAGTTTGTGATGATGGGTCTGTTTTTGGTGATAAGTCAGTTTGGGGTGATGGTTCAGTTTGGGGTGATGGGTCAGTTTGGGGTGATGGGTTAGTTTGGGGTGATGCGTCATTTTGTGGTGATGAATCAATTTGGAGTGATGAGTCAGTTTGGGGTGATGGTTCAGTTTGGGGTGATTGTTCAGTTTTGGGTGAAGTGTTAGTTATGGTGATGGATCAGTTTGGGGTGATGGTCAGTTTGGAGTGATGAGTTAGTTTTTGGGTGATGCGTCAGTTTGGGGTGATAGGCAAGTTTTGGGTGATGAATTAATTTCGGGTGATGAGTCATTTTGGAGCGATGAGTCAGTTTGCGATCATTGGTCAGTTTCGGGTGATGAATCAATTTGGGGTGATGGGTCTGTTTGGGGTCATGGTTCAGTTGCGGGTGATGAGTCAGTTTGGGTTGATGAGTCAGTTTGGGATGATGCGTCTCTTTTTGGTGGTGAGTCAGTTTTTGGTGCTGTGTCAGTGTGGGGTGATGAGTCTGTTTGGGGTGATGATTCAGTTTGGGGTGATGAGTCAGTTTGGGGTGATGCATCAGTTTGGGGAGATGAGTCAGTTTGGGGTGATGAATCAGTTTGGGTTGATGGTTCTGTTTGGGGTCATGGGTCAGTTGCGGGTGATGAGTCTGTTTGGGTTGATGACATGATGGGACTGTTTTTGGTGATAAGTCAGTTTGGGATGATGGGTCTGTTTTTGGTGATGAGTCAGTTTGGGTTGATGCATCAGTTGGGGTGATGAGTCAGTTTGGGGTGATGGAGCAGTTTGGGGCGATGGTTCAGTTTGGTGTGCTGGGTTAGTTTGGGGCGATGAGTCAGTTTGCGGTGATGAATCAATTGGGGGTGATGAGTCAGTTTGGGGTGATGGTTCAGTTTGGGGTGATTGTTAATTTTGGGGTGAAGTGTCAGTTATGGTGATGGGTCAGGTTGGGGTGATGCTCAGTTTGGGGTGATGAGTCAGTTTGTGGTGATGAGTCAGTTTGGTGTGATGCATCTGTTTGGGGTGATGAGTCAGTTTGGGGTGATGGTCCAGTTATGGTGATGGATCAGTTTGGGGTGATGGTCAGTTTGGAGTGATGAGTTAGTTTTTGGGTGATGCGTCAGTTTGGGGTGATAGGTAAGTTTTGGCTGATGAATTAATTTCGGGTGATGAGTCATTTAGAGAGCGATGAGTCAGTTTGCGATCATGGTCAGTTTCGGGTGATGAGTCAATTTTGGGTGATGGGTCAGTTTGGGGTCATTGGTCAGTTTCGGGTGATGAGTCAGTTGCAGGTGATGAGTCAGTTTGGGTTGATGAGATGATGGGACTGTTTTTGGTGATGAGTCAGGTTTGGGTGCTGGGTCAGTGTGGGGTGATGCGTCAATTTGACGTCTTGGGTCAGTTTCGGATGATGAGTCAGTTTGGGATAATGGGTCTGTTTTTTGTGATGAGTCAGTTTGGGGTGATGCATCAGTTTGGGGTGATGAGTCAGTTTGGGATGATGAGTCAATTTGGTTCGATGAGTCAGTTTGGGGTGATGCATCAGTTTGAGGTGATGCATCAGTTTGGGGTGATGTGTCAGTTTGGGGTGATGAGTCAGTTTGGGGTGATGGGGCAGTTTGGGGTGATGGGGCAGTGTGGGGTGATGGGTCAGTTTGGGATGATGGGTTAGTTTGGAGTGATGCGTCAGTTTGGGGTGATGAATCAATTTGGGGTGATGAGTCAGTTTGGGGTGATGGTTCAGTTTGGGTTGATTGTTCAGTTTGGGGTGAAGTTTCAGTTATGGTGATGGGTCAGGTTGGGGTGATGGTCAGTTTGGTGTGATGAGTCAGTTTTTGGGTGATGCGTCAATTTGGGTTGAAATGTAAGTTTTGGCTGATGAATTAATTTCGGGAAATGAATCAGTTTGGAGCGATGAGTCAGTTTGCGACCATTGGTCAGTTTCGGGTGTGAGTCAATTTGGGGTGATGGGTCAGTTTGGGGTCATTGGTCGGTTTCGGGTGATGAGTCAGTTTGGGATGATGGTTCTGTTTTTGGTGATGAGTCAGTTTGGGGTGATGGTTCAGTTTGGGGTGAAGGGTAAATTTGGGGTGATGGGTTAGTTTGGGGTGATGTGTCAGTTTGGGGTAATGAATCAATTTGGGGTGGAGTCAATTTGGGGTAATGGTTCAGTTTGGGGTGATTGTTCAGTTTGGGGTGAAGTGTCAGTTATGGTGATGGGTCAGTTTGGAGTGATGAGTTAGTTTTTGGGTCATGGGTCCGTTGCGGGTGACGAGTCAGCTTGGTTTGATGAGATGATGGGGCTGTTTTTGGTGATGAGTCAGTTTTGGGTGCTGGGTCAGTGTGGGGTGATGGGTCAATTTGGAGTCTGGAGTCATTTTCGGATGATGAGTCAGTTTGGGATGATGGGTCTGTTTTTGGTGATGAGTCAGTTTGGGGTGATGGTTCAGTTTGGGGTGATGGGTCAGTTTGGGGTGATGGGTTAGTTTGGGGTGATGCGTCATTTTGTGGTGATGAATCAATTTGGAGTGATGAGTCAGTTTGGGGTGATGCTTCTGTTTGGGGTGATTGTTCAGTTTTGGGTGAAGTTTTAGTTATGGTGATGGATCAGTTTGGGGTGATGGTCAGTTTGGAGTGATGAGTTAGTTTTTGGGTGATGCGTCAGTTTGGGGTGATAGGCAAGTTTTGGGTGATGAATTAATTTCGGGTGATGAGTCATTTTGGAGCGATGAGTCAGTTTGCGATCATTGGTCAGTTTCGGGTGATGAATCAATTTGGGGTGATGGGTCAGTTTGGGGTCATTGGTCAGTTTCGGGTGATGAGTCAGTTTGTGGTGATGATTCAGTTTGGGATGATGGTTCTGTTTTTGGTGATGAGTCAATTTGGGGTGATGGTTCAGTTTGGGGTGATGGGTCAGTTTGGGGTGATGGTTTCGTTTGGGGTGATGCGTTTGTTTGGGGTGATCGGTAAGTTTTGGCTGATGAATTAATTTCGGGTGATCAGTCAGTTTGGAGCGATGAGTCAGTTTGCGATCATTGGTCAGTTTCGGGTGATGAGTCAATTTGGGGTGATGGGTCAGTTTGTGGTCATTGGTCAGCTTCGGGTGATGAGTCAGTTTGGGGTGATGAGTCAGTTTGGAATGATGGTTCTGTTTTTGGTGATGAGTCAATTTGGGGTGATGGTTCAGTTTGGGGTGATGCGTCAGTTTGGGGTGATGAATCAATTTGTGATGATGAGTCAGTTTGGGTTGATGGTTCAGTTTGGAGTGATTGTTCAGTTTGGGATGAAGTGTCAGTTATGGCGATGGGTCAGGTTGGGCTGATGGTCAGTTTGGAGTGATGAGTCAGTTTTTGGGTGATGCCTCAGTTTGGGGTGATAGGTAAGTTTTGGCTGATGAGTCATTTTGGGGTGATGAGTCAATTTGCGGTGTGGGTCAGTTTGGGGTCAAGGTTCAGTTGCGGGTGATGAGTCAGTTTTGGTTGATGATTCAGTTTGGGATGTTGAGTCTCTTTTTGCTGGTGAGTCAGCTTGGCGTGCTGTGTCAGTGTGGGGTGATGATTCAGTTTGGGGTGATGGTTCAGTTTGGGGTGAAGTGTCAGTTTGGGGTGATTGGTCAGTTTGGGTGATGGTCAGTTTGGTGTGATGAGTCAGTTTTTGGGTGATGCGTCAATTTGGGTTGAAATGTAAGTTTTGGCTGATGAATTAATTTCGGGAAATGAATCAGTTTGGAGCGATGAGTCAGTTTGCGACCATTGGTCAGTTTCGGGTGTGAGTCAATTTGGGGTGATGGGTCAGTTTGGGGTCATTGGTCGGTTTCGGGTGATGAGTCAGTTTGGGATGATGGTTCTGTTTTTGGTGATGAGTCAGTTTGGGGTGATGGTTCAGTTTGGGGTGAAGGGTAAATTTGGGGTGATGGGTTAGTTTGGGGTGATGTGTCAGTTTGGGGTAATGAATCAATTTGGGGTGGAGTCAATTTGGGGTAATGGTTCAGTTTGGGGTGATTGTTCAGTTTGGGGTGAAGTGTCAGTTATGGTGATGGGTCAGTTTGGAGTGATGAGTTAGTTTTTGGGTCATGGGTCCGTTGCGGGTGACGAGTCAGCTTGGTTTGATGAGATGATGGGGCTGTTTTTGGTGATGAGTCAGTTTTGGGTGCTGGGTCAGTGTGGGGTGATGGGTCAATTTGGAGTCTGGAGTCATTTTCGGATGATGAGTCAGTTTGGGATGATGGGTCTGTTTTTGGTGATGAGTCAGTTTGGGGTGATGGTTCAGTTTGGGGTGATGGGTCAGTTTGGGGTGATGGGTTAGTTTGGGGTGATGCGTCATTTTGTGGTGATGAATCAATTTGGAGTGATGAGTCAGTTTGGGGTGATGCTTCTGTTTGGGGTGATTGTTCAGTTTTGGGTGAAGTTTTAGTTATGGTGATGGATCAGTTTGGGGTGATGGTCAGTTTGGAGTGATGAGTTAGTTTTTGGGTGATGCGTCAGTTTGGGGTGATAGGCAAGTTTTGGGTGATGAATTAATTTCGGGTGATGAGTCATTTTGGAGCGATGAGTCAGTTTGCGATCATTGGTCAGTTTCGGGTGATGAATCAATTTGGGGTGATGGGTCAGTTTGGGGTCATTGGTCAGTTTCGGGTGATGAGTCAGTTTGTGGTGATGATTCAGTTTGGGATGATGGTTCTGTTTTTGGTGATGAGTCAATTTGGGGTGATGGTTCAGTTTGGGGTGATGGGTCAGTTTGGGGTGATGGTTTCGTTTGGGGTGATGCGTTTGTTTGGGGTGATCGGTAAGTTTTGGCTGATGAATTAATTTCGGGTGATCAGTCAGTTTGGAGCGATGAGTCAGTTTGCGATCATTGGTCAGTTTCGGGTGATGAGTCAATTTGGGGTGATGGGTCAGTTTGTGGTCATTGGTCAGCTTCGGGTGATGAGTCAGTTTGGGGTGATGAGTCAGTTTGGAATGATGGTTCTGTTTTTGGTGATGAGTCAATTTGGGGTGATGGTTCAGTTTGGGGTGATGCGTCAGTTTGGGGTGATGAATCAATTTGTGATGATGAGTCAGTTTGGGTTGATGGTTCAGTTTGGAGTGATTGTTCAGTTTGGGATGAAGTGTCAGTTATGGCGATGGGTCAGGTTGGGCTGATGGTCAGTTTGGAGTGATGAGTCAGTTTTTGGGTGATGCCTCAGTTTGGGGTGATAGGTAAGTTTTGGCTGATGAGTCATTTTGGGGTGATGAGTCAATTTGCGGTGTGGGTCAGTTTCGGGTCATGGTTCAGTTGCGGGTGATGAGTCAGTTTTGGTTGATGATTCAGTTTGGGATGTTGAGTCTCTTTTTGCTGGTGAGTCAGCTTGGCGTGCTGTGTCAGTGTGGGGTGATGATTCAGTTTGGGGTGATGGTTCAGTTTGGGGTGAAGTGTCAGTTTGGGGTGATTGGTCAGTTTGGGTGATGGTCAGTTTGGTGTGATGAGTCAGTTTTTGGGTGATGCGTCAATTTGGGTTGAAATGTAAGTTTTGGCTGATGAATTAATTTCGGGAAATGAATCAGTTTGGAGCGATGAGTCAGTTTGCGACCATTGGTCAGTTTCGGGTGTGAGTCAATTTGGGGTGATGGGTCAGTTTGGGGTCATTGGTCGGTTTCGGGTGATGAGTCAGTTTGGGATGATGGTTCTGTTTTTGGTGATGAGTCAGTTTGGGGTGATGGTTCAGTTTGGGGTGAAGGGTAAATTTGGGGTGATGGGTTAGTTTGGGGTGATGTGTCAGTTTGGGGTAATGAATCAATTTGGGGTGGAGTCAATTTGGGGTAATGGTTCAGTTTGGGGTGATTGTTCAGTTTGGGGTGAAGTGTCAGTTATGGTGATGGGTCAGTTTGGAGTGATGAGTTAGTTTTTGGGTCATGGGTCCGTTGCGGGTGACGAGTCAGCTTGGTTTGATGAGATGATGGGGCTGTTTTTGGTGATGAGTCAGTTTTGGTGATGAGTCAATTTGGGGTGATGGTTCAGTTTGGGGTGATGCGTCAGTTTGGGGTGATGAATCAATTTGTGATGATGAGTCAGTTTGGGTTGATGGTTCAGTTTGGAGTGATTGTTCAGTTTGGGATGAAGTGTCAGTTATGGCGATGGGTCAGGTTGGGCTGATGGTCAGTTTGGAGTGATGAGTCAGTTTTTGGGTGATGCCTCAGTTTGGGGTGATAGGTAAGTTTTGGCTGATGAGTCATTTTGGGGTGATGAGTCAATTTGCGGTGTGGGTCAGTTTGGGGTCATGGTTCAGTTGCGGGTGATGAGTCAGTTTTGGTTGATGATTCAGTTTGGGATGTTGAGTCTCTTTTTGCTGGTGAGTCAGCTTGGCGTGCTGTGTCAGTGTGGGGTGATGATTCAGTTTGGGGTGATGGTTCAGTTTGGGGTGAAGTGTCAGTTTGGGGTGATTGGTCAGTTTGGGTGATGGACAGTTTGGTGTCATGGGTCCGTTGCGGGTGATGACTCAGTTTGATTTGATGAGATGATGGGGCTGTTTTTGTTGATGAGTCAGTTTTGGGTGCTGGGTCAGTGTGGGGTGATGGGTCAATTTGGGGTCTGGAATCAGTTTCGGATGATGAGTCAGTTTGGGATGATGAGTCTGTTTTTGGTGATGAGTCAGTTTGGGGTGATGGTTCAGTTTGGGGTGATGGGTCAGTTTGGGGTCATTGGTCAGTTTCGGGTGATGAATCAGTTTGTGGTGATGAGTCAGTTTGGCATGATGGTTCTGTTTGGGGTGATGGTTCAATTTGGGGTGATGCGTCAGTTTGGGGTGTTGCGTCAGTTTGGGGTGATGAATCAATTTGGGGTGATGAGTCAATTTGGGGTGATGAGTAAATTTGGGTTGATTTTTCAGTTTGGGGTGAAGTGTCAGTTGTGGAGATGGGTCAGTTTGGGGTGATGGACAGTTTGGAGTGATGAGTCAGTTTGGGGTGATGAGTCAGTTTGGGATGATGGTTCTGTTTTTGGTGATGCGTCAGTTTGGGGTGATAGGTAAGTTTTGGCTGATTAATTTCGGGTGATGAGTTCAGTTTGGAGCGATGAGTCAGTTTGCGATCATTGGTCAGTTTCGGGTGATGAGTTAATTTGGGATGATGGGTCAGTTTGGGGTCATTGGTCTGTTTCGGGTGATGAGTCAGTTTGGGGTGATGAGTCAGTTTGGGATGATGGTTCTGTTTTTGGTGATGGTTCAGTTTGGGGTGATGGTTCAGTTTGGGGTGATGAGTCAGTTTAGGGTGATGGGTTAGTTTGAGGTGATGGGTTCGTTTGGGGTGATGCGTCAGATTGGGGTGATGAATTAATTTGGGGTGATGGTTCAGTTTGGGGTGATTGTTCAGTTTGGGTTGAAGTGTCAGTTATGGTGATGGGTCAGTTTGGGGTGATGTTCAGTTTGGAGTGATGAGTCAGTTTTTGGTGATGCGTCAGTTTGGGGTGATAGGTAAGATTTGGCTGATGAGTCAGTTTGAGTTGATGAGTCAATTTGGGGTGATGGGTCAGTTTGTAGTCATTGGTCAGTTTCGGGTGATGAGTCAGTTTGGGGTGATGAGTCAGTTTGGAATGATGGTTCTGTTTTTGGTGATGAGTCAATTTGGGGTGATAGTTCAGTTTTGGGTGATGGGTCAATTTGGGTTGATGGGTTAGTTTGGGGTGAAGCGTCAGTTTGGGGTGATGAATCAATTTGTGATGATGAATCAGTTTGGCTTGATGGTTCAGTTTGGAGTGATTTTTCAGTTTGGGGTGATGGTTCAGGTTGGGGTGATGGGTCAGTTTGGGGTGATGGGTCAGTTTCGGGTGATGAATAAGTTTGGGGTGATGAGTCAGTTTGGGATGATGGTTCTGTTTGGGGTGATGGTTCAGTTTGGGGTGATGGGTCACTTTGGGGTGATGCGTCAGTTTGGGGTGTTGCGTCAGTTTGGGGTGATGAATCAATTTGGGGTGATGAGTCAATTTGGGGTGATGGTTCAGTTTGGGTTGATTTTTCAGTTTGTGGTGAAGTGTCAGTTATGGAGATGGGTCAGTTTGGGGTGATGGTCAGTTTGGAGTGATGAGTCAGTTTGGGGTGATGAGTCAGTTTGGGATGATGGCTCTGTTTTTGGTGATGCGTCAGTTTGGGGTGATAGGTAAGTTTTGGCTAATTAATTTCGGGTGATGTGTTCAGTTTGGAGCGATGAGTCAGTTTGCGATCATTGGTCAGTTTCGGGTGATGAGTCAATTTGGGATGATGGGTCAGTTTGGGGTCATTGGTCAGTTTCGGGTGATGAGTCAGTTTGGGATGATGGTTCTGTTTTTGGTGATGGTTCAGTTTGGGGTGATGGTTCAGTTTGGGGTGATGGTTCAGTTTGGGGTGATGGGTTAGTTTGGGGTGATGGGTTAGTTTGGGGTGATGCGTCAGATTGGGGTGATGAATTAATTTGGGGTGATGGTTCAGTTTGGGGTGATTTTTCAGTTTGGGTTGAAGTGACAGTTATGGTGATGGGTCAGTTTGGGGTGATGTTCAGTTTGGAGTGATGAGTCAGTTTTTGGTGATGCGTCAGTTTGGGGTGATAGGTAAGATTTGGCTGATGAGTCAGTTTGAGTTGATGAGTCAATTTGGGGTGATGGGTCAATTTGTGGTCATGGTTCAGTTGCGGGTGATGAGTCAGTTAGGGTTGATGAGTCAGTTTGGGATGATGAGTCTCTTTTTGGTGGTGAGTCAGTTTGGGGTGCTGTGTCAGTGTGGGGTGATGATTCAGTTTGGGGTGATGGTTCAGTTTGGGGTGAAGTGTCAGTTTGGGGTGATGGTTCAGTTTGAGGTGAAGTGATTGTTTGGGATAATGGGTCAGTTTATTTGATGGACAGTTTGGGGTCATGGGTCAGTTGCGGGTGATGAGTCAGTTTGGATTGATGAGATGATGCGACTGTTTTTGGTGCTGGGTCTGTGTGAGGTGATGGGTCAATTTGGGACCTTGGGTCAGTTTCGGATGATGAGTCAGTTTGGGATGATGAGTATCTTTTTGGTGATGAGTCAGTTTGCGGTGATGCATCAGTTTGGGGTGATGAGTCAGTTTGGGGTGATGAGTCAGTTTGTGGTGATGAGTCAGTTTGGGGTGATGCATCAGTTTCGAGTGATGATTCAGTTTGGGGTGATGAGTCCGTTTGGGGTGAAGGTTCAGTTTGGGGTGGTGTGTCAGTTTGGTGTGATGGATCAATTTGGGGTGATGGGTCAGTTTGGGGTGATGAGTCAGCTTGTGGTGATGGGTCAATTTGGGGTGATGGGTCAGTTTGGGGTGATGAGTCAACTTGTGGTGATAGGTCAGTTTGTGGTGATGAGTCAGTTTGGGGTGAATGCATCAGTTATGGTTATGGGTCAGTTGGGGGTGATGGTCAGTTTGGAGTGATGAGTCAGTTTTTGGATGATGCGTCAGTTTGGGGTGATAGGTAAGTTTTGGCTGATGAATTAATTTCGGCTGATGAGTCAGTTTGGAGCGATGAGTTAATTTGCGACCATTGGTCAGTTTCGGGTGATGAGTCAAGTTGGGGTAATGGGTCAGTTTTGGGTCATTGGTCAGTTTCGGGTGATGAATCAGTTTGGGGTGATGAGTCAATTTGGGATGATGGGTCAGTTTGGGGTGATGGGTTAGTTTGGGGTGATGTGTCAGTTTGGGGTGATGAATCAATTTGGGGTGATGAGTCAGTTTGAGGTGATGGTTCAGTTTGGGTTGATGTTTCAGTTATGGTGATGGGTCAGTTTGGGGTGATGGTCAGTTTGGGTTGATGAGTCATTTTGGGATGATGAGTCTCTTTTTGGTGGTGAGTCAGTTTGGGGTGCTGTGTCAGTGTGGGGTGATGAGTCAATTTGGGCGGTGATTCAGTTTGGGTTAATGGTTCAGTTTAGGGTGAAGTGTCAGTTTAGGGTGATGGGTCAGTTTGGATGATGGAAAATTTGGGGCCATGGGTCAGTTACGGGTGATGAGTCAGTTTGGGTTGATGAGATGATGGGACTGTTTTTGGTGGTGACTCAGTTTGGGGTGATGCATCACTTTGGGGTGATGAGTCAGTTTGGGGTGATGAGTCAGTTTATGGTGATAAGTCAGTTTGGGGTGATGAGTCAGTTTGGGGAGCTGAGTCAGTTTGGGGTGATGTGTCAGTTTGGGGTGATGGTTCAGTTTGGGGTGATGGGGCAGTTTGGGGTGGTGGTTCAGTTTGGGATGATGGTTCAGTTTGGGGTGATGGGTTAGTTTGGGGTGATGAGTCAGTTTGGGGTGATTAATAAATTTGGGGTGATGATTGAGTTTGGGGTGATGGTTCATTTTGGGTTGATTGTAAATTTTTGGGGTGAAGTGTCAGTTATGGTGATGGGTCAGGTTGGGGTGATGCTCAGTTTGGGGTGATGAGTCAGTTTGGGATGATGAGTCAGTTTTTGGGCGATGAGTTAGTTTGTGGTGATGAGTCAGTTTGTGGTGAATGCATCAGTTATGGTGATGGGTCAGTTTGTGGTGGTGGTCAGTTTGGAGTGATGAGTCAGTTTTTGGGTGATGCGTCAGTTTGAGGTGATAGGTAAGTTTTGGCTGATGAATTAATTTCGGGTGATGAGTCAGTTTTCAGCGATGCGTCAGTTTGCGATCATTGGTCAGTTTCGGGTGATGAGTCAATTTGGGGTGATGGGTCAGTTTGGGGTCATTGGTCAGTTTCGGGTGATGAGTCAGTTTGGTGTGATGAGTCAGTTTGGGATGATGAGTCAGTTTGGGGTGATGGGTTAGTTTGGGGGGATGCGTCAGTTTTGGGTGATGAATCAATTTGGGGTGATGATTGAGTTTGGGGTGATGGTTCAGTTTGGGTTGATTATAAATTTTTGTGGAGAAGTGTCAGTTATGGTGATGGGTCAGGTTGGAGTGATGCTCAGTTTGGGGTGATGAGTCAGTTTGTGGTGATGAGTCAGTTTGGGGTGATGCATCAATTTGGGGTGATGAGTCTGTTTGGAGTGATGAGTCAGTTTTTAGGTGATGCGTCAGTTTGGTGTGATATTTAAATTTTGGCTGATGAGTCTGTGTGGGGTGAAGAGTCAATTTGGGGTGATGGGTCAATTTGGGGTGATGGGTCAGTTTGGGGTCATGTTTCAGTTGCGGGTGATGAGTCAGTTTGGGTTGATGAGTCAGTTTGGGATGATGAGTCTCTTTTTGGTGGTGAGTCAGTTTGGGGTGCTGTGTCAGTGTGGGGTGATGAATCAGTTTGGGGTGATGGTTCAGTTTGGGGTGAAGTGTCAGTTTGTGGTGATGGGTCAGTTTGGGTGATGGACAGTTTGGGGTCAGAGGTCAGTTGCGGGTGATGAGTCAGTTTGGGTTGATGAGATGATGGGAATGTTTTTGGTGGTGAGTCAGTTTGGGGTGATGAGTCAGTTTGGGGTGATGCATCAGTTTGGGGAGCTGAGTCAGTTTGGGGTGATGAGTCAGTTTGGGGTGATGGTTCAGTTTGGGGTGATGGTTCAGTTTGGGGTGGTGGTTCAGTTTGGGATGATGGTTCAGTTTGGGATGATGAGTCAGTTTGGGGTGATGGGGCAGTTTGGAGTGATGAGTCAGTTTGTGGGTGATGCTTCAGTTTGAGGTGATGGTTCAGTTTAGGGTGATGGGGCAGTTTGGGGTGATGGGTCAGTTGCGGGTGATGAGTCAGTTTGGGTTGATGAGATGATGGGACTGTTTTTGGTGATGTGTCAGTTTTGGGTACTGGGTCAGTGTGGGGTGATGGTTCAATTTGCGGTCTTGGGTCAGTTTCGGATGATGAGTCAGTTTGTGGTGAAGGGTCACTTTGGGGTGATGAATCAGTTTGGACTGATGAGTCAGTTTGGGGTGATGAGTCAATTTGGGATGATGGGTCAATTTGGGGTGATGTGTTAGTTTGGGGACATGAATCAGTTTGACGTGCTGGGTTAGTTTGGGTTAATGGGTCAGTTTGTGGTCATGAGTCAGTTTGGTGTAATGGGTCAATTTTTGGTGATGAGTCAGTTTGGGGCGAAGGGTCAGTTTGGGATGATGTTTCAGTTTGGGGTGATGGGGCAGTTTGGGATGATGGGGCAGTTTGCGGTGATGAATTAATATCGGGTGATGAGACAGTTTGGGGTGATGAGTCAGTTTGGGGTCATTGGTCAGTTTCGGGTGATGAGTCAATTTGGGGTGATGGGTCAGTTTGGGGTCATTGGTCAGTTTCGGGTGATGAGTCAGTTTGGGATGATGAGTCAGTTTGGGATGATGGGTCAGTTTGGGGTGATGGTTTAGTTTGGGGTGATACGTTAGTTTAGGCTGATGAATCAATTTGGGGTGATGAGACAGTTTGGGGTGATGAGACAGTTTGGGGTGATGTGTCAGTTTGGGATGATGGTTCTGTTTTTGGTGATGAGTCAGTTTGGGGTGATGGTACAGTTTGGGGTGATTGGTCAGTTTGGGATGACGGGTTAATTTGGGGGATCTGTCAGTTTGAGTGATGATTCAGTTTGTGTGATTGTTCAGTTTGGGGTGAAGTGTCAGTTATGGCATTGGGTCAGTTTGGGGTGATGGTCAGTTTGGGGAGATGAGTCAGTTTTTGGGTGATGCGTCAGTTTGGGGTGATGAGTCAACGTGGGGTGATGGGTCAGTTTGGTTTCATGGTTCAGGAGCGGGTGATGAGTCACTTTGGGTTGATGAGTCAGTTTTGGATGATGAGTCTCTTTTTGGTGGTGAGTCAGTTTGGGGTGCTGTGTCAGTGTGGGGTGATGAGTCAGTTTGGGGTGATTATTCAATTTGGGGTGATGGTACAGTTTGGGGTGAAGTGTCAGTTTGGGGTGATGGGTCAGTTTGTCTGATGGACAGTTTGGGGTCATTGTGTCAGTTGCGGGTGATGAGACAGTTTTGGTTGATGAGATGATGGGACTCCTTTTGATGATATGTCAGTTTTGGGTGCTGGGTCAGTGTGGGGTGATGGGTCAATTTGGTGTCTTGGGTCAGTTTCGGATGATGAGTCAGTTTGGGATGATGGGACTGTTTTTGGTGATGAGTCAGTTTGTGGTGATGCATCAGTTTGGGGTGATGAGTCAGTTTGGGGTGATGAGTTAGTTTGGGGTGATGAGTTAGTTGCTGGTGATGAGTCAGTTTGTGGTGAATGCATCAGTTATGGTGATGGGTCAGTTTGGGGTGGTGGTCAGTTTGGAGTGATGAGTCAGTTTTTGGGTGATGCGTCAGTTTGAGGTGATAGGTCAGTTTTGGCTGATGAATTAATTTCGGGTGATGAGTCAGTTTGCAGCGATGCGTCAGTATGCGATCATTGGTCAGTTTCGGGTGATGAGTCAATTTGGAGTGATGAGTCAGTTTGGGATGATGGGTCAGTTTGGGGTGATGGGTTAGTTTGGGGTGATGCGTCAGTTTGAGGTGATGATTCAATTTAGGGTGATGAGTCAGTTTGGGGTGATGAGTCAGTTTGGGGTGATGCTCAGTTTGGAGTGATGAGTCAGTTTTTGGGTGATGCGTCAGTTTGGGGTGATAGGTAAGTTTTGGCTGATGAGTCAGTGTGGGGTGATGAGTCAATTTAGGGTGATGGGTCAGTTTGTGGTCATGGTTCAGTTGCGGGTGATGCGTCAGTTTGGGTTGATGAGTCACTTTGGGAAGATGAGTCTCTTTTTGGTGATGAGTCAGTTTGGGGTGCTGTGTCAGTGTGGAGTGATGAGTCAGTTTGGGGTGATGATTCAGTTTGGGGTGATGGTTCAGTTTGGGGTGAAGTGTCAGTTTGGGGTGATGCGTCAGTTTGGGGTGATGGACAATTTGGGGTCATGGGTCAGTTGCGGGTGATGAGTCAGTTTGTGTTGATGAGAGGATGGGACTGTTTTTGGTGACGAGTCAGTTTTGGATGCTGGGTCAGTGTGGGGTGATGGGTCAATTTGGGTTCTTGAGTCAGTTTCGGATGATGAGTCAGTTTGGGATGATGGGTCTGTTTTTGGTGATGAGTCAGTTTGTGGTGATGCATCAGTTTGGGGTGATGAGTCAGTTTGGGGTGATGAGTCAGTTTGTGGTGATGAGTCAATTTGGGTGATGCATCAGTTTCGGGTGATGAGTCAGTTTGGGGTGATGAGTCAGTTTGGAGTGATGAGTCAGTTTGGGGTGATGCGGCAGTTTGGGGTGATGGGGCAGTTTGGGGTGATGGTTCAGTATGGGGTGATGGTTCAGTTTGGGGTGATTGTTCAGTTTGGGGTGAAGTATCAGTTATGGTGATGGGTCATGTTGGGGTGATGGTCAGTTTGGGCTGATGAGCCAGTTTGGGTTGATGAGTCAGATTGGGATGATGGGTCAGTTTGGGGTGATGGGTTAGTTTGGGGTGATGCATCAGTTTGGGGTGATGAATCAATTTGGGGTGATGAGTCAGTTTGGGGTGATGTTTCAGTTTGGGGTGATTGTTCAGTTTGGGGTCAAGTGTCAGTTATGGTGATGGGTCAGTTTGGGGTGATGGTCAGTTTGGAGTGATGAGTCAATTTTTGGGTGATGCGTCAGTTTGGGGTTATAGGTAAGTTTGTGCTGATGAGTCAGTTTGGGGTGATGAGTCAATTTGGGGTGATGGGTAAGTTTGGGGTCATGGTTCCGTTGCGGGTGATGAGTCAGTTTGGGTTGATGAGTCAGTTTGGGATGATGAGTCTCTTTTTGGTGGTGAGTCAGTTTGGTGTGCTGTGTTAGTGTCGGGTGATGAGTCAGTTTGGGGTGATGATTCAAATGGGGTGATGGTTCAGTTTGTTGCGAAGTGTCAGTTTGGGGTGATGGGTCCGTTAGGGTGATGGACAGTTTGGGGTCATGGGTCAGTTGCGGATGATGAGTCAGTTTGGGCTGATGAGATGATGGGACTGTTTTTGGTGATGAGTCAGTTTTGGGTGCTGGGTCTGTGTGGGGTGATGGGTCAATTTGGGTTCTTGGGTCAGTTTCGGATGATGAGTCAGTTTGGGATCATGGGTCTGTTTTAGGTGAAAAGTCATTTTGGGGTGATGCATCAGTTTGGGGTGATGAGTCAGTTTGGAGTGATGAGTCAGTTTGTTGTTATGAGTCAGTTTGGGGTGATGCATCAGTTTGGGGTGATGAGTCAGTTTGGGGTGATGAGTCAGTTTGGGTGATGGTTCAGTTTGGGGTGATGGTTCAGTTTGGGGTGATGGTTCAGTTTGGGGTGATGGGTCAGTTTGGGGTGATGGATCAGTTTGGGGTGATGGGTTAGTTTGTGGTGATGCGCAGTTTGGGGTGAAGTGTCAGTTATGGTCATGGGTCAGGTTGGGGTGGTGGTCATTTTGGGGTGATGAGTCAGGTGGGGTGATGGTTCAGTTTGGGGTGATGGGTCAGTTTCGGGTGATGGGTCAGTTTGTGGGTGATGAGTTAGTTTGGGGTGATCGTTCAGTTTGGGGTGATGCGTCAGTTTGGGGTGATGCGTCAGTTTGGGGTATTGCGTCAGTTTGGGGTGATGCGTCAGTTTGGGGTGATGTTTCAGTTTGGGGTGATTGTTCAGTTTGGGTTGAAGTGTCAGTTATGGTGATGGGTCAGTTTGGGGTGATGGTCAGTTTGGAGTGATGAGTCAGTTTTTGGGTGATGCGTCAGTTTGGGGTTATAGGTAAGTTTTGGCTGATGAGTCAGTTTGGGGTGATGGGTCAGTTTGGGGTCATGGTTCAGTTGCGGGTGATGAGTTAGTTTGGGTTGATGAGTTAGTTTGGGATGATGAGTCTCTTTTTGGTGGTGAGTCAGTTTGGGGTGCTGTGTCAGTGTGGGGTGATAAGTCAGTTTGTGGGTGATGAGTCAGTTTGTGGGTGATGAGTTCGTTTGGAATGATGGGTCTGTTTTTGGTAATGAGTCAGTTTGGGGTGATCGGTCAGTTTAGGATTATGGGTCAGTTTGGGCTGATGGGGTTGTTTGGGGTGATGAGTCAGTTTCGGGTATTGGGTCAGTTTGGGATGATGGATCATTTTGTGTGAGGATTCAGTTTGAGGTGATGAGTAAGTTAGGGGTGATGTTTCAGTTTGGGGTGATGAGTCAATTGGGCTGATGAGACTGTTTGGGTTATGGGTCCGTTTCGGGTGATCCGTCAGTTTATGCTTGATGGGTCAGTTTGGGTGATCGGTTAGTTTGTGGTGATGGGTCAGTTTGGATGATGGGTTAGTTTGGGGTGATAGGTCAGTTTGGGGTGACGAGTCAGTAACGGTAATGAGTCAGTTTGGGGTGATGGTCAGTTTGTGGTGATGGGTCAGTTTGGGGTGATGAGGCAGTTTGGGATGATGCGTCAGTTTGGGGAGATGAGTCAATTTTTGGTGATGAGTCAGTTTCGGGTGATGGGTCAATTTGGGGTGATGAATTAATTTCGGGTGATGAATCAGTTTTGGGCGATGAGTCACTTTGCGATCATTGGTCAATTTGGTGTGATGAATCAATTTGTGGTGCTGTGTCAGTTGGGTTGATGGTTCAGTTTGGGTTGATGATTCAATTTGGGGTGATGGGTTAGGTTGGGGCAATGAATCAGTTTGACGTGCTGGGTTAGTTTGGGTTAATGGGTCAGTTTGTGGTGATGAGTCAGTTTGTGGTGATGAGTCAGTTTTTGGTGATGAGTCAGTTTGGGGCGAAGGGTCAATTTGGGGTGATGGGTCAGTTTGGGTTGATGATTCAGTTTGGGATGTTGGGTCATTTTGTGGTAATGAGTCAGTATGGGGTGAATGCATCAGTTTGGGGTGATGAGTCACTTTGGGGCGATGGGTCAGTTTGTGGTGATGAGTCAGTTTTTGGTGATGAGTCAGTTTGGGGCGAAGGGTCAATTTGGGGTGATGGGTCAGTTTGGGGTGGTGATTCAGTTTGGGATGTTGGGTCAGTTTGTGGTGATGAGTCAGTATGGGGTGAATGCATCAGTTTGGGGTGATGAGTCATTTTGGGGCGATGGGTCAGTTTGTGGTGATGAGTCAGTTTGCGGTCATGAGTCAGATTGGGGCGAAGGGTCAATTTGGGGTGATGGGTCAGTTTGGGGTGATGATTCAGTTTGGGATGTTGGGTCAGTTTGTGGTGATGAGTCAGTATGGGGTGAATGCATCAGTTTGGGGTGATGAGTCACTTTGGGGCGATGGGTCAGTTTGCGGTCATGAGTCAGATTGGGATGAATGCATCAGTTTGGGGTGATGGGGCAGTTTGGGGTGATGGATAAGTTTGGGGTGATGGATCAGTTTTTGGGTGATGCGTCAGTTTGGGGTGATGGGTCAGTTTGGGGTGATGAATTAATTTCGGGTGATGAGTCAGTTTTGGGCGATGAGTCAGTTTGCGATCATTGGTCAATGTGGTGTGATGAATCAATTTGGGGTGCTGTGTCAGTTGGGTTGAAGGTTCAGTTTGGGGTGATGATACAATTTGCGGCGATGGGTTAGGTTGGGGCAATGAATCAGTTTGACGTGCTGGGTTAGTTTGGGTTAATGGGTCAGTTTGTGATGATGAGTCATTTTTTGGTGATGAGTCAGTTTGGGGCGAAGGGTCAGTTTGGGATGATGTGTCAGTTTGGGGTGATGGGTCAATTTGGAGTGATCGGTCAGTTTGGGGTGATGAGTCAGTTTGGGGGGATGATTCAGTTTGGGGTGATGTTGCAGTTTGGGGTGATGGGCCAGTTTGGGGTGCTGAGTCAGTTGTGGGTGATGCGTCAGTTTGGGGCGATGGGTCAGTTTGGGGTGATGAATTAATTTCGGGTGATGAGTCAGTTTGTGGCGACGAGTCAGTTTGCGATCATTGGTCAGTTTCGGGTGATGAGTCAATTTGGGGTGATGGGTCAGTTTGGGGTCATTGGTCAGTTTCGGGAGATGAGTCAGTTTGGGATGATGGTTCTGTTTTTGGTGATGAGTCAGTTTGGGGTAATGGTTCAGTTTGGGGTGATGGGTCAATTTGGGATGATGGGTTAGTTTGGGTGTTGAGTCAGTTTATGGGTGATGCGTCAGTTTGGAGTGATAGGTGAGTTTTGGCTGATGTGTTAGTTTGGGGTAATGAGTCAATTAGGGGTGATGGGTCATTTTGGTTTCATGGTTTAGTTGCGGGTGATGAGTCAGTTTGGGTTGATGAGTCAGTTTGGAATGATGAGTCTCTTTTTGGTGGTGATTCAGTTTGGGGTGCTGTGTCAGTGTGGGGCGATGAGTCAGTTTGGGGTGATGGTTCAGTTTGGGGTGAAGTGTCATTTTGCGGTGATGGGTCAGTTTGGGTGATGGACAGTTTGGGGTCATGGGTCAGTTGCGCATGTTGAGTCAGTTTGGGTTGATGAGATGATGGGACTGTTTTTGGTGATGAGTCAGTTTGGCGTGATGCATCAGTTTGGGGTGATGAGTCAGTTTGGGGTGATGAGTCAGTTTGTGGTGATGAGTCAGTTTGGGGTGATGAGTCAGTTTGTGGTGATGAGTCAGTTCGGGGTGATGGTTCAGTTTGGGATGATGTCTCAGTTTGGGGTGATGAGTCAGCTTGGGGTGATGGGTCAGTTTCTGGTGATGAGTCATTTTGTGGTGAATGCATCACTTATGGTGATGGATCAGTTTGATGTGATAGTCAGTTTGGAGTGATGAGTCAGTTTTTGGGTGATGCGTCAGTTTGGGGTGATAGTTCAGTTTTGGCTGATGAATTAATTTCGGGTGATGAGTCAGTTTGGAGCGATGAGTCAGTTTGCGATCGTTGGTCAGTTTCGGGTGATGAGTCAATTTGGGGTGATGGGTCAGTTTGGGGTCATTGGTCAGTTTCGGGTGATGTGTCAGTTTGGGGTGATGAGTCAGTTTGGGATGATTGGTCAGTTTGGGGTGATGGTTTAGTTTTGGGTGATGGTTTAGTTTGGGGTGATGAATCAATTTGGGGTGATGATTCAGTTAGTGGTGATGTTTCAGTTTGGGGTGATGGTCAGTTTGGAGTGATGAGTCAGTTTTTGGTGATGCGTCAGTTTGGCGTTATAGGTAAGTTTTGGCTGATGAGTCAGTTTGGGGTGATGGGTCAGTTTGGGGTCATGGTTCAGTTGCGGGTGATGAGTTAGTTTGGGTTGATGAGTTAGTTTGGGATGATGAGTCTCTTTTTGGTGGTGAGTCAGTTTGGGGTGCTGTGTCAGTGTGGGGTGATGAGTCAGTTTGGGGTAATGAGTCAGTTTGGGGTTATAGGTAAGTTTTGGCTTATGAGTCAGTTTGGGGTGATGGGTCAGTTTGGGGTCATGGTTCATTTGCGGGTGATGAGTCAGTTTGGGTTGATGAGTCAGTTTGGGATGATGAGTCTCTTTTTGGCGGTGAGTCAGTTTGGGTTGCTGTGTCAGTGTGGGGTGATGAGTCAGTTTGGGGTGATGAGTCAGTTTGTGGTGATGAGTCAATTTGGGGTGATGCATCAGTTTCGGGTGATGAGTCAGTTTGGGGTGATGAGTCAGTTTGGGGTGATGAGTCAGTTTGGGGTGATGGGGCAGTTTGGGGTGATGGTTCAGTTTGGGGTGATGGTTCAGTTTGGGGTGATGGTTCAGTTTGGGGTGATGGATCAGTTTGGGGTGAAGTCTCAGTTATGGTAACGGGTCAGGTTGGGGTGATGGTCAGTTTGGGCTGATGAGCCAGTTTGGGGTGATGAGTCAGATTGGGACGATGGGTCAGTTTGGGGTGATGGGTTAGTTTGGGGTGATGCTTCAGTTTGGGGTGATGAATCAATTTGGGGTGATGAGTCAGTTTGGGGTGATGTTTCAGTTTGGGGTGATTGTTCAGTTTGGGGTCAAGTTTCAGTTATGGTGATGGGTCAGTTTGGGGTGATGGTCAGTTTGGGGTGATGAGTCAATTTGGGGTGATGGGTCAGTTTGGGGTCATGGTTCAGTTGCGGGTGATGAGTAAGTTTGGGTTGATGAGTCAGTTTGGGATGCTGAGTCTCTTTTTGGTGGTGAGTCAGTTTGGTGTGCTGTGTCAGTGTGGGGTGATGAGTCAGTTTGGGGTGATTATTCAGTTTGGGGTGATGGTTCAGTTTGGTGTGAAGTGTCAGTTTGGGGTGATGGGTCCGTTTGGGTGATGGACAGTTTGTGGTCATGGGTCAGTTGCGGGTGATGAGTCAGTTTGGGCTAATGAGATGATGGGACTGTTTTTGGTGATGAGTCAGTTTTGGGTGCTGGGTCTGTGTGGGGTGATGGGTCAATTTGGGTTCTTGGGTCAGTTTCGGATGATGAGTCAGTTTGGGATGATGGGTCTGTTTTTGGTGATGAGTCAGTTTGGGGTGATGCATCAGTTTGGGGTGATGAGTCAGTTTGGGGTGATGAGTCAGTTTGTGGTGATGAGTCAGTTTGGAATGATACATCAGTTTGGGGTGATGAGTCAGTTTGGGGTGATGAGTCAGTTTGGGGTGATGGTTCAGTTTGGGGTGACGGTTCAGTTTGGGGTGATGGTTCAGTTTGGGGTGATGGGTCATTTTGGGGTGATGAGTCAGTTTGGGGCGATGAGTCAGTTTGGGGTGATGAGTCAGTTTGGGGTGATGGTTCAGTTTGGGGTGATGGGTCAGTTTCGGGTGATGGGTCAGTTTGTGGGTGATGAGTTAGTTTGCTGTGATCGTTCAGTTTTGGATGATGGGTCAGTTTGGGGTGATGGGTTAGTTTGGGGTGATGCGTCAGTTTGGGGTGATGCGTCAGTTTGGTGTGATGAGTCAGTTTGGGGTGATGTTTCAATTTGGGGTAATTGTTCAGTTTCGGGTGAAGTGTCAGTTATGGTGATGGGTCAGTTTGGGGTGATGGTCAGTTTGGAGTGATGAGTCAGTTTTTGGGTGATGCGTCAGTTTGGGGTTATAGTTAAGTTTTGGCTGATGAGTCAGTTTGGGGTGATGAGTCAATTTGGGGTGATGGGTCAGTTTGGGGTCATGGTTCAGTTGCGGGTGATGAGTCAGTTTGGGTTGATAAATTAGTTTGGGAAGATGAGTCTCTTTTTGGTGGTGAGTCAGTTTGGGGTGCTGTGTCACTGCGGGGTGATAAGCCAGTTTGTGGGTGATGAGTCAGTTTATGGGTGATGAGTTTGTTTGGAATGATGGGTCTGTTTTTGGTAATGAGTCAGTTTGGGGTGATCGGTCAGTTTAGGGTTATGGGTCAGTTTGGGCTGATGGGGTAGTTTGGGGTGATGAGTCAGTTTCGGGTGTTGGGTCAGTTTGGGATGATGGATCAGTTTGTGTGAGGATTCAGTTTGAGGTGATGAGTAAGTTAGGGGTGATGTTTCAGTTTGGGGTGATGGGTCAATTTGTGCTGATGAGACTGTTTGGGGTAATGGGTCAGTTTCGGGTGATCCGTCAGTTTATGCTTGATGGGTCAGTTTGGGTGATCGGTTAGATTGGGGTGATGGGTCAGTTTGGATGATGGGTTAGTTTGGGGTGATAGGTCAGTTTGGGTGATGGGTTAATTTGGGGTGATGGGTCAGTTTGTGGTGACGGGTCAGTAACGCTAATGAGTCAGTTTGGGGTTATGGGTCAGTTTGTGGTAATGGGTCAGTTTGGGTTGATGAGTCAGTTTGGGATGAGTGATCAGTGTGGGATGATGGTCAGTTTGTAGGTGATGCGTCAGTTTGAGGTGATGGGTCATTTTGGGGTGATGAGGCAGTTTGGGATGATGCGTCAGTTTGGGGTGATGAGTCAATTTTTGGTGATGAGTCAGTTTCGGGTGATGGGTCAATTTGGGGCGATGAATTATTTTCGGCTGATTAGTCAGTTTTGGGCGATGTGTCACTTTGCGATCATTGGTCATTTTGGTGTGATGAATCAATTTGGGGTGCTGTGTCAGTTGGGTTGATGGTTCAGTTTGGGGTGATGATTCAATTTGGAGTGATGGGGTTAGGTTGCGGCAATGAATCAGTTTGACGTGCTGGGTTAGTTTGGGTTAATGGGTCAGTTTGTGGTGATGAGTCAGTTTTTGGTGATGAGTCAGTTTGGGGCGAAGGATCAATTTGGGGTGATGGGTCAGTTTGGGGTGATGAGTCAGTTTGGGATGTTGGGTCAGTTTGTGGTGATGAGTCAGTATGGGGTGAATGCATCAGTTTGGGGTGAATGCATCAGTTTGGGTTGATGGGGCAGTTTGTGGTGATGAGTCAGTTTTTGGTGATGAGTCAGTTTGGGGCGAATGGACAATTTGGGGTGATGGGTCAGTTTGGGGTGATGAGTCACTTTGGGGCCATGGGTCAGTTTGTGGTGATGAGTCAGTTTGCGGTCATGATTCAGATTGGGATGAATGCATCAGTTTGGGGTGATGGGGCAGTTTGGGGTGATGAGGCAGTTTGGGATGATGCGTCAGTTTGGGGTGATGAGTCAATTTTTGGTGATGAGTCAATTTCGGGTGATGGGTCAATTTAAGGTGATGAATTAATTTCGGGTGATGAGTCAGTTTTGGGCGATGAGTCACTTTGCGATCATTGGTCAATTTGGTGTGATGAATCAATTTGGTGTGCTGTGTCAGTTGGGTTGATGGTTCAGTTTGGGGTGATGCTTCAATTTGGGGTGATGGGTTAGGTTGGGGCAATGAATCAGTTTGACGTGCTGGGTTACTTTGGGTTAATGGTTCAGTTTTTGGTGATGAGTCAGTTTGGGGCGAAGGGTCAATTTGGGGTGATGGGTCAGTTTGGGGTGATGAGTCAGTATGGGGTGAATGCATCAGTTTGGGGTGATGAGTCACTTTGGGGCGATGGGTCAGTTTGTGGTGATGAGTCAGTTTGCGGTCATGAGTCAGATTGGGATGAATGCATCAGTTTGTGGTGATGGGGCAGTTTGGGGTGATGGATCAGTTTGGGGTGATGAGTCAGTTTTTGGGTGATGCGTCAGTTTGGGGTGATGGGTCAGTTTGGGGTGATTAATTAATTTCGGGTGATGAGTCAGTTTGGGGCGATGAGTCACTTTGCGATCATTGATCAATTTGGTGTGATGAATCAATTTGGGGTGCTGTGTCAGTTGGGTTTTTGGTTCAGTTTGGCGTGATGATACAATTTGCGGTGATGGGTTAGGTTGCGGCAATGAATCAGTTTCACGTGCTGGGTTAGTTTGAGTTAATGGGTCAGTTTGTGATGATGAGTCAGTTTTTGGTGATGAGACAGTTTGGGGCGAAGGGTCAGTTTGGGATGATGTGTTTTTTTGGGGTGATGGGTCAATTTGGAGTGATGGGTCAGTTTGGGGTGATGAGTCAGTTTGGGGGGATGATTCAGTTTGGGGTGATGTTGCAGTTTGGGGTGATGTTGCAGTTTGGGGTGATGAGTCAGTTGTGGGGGATGCGTCAGTTTGGGGTGGTGGATCAGTTTGGGGTGATGAATTATTTTCGGGTGATGAGTCAGTTTGTGGCGACGAGTCAGTTTGCGATCATTGGTCAGTTTCGGGTGATGAGTCAATTTGGGGTGATGGGTCAGTTTGGGGTCATTGGTCAGTTTCGGGAGATGAGTCAGTTTGGGGTGATGAGTCAGTTTGGGATGATGGTTCTGTTTTTGGTGATGAGTCAGTTTGGGGTAATGGTTCAGTGTGGAGTGATGGGTCAGTTTGGGATGATGGGTTAGTTTGGGTGATGAATCAGTTTATGGGTGATGCGTCAGTTTGGAGTGATAGGTGAGTTTAGGCTGATGTGTTAGTTTGGGGTAATGAGTCAATTAGGGGTGATGGGTCATTTTGTTTTCATGGTTTAGTTGCGGGTGATGAGTCAGTTTGGTTGATGAGTCAGTTTGGGACGATGAGTCTCTTTTTGGTGGTGAGTCAGTTTGGGGTGCTGTGTCAGTGTGGGGCGATGAGTCAGTTTGGGGTGATGGTTCAGTTTGGGGTGAAGTGTCAGTTTGGGGTGATGAGTCAGTTTGGGTGATGGACAGTTTGGGGTCATGGGTCAGTTGCGCATGTTGAGTCAGTTTGGGTTGATGAGATGATGGGACTGTTTTTGGTGATGAGTCAGTTTGGGGTGATGCATCAGTTTGGGGTGATGAGTCAGTTTGGGGTGATGAGTCAGTTTGTGGTGATGAGTCAGTTTGGGGTGATGAGTCAGTTTGTAGTGATGAGTCAGTTTGGGGTGATGGTTCAGTTTGGGATGATATCTCAGTTTGGGGTGATGAGTCAGCTTGGGGTGATGGGTCAGTTTGTGGTGATGAGTCAGTTTGGGGTGAATGCATCAGTTATGGTGATGGGTCAGTTTGGGGTGATGGTCAGTTTGGAGTGATGAGTCAGTTTTTGGTTGATGCGTCAGTTTGGGGTGGTAGTTCAGTTTTGGCTGATGAATTAATTTCGGGTGATGAGTCAGTTTGCGATCATTGGTCAGTTTCGGGTGATGATTCAATTTGGGGTGATGGGTCAGTTTGGGGTCATTGGTCAGTTTCGGGTGATGAGTCAGTTTGGGGTGATGAGTCAGTTTGGGGTGATGAGTCAGTTTGGGGTGATGAGTCAGTTTGGGGTGATGCGTCAGTTTGGGGTGATTAATCAATTTTGGGTGATGAATCAGTTTGGGGTGATGTTTCAGTTTGTGGTGATGGTCAGTTTGGAGTGATGAGTCAGTTTTTGGTGATGCGTCAGTTTGGGGTTATCGGTAAGTTTTGGCTGATGAGTCAATTTGGGGTGATGAGTCAATTTGGGGTGATGGGTCAGTTTGGGGTCATGGTTCAGTTGCGGGTGATGAGTCAGTTTGGGTTGATGAGTCAGTTTGGGATGATGAGTCTCTTTTTTGTGGTGAGTCAGTTTGGGGTGCTGTGTCAGTGTGGGGTGATGAGTCAGTTTGGGGTGATGGGTCAGTTTGGGTGATGGACAGTTTGGGGACATGGGTCAATTGCGGGTGATGAGTTAGTTTGGGTTGATGAGATGATGGAACTGTTTTTGGTGATGAGTCAGTTTTCGGTGCTGGGTCAGTGTGGGGTGATGGGTCAATTTGGGCTCTTGGGTCAGTTTCGGATGATGAGTCAGTTTGGGGTGATGCATCAGTTTGGGGTGATGAGTCAGTTTGGGGTGATGAGTCAGTTTGTGGTGATGAGTCAGTTTGGGGTGATGGTTCAGTTTGGGATGATGTCTCAGTTTGGGGTGATGAGTAAGCTTGGGGTGATGGGTCAGTTTCTGGTGATGAGTCAGTTTGGGGTGATGGTCAGTTTGGAGTGATGAGTCAGTTTTTGGGTGATGCTTCAGTTTGGGGTGATAGTTCAGTTTTGGCTGATGAATTAATTTCGGGTGATGAGTCAGTTTGGAGCGATGAGTCAGTTTGGGGTGATGGGTCAGTTTGGGGTAATGGTGAGTTTGGGGTGATGCGTCAGTTTGGGGTGATGAGTCAGTTTGGGGTGATGAGTCAGTTTGGGGTGATGGGTCAGTTTGGGGTGATGGGTCAGTTTGGGGTGATGCGTCAGTTTGGGGTGATGCGTCAATTTGGGGTGATGAGTCAGTTTGGGGTGATGTTTCAGTTTGTGGTGATGGTCAGTTTGGAGTGATGAGTCAGTTTTTGGTGATGCGTCAGTTTGGGGTTATAGGTAAGTTTTGTCTGATGAGTCAGTTTGGGGTGATGAGTCAAATTGGGGTGAGGGGTCAGTTTGGGGTCATGGTTCAATTGCGGGTGATGAGTCAGTTTGGGTTGATGAGTCAGTTTGGGATGATGAGTCTCTTTTTTGTGGTGAGTCAGTTTGGGGTGCTGTGTCAGTGTGGGGTGATGAGTCAGTTTGGGGTGATGGTTCAGTTTGGGGTGATGGTTCAGTTTGTGGCGATGGTTCAGTTAGGGGTGAAGTGTCAGTTTGGGTGATGGACAGTTTGGGGACATGGGTCAATTGCGGGTGATGAGTTAGTTTGGGTTGATGAGATGGTGGGACTGTTTTTGGTGATGAGTCAGTTTTGGGTGCTGGGTCAGTGTGGGGTGATGGGTCAATTTGGGTTCTTGGGTCAGTTTCGGATGATGAGTCAGTTTGGGATGATGGGTCTGTTTTTGGTGATGAGTCAGTTTGGGGTGATGCATCAGTTTGGTGAGATGAGTCAGTTTGGGGTGATGAGTCAGTTAGTGGTGATGAGTCAGTTTGGGGTGATGCATCAGTTTGGGGTGATGAGTCAGTTTGGGATGATGAGTCAGTTTGGGGTGATGTGTCAGTTTGGGGTGATGGGGCAGTTTGGGTTGATGTTCAGTTTGGGGTGATGGGTCAGTTTGGGGTGATGGGTTAGTTTGGGGTGATGCGTCAGTTTGGGGTGATGAATCAATTTGGGGTGATGAGTCAGTTTGGAGTGATGGTTCCGTTTGGGGTGATTGTTCAGTTTGGGGTGAAGTGTCAGTTATGGTGATGGATCAGGCTGGGGTGATGGTCATTTTGGGGTGATGAGTCAGTTTGGGGCGATGAGTCAGTTTGGGGTGATGAGTCAGTTTGGGGTGATGGTTTAGTTTGGGGTGATGGGTCAGTTTAGGGTGATGGGTCAGTTTGTGGGTGATGAGTCAGTTTGTGGGTGATGAATTAGTTTGGTGTGATGGGTCATGTTTGGGGTGATGATTCAGTTTGGGGTGATGGGTCAGTTTTGCCTGATGGGTCAGTTTGGGGTGATGCTTCAGTTTGGGGTGATGGTTCGATTTTGGGAGATGGGTCCGTTTAAGGTGATGATTCAGTTTGTGGGTGATGGGTCAGTTCGGGGTGATTGGTCAGTTTGGGGTTTTGGGTCAGTCTGGGGTGATGAATCAGTTTGGGGTGAAGAATCTGTTTGGAGTGATAGGTCAGTTTGTGGTGACGAGTTTCTTTTGGGTGATGGGTCAAATTGTGCTTGATGGGTCAGTTTGGGTGATGGGTCAGTTTGCGGTGATGAGTCAGTTTGGGTTGATGGGTCAGTTTGGGTGACGAGTCAGTTTGGGGTGAAGAATCTTTTTGGGGTGATAGGTCAGTTTGTGGTGACGAGTCTTTTTGGGGTGATGGGTCAAATTGTGCTTGATGGGTCACTTTGGGGTGATGAATCCTTTTGGGTGATGGGTCAGTTTGGGTGATGAGTCAGTTTTTGGTGATGAGTGAGTTTGGGGTGATCGGTCACTTTGAGGTTTTGTGTCAGTTTGGGGTGATGGGTCTGTTTGGGGTGATGAATCTGTTTGGGGTGATGGGTCAGTTTAGGGTAATGCGTCAGTTTCGGTGATGGGTTAGTTTGGGGTGACAGGTCAGTTTGGGTGATGGGTTAGTTAGGGGTGATGGGTCAGTTTGGGGTGATGGGTCAGTTACGGCTAATTGGTCAGTTTGGGGTGATGGTTCAGTTTGGGGTAATGGGTCATTTTGGGTTGATGGGTCAGTTTGGGCTGATGGATTAGTTTGTGGTGATGAGTCTGTTTGGGGTGATGGGTCAGTTTTTGGTGATGAGACAATTTGTCATGATGTGTCAGTTTGGGGTGATGGGTCAGTTTGGGATCATGAGTTAGTTTGGGGTGATGGGTCAGTGTGGGGTGATGTGTCAGTTTGGGGTGATGGGTCAGTTTTGCGTGATGAGTCAGTTTGGGGTGATGGGTTAATTTGGGGCAATGAGATGCTTGGGGTGATTGTTCAATTTGGGTTGATGTGTCAGTTTGGATGATGGATTAGTGTGGGATGATGGGTCAGTTAGTGTGAGGGGTCATTTTGCGGTGATGAGTCAGTTTAGTGTGATGGGTTAATTTGGGGTGATGAGTCAGCTTGGGGTGATGAGTCAATTTGGGGTGATTAGTCAATTTGTGGTGTTTGTTCAATTTGGGATGATGCGTCAGTTTGGATGATGGGTTAGTGTGGGATGATCGGGCAGTTAGTGTGAGGGGTCATTTTGGGGTGACGAACCAGTTTGCGGTGATGGTTCAGTTTGGGGTGACGAGTCAGTTTGGGGTGATGAATCTGTTTGGGGTGATGAGACAGTTTGGGGTGATGAGTCAGTTTGGAGTGATGGTTCCGTTTGGGGTGATTGTTCAGTTTGGGGTGAAGTGTCAGTTATGGTGATGGGTCAGGTTGGGGTGATGGTCATTTTGGGGTGATGAGTCAGTTTGGGGCGATGAGTCAGTTTGGGGTGATGAGACAGTTTGGAGTGATGGTTCAGTTTGTGGTGATGGGTCAGTTTAGGGTGATGGGTCAGTTTAGGGTGATGGGTCAGTTTGTGGGTGATGAGTCAGTTTGTGGGTGATGAGTTAGTTTGAGGTGAAGGTTCAGTTTGGGGTGATGAATTAGTTTGGTGTGATGGGTCAGTTTGGGGTGATGATTCAGTTTGGGGTGATGGGTCAGTTTGGCCTGATGGGTCAGTTTGGGGTGATGCTTCAGTTTGGGGTGATGGTTCGATTTGGGGTGATGGGTCCGTTTTAGGTGATGATTCAGTTTGTGGGTGATGGGTCAGTTAGGGGTGATTGGTCAGTTTGGGGTTTTGGGTCAGTTTGGGGTGATGAATCAGTTTGGGGTGAAGAATCTGTTTGGGGTGATATGTCAGTTTGTGCTGACGAGTTTCTTTTGGGTGATGGGTCAAATTGTGCTTGATGGGTCAGTTTGGGTGATGGGTCAGTTTGCAGTGAAGAGTCAGTTTGGGGTGATGGGTCAGTTTGGGTGACGAGTCAGTTTGGGGTGAAGAATCTTTTTGATGCGATAGGTCAGTTTGTGGTGACGAGTCTTTTTGGGGTGATGGGTCAAATTGTGCTTGATGGGTCAGTTTGGGGTGATGAATCCTTTTGGGTGATGGGTCAGTTTGGGTGATGAGTCAGTTTTTGGTGATGAGTGAGTTTGGGGTGATCGGTCACTTTGAGGTGTTGAGTCAGTTTGGGGTGATGGGTCAGTTTGGGGTGATGAATCTGTTTGGGGTGATGGGTCAGGTTAGGGTAATGCGTCAGTTAGGGTGATGGGTTAGTTAGGGGTGATGGGTCAGTTTGGGGTAATGGTTCAGTTTGGGGTAATGGGTCAGTTTGGGTTGATGGGCCAGTTTGGGCTGATGGATTAGTTTGTGGTGATGAGTCTGTTTGGGGTGATGGGTCAGTTTTTGGTGATGAGACAATTTGTCATGATGTGTCAGATTGGGGTGATGGGTCAGTTTGGGATCATGAGTTAGTTTGGGGTGATGGGTCAGTGTGGGGTGATGCGTCAGTTTGGGGCGACGGGTCAGTTTGGACTGATGAGTCAGTTTTTGGTGATGTGTCAGTTTGGGGTGATGGGTCAGTTTTGCGTGATGTGTCAGTTTGGGGTGATTGGTCATTTTGCGTTGATGGTTCAGTTTTGGGAGATGAATTAGTTTGGTGTGATGGGTCAGTTTGGGGTGATGATTCAGTTTGGGATGATGCGTCACTTTGGGGTGATGATTCACTTTGTGGGTGATGCTTCAGTTTGGGGTGATGGGTCAGTTTTGGGTGATGAGTCAGTTTGGGATGACGTGTCAGTTTGGGGCGATGAGTCAGCTTAGGGTGATGAGTCAGTTTGGGCAATGAGTCAGTTTGCAATCATGGATCAGTTTCGGGTGATGCGTCAGTTTGCGGTGATGTGTCAGGTTGGGGTCATGGGTCAGTTTCGGGTGATGAGTCATTTTGGGCTGATGAGTCAGTTTGGGGATATGAGTCAGTTTGGGGCGATGATTGAGTTTTGGGTGGTAGGTCAGTTTTTCGTGATGAGTCAGTTTGTGGGTGATGAGTCAGTTTGGGGTGATGGGTCAGTTTGGGGTCATAGGTCTGTTTGGGGTGATGAGTCAGTTTGGGGTGATGGGTCAGTCGGGAGTGATGAATTGATTTGGGCTGATGAATCAGTTTGGGGTGATGAGTCAGTTTGGGAAGAAGGGTCTGTTTTTGGTGATGTATCAGTTTGGGGTGATGGGTCAGTTTGGCGCGATGAGTCAGTTTGGGGTGTTGAATCAGTTTGGGGCAATGAGTCAGTTTGTGGCAATGAGTCACTTTGGGGTGATGGTTCAGTTTGAGGTGATGAGTCAGTTTGGGGTGATGGGTCAGTTTGGGGCGATTAGTCAGTTTGGGGGTGATGCGTCAGTTTGGGGCAATGAGTCAGTTTGGAGTGATGAGTCAGTTTGGGGTGATGTTTCAGGTTGGGGTGATGAGTCAGTTTGGGGTGATGGGTTAATTTGGGGCAATGAGATGCTTGGGGTGATTGTTCAATTTGGGTTGATGTGTCAGTTTGGATGATGGATTAGTGTGGGATGATGGGTCAGTTAGTGTGAGGGGTCATTTTGCGGTGATGAGTCAGTTTAGTGTGATGGGTTAATTTGGGGTGATGAGTCAGCTTGGGGTGATGAGTCAATTTGGGGTGATTAGTCAATTTGTGGTGTTTGTTCAATTTGGGTTGATGGGTCAGTTTGGATGATGGGTTAGTGTGGGATGATCGGTCAGTTAGTGTGAGGGGTCATTTTGGGGTGACGAACCAGTTTGCGGTGATGGTTCAGTTTGGGGTGACGAGTCAGTTTGGGGTGATGAATCTGTTTGGGGTGATGAGACAGTTTGGGGTGATGAGTCAGTTTGGAGTGATGGTTCCGTTTGGGGTGATTGTTCAGTTTGGGGTGAAGTGTCAGTTATGGTGATGGGTCAGGTTGGGGTGATGGTCATTTTGGGGTGATGAGTCAGTTTGGGGCGATGAGTCAGTTTGGGGTGATGAGACAGTTTGGGGTGATGGTTCAGTTTGTGGTGATGGGTCAGTTTAGTGTGATGGGTCAGTTTAGGGTGATGGGTCAGTTTGTGGGTGATGAGTCAGTTTGTGGGTGATGAGTTAGTTTGAGGTGAAGGTTCAGTTTGGGGTGATGAATTAGTTTGGTGTGATGGGTCAGTTTGGGGTGATGATTCAGTTTGGGGTGATGGGTCAGTTTGGCCTGATGGGTCAGTTTGGGGTGATGCTTCAGTTTGGGGTGATGGTTCGATTTGGGGTGATGGGTCCGTTTTAGGTGATGATTCAGTTTGTGGGTGATGGGTCAGTTAGGGGTGATTGGTCAGTTTGGGGTTTTGGGTCAGTTTGGGGTGATGAATCAGTTTGGGGTGAAGAATCTGTTTGGGGTGATAGGTCAGTTTGTGGTGACGAGTTTCTATTGGGTGATGGATCAAATTGTGCTTGATGGGTCAGTTTGGTTGATGGGTCAGTTTGCGGTGATGAGTCAGTTTGGGGTGATGGGTCAGTTTGGGTGACGAGTCAGTTTGGGGTGAAGAATCTTTTTGGGGTGATAGGTCATTTTGTGGTGACGAGACTTTTTGTGGTGATGGGTCAAATTGTGCTTGATGGGTCAGTTTGGGGTGATGAATCCTTTTGGGTGATGGGTCAGTTTGGGTGATGAGTCAGTTTTTGGTGATGAGTGAGTTTGGGGTGATCGGTCACTTTGAGGTGTTGAGTCA